>NC_090925.1:57604892-57930170 GCF_040938575.1 Ambystoma mexicanum | reverse complement strand
ATATATTGCATTTATAGACCCTTGCAATATAATTATCACAAACAACTATTGTATTAATGAAGCTGCAGCTCAGCTCCGAGGAGCAGCACATAGAAGAGAAATGTTTTTAAAGTACTTTTAATATTTCCAGTTACGACTAGGGTAACAGTGGGTCTAGTAACCAACTCGAGCGCACAAAACATGTTTTCCAGTAAGAGAGACATCGTGAAGGAATCCCAGGCTAGAAAGGTAGAGTCACAAGGAACTGTAGATGGACAACTGTCAGCATCTGGGATATATCCCAGTGCACAAACATGCATGGGAGGGGAAGACATAAGAAAGACAAGACAAAGGATCTTACTAGGCATGGTACATTCAGTTCATTCAGGTGAACCGAAAAAGAAGTGCATGGGTGGGGGCAAAAGAGTCAAGTGCGCTCAGTCCCTTCAGAGTATGGGTTAAGTGCAGAGAGATACCACTCTCATGGGTCGTAACCAAAGTCCAGTAGTGCTGTGGCAAGTGCAAGGCCCGGGGGCAAGTGCAGGAGACTGGCGAGGAAAGTTTGGGACCTGTGACGCTCTGAAGGTGCACCAGGCAGCAAGTGAGCAGAAGTAGAAGAGAGAGAGCGAGAGAGCAGGAAGAGGTAGTTAGCAGGGGAGGGGAAGAGAGGAGGAGGAGGAGAAGAGGACATTCTTGAGGAGTTTCCAGAACTTAAGGTGATCCGGCTCAAGACGGAGATAGGCAGGGGGGCTGTTCCAGAGGAGGCACCTGCCGAGGATACATTTCTCACCCCCATGTCTCTGCTTGGAGAAATGGCTCACCCGCAGTTGGAGGAAGACGAGCAGAGGGCTCAGGAAGGCGAGTATTTAGGAAGAGAAGGTTGCATATAGAGTGGCCCAGGCCCCAGAAAGCCTTGTGGACAATGCAAAAGGTCTTGAACTTAATCCTTGCAGCCACAGGGAGCCAGTGAAGGGATTTTAGCACCAGCAAGATGCGGTCCCTGGGCTTGAGGCCAAGGATAAGTCTTGCGGTTCAGTTCCGGATGAGTTGAAGAGGACGGAGAGTAGAAGAGGGCATGTTGAGAAAGAGGCTGTTGCAGTAGTTAAGCCTAGAGATGGGCAGGTCTCTGTAGACGGTGAGTCTCTGGGGGTAGGTGAGAAAAGGGAGAATACCTTTGAGAAGGGCCTGCTGGTAGTGGGGCATTTTAGTGATGTCCGTGATGTGAGACGAGAAGGCAAGAGTGGTGTTGAAGATGACACCCTGGTTTTTTGACTCGTTGGTAGGTGGAGGCACAGGGCCAAGGGAGGCCAGCCAGAGAGAAAGAGGGAAGGCAGGAGCAGGGGTCCCGATAAGAACTATTTCTGTCTTACTGGCATGGAGGCAGAGGTTGTTTGCAGCACACCATGACTGAATTGCGGACAGACAGTCTAGCATCAGTGAGTAAGAGATTGATGGTAGCCTGAAGGAGAGCTGCATGTCATCCGCGTAACACTGAAAGTTGGAAGTGAAGGTGGCCATCATACGGGTCAGGGGGGCCATGTAGCCATTGAAAAACCAGGGGGATAGGTTAGATCTCTGGGGGACACCGCAAGTAGAGAGTGTGATAGGGGAGAGAAAACACCCCAGTTCCACTTGACATGGGCATTCCGAGAGAAAGGAGTATAGCCACACCAGTGCCTCATCAGTGATGCCCAGGGTATCACATAGACGTGCAATCAGGATGTTGTGGTTCACTGTATCAAAGGCAGAGGAGAGGGCAACTAGAATGAGGACCGAGGGAGAGTAAATGTTGTCCTTGGTTGTTTTGGAGGGACAGGGGTCCCACCTGCTTGGAAGGGGCTTTCATAGACCTGACTTGTCTAGTGACCTCCTCAGGTGTGATAGGGGTGCGGAAGAGAGAAGAAGGGGAGGAGTGGAGGAGGCCAAAGGTGGTACAAGAGATGTTGGTGCATAAGGTGGTGAGGAAGAGAGAGAGTATAGGATATCCTGTGTTTTTGAGTTGAAGTGTGCAGCCAGGGCCGAGCAAAGGGCCTGGGTGGGTGAAATGGTGGAGGAGACTGCTGTAGGGTTGGCTGATTCCTTACAGACTTTGAAAGGTTCGGCCGTGTTATTGGTTGCCTTGGAGATGTGGGCTTGAATAAAGACTCTTTTCTTGGAGAGGATGCAGAGTCTATTCTGCCTTTGCAGGGGGCAGCAGGCCAGTGTGTCAGAGGATTCCCCCGAGGAATCCAATTTCTATTCGGCTGCCCTGCACTTGCGTTTAAGGGCAGCCAGTTCGGAGTCATATAAAACGTTGCACTTTTTTGGTAGGCTTAAATCATACCCTCATGACAGGGGCAAGAAAATCAGGAGTGTTGGAAACTGAGTGGTTAAAGTTAGAGAGGGGTGTGTCAGGGTGGGAGTCAGCCACAGGAGTGGAATGAAGATAGTAGCAGGAGGCAAAGGCAGCTACTGACACTCTTTTCATTGGTAGGATGACCTTGTGGGCGGGAAGTCGTGCCGGGCTTACCGATGCCAGAGGGGAGGAGAGCTTCAAGTGAGAACAGAGGGGAGAGTGATCAGTCCAGGAGAGTGAAGTAGTGAGAGGGATAGATAGAGGAATGTCAGGTGAGGTAAGAGCATCCAAGTTATGGCCAGCACTGTGCTTTGGCAGTGTGGGTAAGATGGAAAGAGAGAGAGAGTTGCAAAGGTTGCGGAAAGGTCCTGAGGAATCAGGTGAGTCGGGATGGATGTTGAGATCACCCAGTAGGAGGAGTTGAGAAGAGGAACAAAGGAGGGAGGAGGTCAGGTCGGACCATTCCAAGAGGAAGAGCGAGGGCTGACCAGGTGGGAGATAGAAGGTGACCAGCAGGAGTGAGGAGTTAGGAGAGAGGGAGAGCCTGCAGACCAGGTACTCAAAGGATGAGTAGGTCTGTGTGGGAATGACAGACATGGGGATCAATTCAGGAAAGATAAGTGCTACTCCCTTCCTGGTCTGTTTGGTCTAGGCAGAGAGAGTATCTTGTAGCCTTCTGGCAGAAGTGCGTCAAAACTCGTGATAGAGCTATCCTTGAACCATGTTTCAGTGAGGGCAAGAACATCAGGATCCAGGAGTTCAAGGAGGTTGCAGATGTCAGAGAAGTGTTTGACAGCTGAGCGAGTGTTAGGGTGTTTGACAGCTGAGTGAGTGTTAAGTGTTGCAATGTGGAGCAGATTGCCATCGCTGAAAGACTTACAGGGGGAGCAGGGAACTGTGGTCCCCCCCATAAGTGATGAGCGTGCCTGAGGGACAGAGGTAGAAGGGGGCAGAGTAGTCAAGGCGGCAAGGAAGCTGGGACCATAGTGGTTGAGAAGGGAGCCAGTGCAGGAAGGGCCGCAGGGGCCAAGGGAGCCACATATACGGTGTTAGTGGGTGGCAGTTTCACCAAAGAGGAGCAGGCTGATGGGGTTGTCAATGTGTAGGGTGGTGGCAAGGATGCCGTGGTGAGGGTCAAAAGGTGGTTAGATGGTGAAAAGCGGGGCAAGGTGATCACAGCTAGCAAGGGGGCCAGGGCTGCGGAACAAGCTGGTGCAGAAGGCAGAGGGAGGTTGATAAGGCAGGGGAGGAGCCTATCAAAAAGTAGAAGGTTGGGTTGAGGATACTGTACAATGATAGTACCATTGTGGTAGACATTAATGAATGACCCTGGAGGTGGAGCAGGCAAGAAGGACCTCCCAGCGGGTCCCACCATTGATGGGTGAGGAAGAGAGAATAGCTCATATATCGAGGCATAGGAATGCAGGAGGTCAGACTCTGAGACTAACAAGACAGGCCCCCAAAATTCAAGAGTACAACTTCAAAAGAGAACACATCCCAGGATGGCAAAACCAAGAGGAGAGCGTAAAAACCCAGAGTCTCTGGGTAAAACCCAGAGGTTAGGCAGGTATGGAGGGACTGCAGCGGAGTCCACGGGAGCCAGGCCAGAAAAGCCCATCATTGTGTAACAGGAACAACGCTGCAGCTGCCATGTGCCAGTGCCCTGGCGAGGCTGCGGCTAGCAGCGCAGTGGACTACTTCGCCTGTTGCAGAGGTCCCACTCCAAGCTCAGCGGGTTAATGCGCGGAGGCATTACAGATGCTGCTGTGTGTGAACCTTCTGCAGAGATCAGAACCTCCCCCCACCAGACCTGCAGCATTTGATCATTCTTTACTACTTTGCACAAGAACACAAAGCCTCTCATTTGTGCGAGTCGCCTGTTGTTGCGCCAAGATCCGCCTCTATGGAGGAGCCACCCGTCGGCCATTGAGGGTTGATACTTAGTGTGCCTGATCCTATATCCCTCCATACATACCTGTGCCCTGGATTTCTTGATCCGCTGCTGTACCTTTCTGCTGGTGCCCAGGCTGCAAAGCAGGTGAATTTTTTGTAGCCCGGGCTGTTGTATGTGTCTCCCCAGGGCCAGGTGGTTCCAGCAAAGGACGTGGTTATTCCTCTTAAAGGGTTTCTTTCTCAAAATGTCAATAACTACCTTTCGGCACAGGGTAGTGTTGCCTCCAGAGACATTACAGTGGCAATTCATAGAGAGACAGCCGTAACAACAGCTGTCCGACAGAAATACCTCGGCTCATCTCTTGGTCCAAATCGAACAAGTGTTCACTCGGACCACTTAGATCTCCCTGCCTCATACACAGCTCTTCAGTGCTAACAAACAATGATGCACCTGCAATAACTGGCGAAGGAACGACTCTCCCTGAAAAGGCAGGGAGTTTGCATTCTGTCGTCCCCACAATGTTCTCACAAAACTTGTCTGACCATTCGCCCGACTGCTGTTTTTGTGGAATGCTGGACTCTTTACAAGACCCAATAGCATTGTGTCCCAACTCAATCTCAGCCCTCCATTTGTTTTTGCGTTCATTGTTTAAGCTATAGGAAAACATGATCTCTGAACTGGAACCACAAACAACCAGTTTATTTCAGATCGAACAGAGGCTTGAATACTGGGACAAAAAAGTGACTGGAATGCCATACTGCACTTTAGACAGCTCGGTAACTGTGTACAATAGCCTTCACACACCATCAATGCAGCTGCGTAGCATTCTGGAGGTGTCCACAGTACATGACTTGACAGCCCAGCTCGGAGGGGATCCCCTGAAACCTTCTAAACATCGGGAGCAATCAACTGCTAAAACATCCGAATAATGAGAAGAGACAACTTCAAGAACATTTTTAAGAACCTTAAAGAAGGCCTTGTGACTCTCCCACTTTAGATCACCCATTGAGGAGCCGATGAAGGTGTGCACCATCCGGCTGGTTACCCTCCGGGAATACTGCCACAAGTGTGAAGCAGACGGTATTCATTAGCAGATGGACGTGTTCCACACTTTCACATCTGTAAACATTCTGGTCACTGCTTAAGCGCTGGCAACTCCCTCTGCCCTTCCTTTTCCCCTAAGTGTCCGTGGCTCAATTCAAGTCCTGTATACCAAGGGCTTTAAGTGGGGTATGAAATCGCGGGGGGCCCTCATTTGGGTGCATGGCTTGGGGGATGGGCGTGCCCTAAAAAAGTTCACAAACAATGGTAAGATACGCAAACAAATATTTAAATGCATGTAAGCATTTATATGTTTGTATGAGTACCTTACTATGATTTGTGTACTATGCAAGCCATTTTTTATAAACATAGAAATATAACATATTTCTATGTTTATAAAAGATGGCTTGAAAAGTACACAAACCATAGTAATGTACACACACAAATATATAACATGTATACATGTGTGTGCATACCTTATGGTTTGTGTACTTTTCAAGCCATCCATTTTAAACATTTCTATGTTTATAAAAGATGGCTTGAAAAGTACACAATGCAAACCATCTTTTATAAAGCTTTGACGTCAGCAAAGCTTTATAAAAGATGGCTTCATGTGCGTCGCTGTGGCTGGCTGGCACTTGATATGATATGATATGATATGATATGGCATTTGTAACGCGCCTATACACAAGTGTTTCAAGGCGCGACGAGGCAGGGAGGGGGGAACAAGGGGAAGACAGACAACGATCCTACTAGGCCAGGTGTCATTCAGACCGCGCAAGTGCAGGGGTAGGGGGAAGGGAAAAAGTGCAAGGGGAAGGGGAGGGGGGAAGTGCAGTACAAAGTAAGTAGAATAAAAATAAATAAATAGGGCCAGCTGGTGGCAAGTGCAAGGTAAGTGCAGACAAGTGCTGGGAAGGGGGGCTGTAGGGATACAGAGACAGTCCCGCAGTGCAGGGGTTGCCAGGGAGGCAGTGCAAGTGGAGAGTGGCTGGGCCCAGGACCGAGGTCGGTGAGAGTGGCCCAGTTGCAGATTCAGTGCAGTTTCGGTGAAGAATTTAGCAGGGTAGAGGGAGAGAGAAAGCAGAAGCAAAGAGGAAGGATTTGAGGTTCTGCCGGAACCGGAGATGGTTCTCCTCAAGTTTCAAGGAGGCAGGAAGGCTGTTCCAGAGGCCCCTGCCGCGGAGAGAGATCTACCCCCAGCTCGTTGCTTCGAGAAGCGGCTGACCCTGAGGGAGTTGGAGACGGATGAGCGAAGGGCTCGGGAAGAAAGATATTTAGGAAGAGAGAGTTGAAGGTAATTAGGCCCCAGGCCCCAGAAGGCCTTGTGGACAATGCAGAGGGTTTTGAACTTAATCCTCGCAGCCACTGGGAGCCAGTGTAGAGATTTCAGTCCTGGAGAGATACGGTCCCTGGGCCTGAGGCCAAGGACAAGTCTCGCAGTTCTGTTCTGGATGAGTTGCAGAGGGCGGAGAGTGGAGGCAGGCAGATTAAGATAGAGGCTGTTACAGTAGTCCAGCTTCGTGAGAACCAGGGCTCGGGAGACAGTGAGCATCTGGGGGATAGAGACGAAGGGAAGAATACCTCTGAGAAGATGCAGCTGGTAGTGTGACTTCTTAGAGACGTCAGATATATGAGGAGAGAAGGAGAGTGTGGAGCCGAAGATGACCCCGAGCTTTTTTGCCTTGCAGGTAGGCGCAGGAAGAGGGCCAAGAGAGGCTGGCCAGAGAGCTGCAGGGAAGGAGGGAGTGGGTGTGCCGATGAGTAGAATCTCAGTCTTACTGGCATTAAGGCAGAGGTCATTGGCGACACACCATTCCTGGATAGCAGACAGACAGTCAGAGATGAGGGAAGGAGAGGAGGAGGCCGAGGGTAGCCTGAAAATGAGCTGGGTATCGTCCGCATAGCACTGAAAGTGCTTCTGTCAGCTTGCCTGACTTAATGGGCTGCAACGGGATAATGTGTCCCGCCAATGTTGTGGTGGAACCAGGGGGCCCCAGCAGGGCCCTGGCTCAGCCCCACTCTTTGTAGACTGCCTGGGCCCCACCCCACTTAAAGCAATGTGTATACCTTGCCCAAGGAAGGTATCATACGGCCCATATCAGAAATAAACGAACAGAGGAACAAAATGCAGAGGGCATAATTAGCAGAGGCGGCTTACAAATCAGAAATAAATGGTTCTAATTTCAACGTGACCTCTCTTCTGCCTTTGACACTGTCAACCATGCCATCCTGCTCAACCGTCTCCGTGATAACCTGGGTATCACTGGTCAGGCTCTGGCGTGGCTGACTTCTTTCTTCTCCAACCGACCCACCCAGGTCCAACTGGAGTCCTTCCTCTCCGACATCTTTTTCTTTACCTCTGGTGTCCCCCAGGGATCTAACCTCTCTCCCTGGCTGTTCAACCAATACCTGCCACTCCTTGTCCACCGCATCGCCGCTCTCTGTCCCAACTTTCAGTGCTATGCGGATGATACCCAGCTCATTTTCAGGCTACCCTTGGCCTCCTCCTCTCCTTCCCTCATCTCTGACTGTCTGTCTGCCATCCAGGAGTGGTGTGCCACCAACGACCTCTGCCTTAATGCCAGCAAGACTGAGATTTTACTCATCGGCACACCCACTTCCTCCTTCCCTGCAGCTCTCTGGCCAGCCTCTCTTGGCCCTCTTCCCATGCCCACCTGCCAGGCTAAAAACCTCAGGGTCATCTTCGACTCTGCTCTCTCCTTCTCCCCTCACATCTCTGATGTCTCTAAGAAGTCACACTACCAGCTGCACCTCCTTAGAGGTATTCTTCCTTTCCTCTCCTTCCCCCAGAAGCTCACTGTTTCCAGAGCCCTGGTCCTCTCTAGGATGGACTATTGTAACAGCCTCTTTCTAAATCTGCCTGCCTCTCCTCTCCGCCCTCTGCAACTTATCCAGAACAGGACTGCGAGACTTGTCCTTTGCCTCAAGCCCAGGGATCGTATCTCTCCAGGACTGAAATCTCTGCACTGGCTCCCAGTGGCTGCGAGGATTAAGTTCAAAACCCTCTGCATTGTACACAAAGCCTTCTGGGGCCTGGGCCCGAAATACCTTCAACTCTCTCTTCCTAAATATCTTACTTCTCGAACTCTTCGCTCATCCGCCTCCAACTCCCTCAGTGTCAGTTGCTTCTCCAAGCAACGAGTTGGTGGCAGATTACTCTCTTCGGCTGGGGCCTCTCTCTGGAACAGCCTTCCTGCCTCCCTGAAACTCGAGGAGAACCATCTCCGGTTCCAGAAGCACCTCAAAACCTTCCTCTTTACCTGTGCTTTCTCTCCTCCTCTCCCCTGCTGATTTCCTGACTGAAACTACTCAGGTTGCCTGGCCACACTTTCTGATCTCTAGCCCAGGCCCCGTCAATTGCCCACTTGCACTGCCTCCCTGGAAACCCCTGTTCTGTATCCCTACAGTCCCCCTACCAGCACTCTTGTCTGCATTTCCTTGCACTTGCCACCAGCTTGCTGTTTATTTATTTTCTTATTTATTCCACTTTTTCCCATGTACTGCACTTTCCCCTCTCCCTTCCCCCGCACACTTTCCCCCCCCTTCCCATGCACTTGCGCGATCTGAATGACACTTAGCCTAGTAGGATCGTTGTCTATCCTCCCTTTGTTTCCCCACCCCTTGCCTCGTCGCGCCTTGAAACACTTGTGTATAGGCGCATTATAAATGCCATATCATATCATATCATAACGTATTCATCTCTATTTGTGGTGCTTTTGTAATGGCTGAACAGCACACAGCACAGCAGAGCCGGGGCTGACGGTGCCAATGCAGGGAGAATAGATATATATTCAGTGCTGACCCCAGGTTTGCTAGAATGCTGTGGAAGATTTTTCTGTGTGCTCCAGGGGTAGAGGCGGGGGGTACACCGAAAAAAAACCTTTTCTCCCTGTCTCTAGCTGGGTGCTGCCCTTAAACACACAATACAAGAACAGCAGGGGGCTCAGTTGCACAGCAACAGAGCTGCCTGCTGTTCTTGTATTGTGTGTTGAAAGGTCGTGCCAGGTGCAGGTGATTCTTTATCAGGCACTGGCACCTCACCAATTGAACCAATAGGAAATTAAGAGTGCTTTGGCTCCAGCTCACTTTCATGCAAATGTAAGTATTGATCTGATACTTAAGTTTGCATGACAGTGAGCTGGAAGCAAAGTGCCCTTCATTTGCATCGCCATGGGGGCGCCATTACATGGCTGGACCTTCTGAGGGCACTTTCCTCCGGCGCTGTATATATTACATGGCCAGCAAACACTTTTTGGGCGGCTTATAACTTTGCCTCCCTTGGACAAATACTCAAAAAACTTTGCAAAGAAAGTATATCACTCCCTCGGAATGATTGTGTGAAGTTTGGTATGGTTTTGAATGGGGAGGGGCAAAGTTATAGGGCAGTCCCAACATTTTTGAAATCCTCATAGACACAATGAAAAATAAGATTTCCTTGCGCTTACAGCCCAAACCGCTGGACGGATTTTCACCAAACGTGTGCATGTACTCGAGGAGCAGCGGCCTGGTCTCAAAAGCATGCTTTTGCAAATTTGGTCTGAATCTGCCCTGTTGTTTATTAAAAAATGGCCAAAAAGTAGGTAAAAAATATGTGATATCTGGGTCCGGTCCGCAGACTCACTTCCTGATTCGGGGTCTGCGTACATCTTTGGACCATATCAGCGCCTGCTGATTGGATGTTGAAAAACGTGATCTGGGTCTACTTTTTTGAAACAATAGCCATGTTGGATCGACAGACAACATCTGGAAAACATTTTAGGGTTATTTTGTGGCCTGAAAGGGTGTCTGGAAAGGGTGGGAGAGTAGATAAAAGGTGATAGGGCTGTTTTTATAGGTGAATAAAAGCATTGCAGGTGCTGCAGAGTCTACGGTCATCTTTACTGTCTATGGACTACATTGGGAGTGGGGCGGTTTATGCTGAGTGTTGTTATTTGAAGGTGTATTTTACATATTTGTTATATGGTTTAATTATATTGTGGTGGTTGTGGTCAATGTAGGGGGAAGGGCTGCCCTGTGGGACAGTGTCCGTGGACACTGCGGTAGTCTGAGGACTTGCACGTGCCAGGATGTCTGGCATGGAAATAGGACATTGGGGCACTAGCCAATCAGGTTTTGTGGGTCTGGAGGAGGAGTGGAAGTTTACAGGGTCTATGGTAGGAAGTGTTTCTTTGTTCTGTGTAGTGAAGATGGCTATGACTATGAACAAGCAGACTGTGTGGATGGTGGGAAATTCTTGGAATTATTCACTAAAGGCTTATACTGAATCTCGTGTCATCTCTGCTACTATTGGATTGGGCGAAATAGACGTTTCATGGAATGCAGATTGTGGCTTAAACTGGGTAACTTTTGCCACCATTCTGTGAGAGTATAGCTCACTTTAAACGTCCAGATATTATTATTGTACATTGTGAAGGCAACAGTGTGGGCTATATGACTGCAGGATCTTTGCAGTTTGCCATTAAGAATATGTTCATAATCCTAACGGAACTGTTTCCAGCTGTGAAGATAATTTTTTCTGCAATCAATCAAACACAAGTCAAATTGTTTTTGTCCTCAAATGGAAGAAGCTAGGCAGCATGTTAATGTTAATAAAGGTGTATCTGCTTTTATATATGCTTTAGGAAGGGTATCTTTTGAAAACAAAAATATCAAGTTAGGAGGTGTTCATATTTTTGGAGTAGCTGGATTGCATTTCACTGATATCAGAAATCAGATTTCTCTTTTGAATTTCCAAAATGCTCTGAAACAATTTTTGTGCACATGTGAAATATGCTGTAAGTATTTTTTTAGTAGTTGTAGTAAATAAAAAACAAAAAAAGAAACAAATTAGAAGCAGTTAAGCAGTTTTTGTGAAAATCAGAAAAAAAGAATCAAGTTCAGTAGAACATTTGTAGTTCAGTAAATAAACCCCCCAAAAAATAAAAGTTCATTGATTTAAATTCCCCTACCCCGTGCCTGGAATTTTCCAGGTGTCCATAGACTTTCGTACTGTCCACAGACTGTGCAGGCTGCAAAAGGTCCTGTGATTTTTATTTTTAGTTCTGTTTTTTAACTTTGAAAGGTGGGTCCTAAAGGAGCCTTTTATTTGTTGTCTTTCTGGCTATTATGTATTGTTGGGATTTTTTTTATTTTTTAGGAGAGGCGAGGAGGTAAGGCAGGGGAGCGAAGGGAGGGAAGGCGCACCAACCACAGATATTGAGGGGCAGGTGGATAGGGGAAGATTTTGGGCGTGCCTTAAGTCTAAGGTCGGTGGCAGTGTTTATCGTGCTCTGTTACCGCCGCCTCGAAAGCACTCTGAAACTGCTCCCTCTGCAGTGCGGTGCGTCGCAGTACAAACAGAGTATTGTGACTCTCGAAAGGTAAGGGTCAACAGCATTCTGCATGGCCTGTGAGACAGGCGGTGGGGTCCGCTGCCCCACAGGAGATGTGTGGTGGCAGGAGCGGTTGAGGAAGATGTGGTGGAGGAACACAATCTACTTTTCCCTGAGAAAGGAACAGCCTTTCTCAGAGCACCCTGGTCATTAGAGCGTGTGTGGTGTCCCATGGAGGTGGTCCTAAAAGACTACTACCTAGGTTGTCCTCGACTGAGCACAACCCCAAACTCAATGCATTCTACCTTAGCAGCCCAAGCTTTTGGTACACCCCTAACGATCTTAAAGAACTGCCACACCATGACTCTCTCTGGGTGCTGGAGGTAGGAACTTCCTCTACCTCAGCTTCCTGTTCCTCATCATCTTCCTCCGCATCATCATGCCTGTTCCCCTGTCCATGCCCTCCATGTGGTGATTGTGGTAGTGGTTGTGGTGGTGGCCCCTGGGACATAACTCTCAACCATTTGTGTCGCAAAGGTTGGTAAAAACACCCGATTTTACTTTTGGCGGGTGAGAGGCCCATTGAAATAAATGGGCGTGCAGGAGGCTTGGCGGGTGAGTCAGCTGTTTACAAGGTTGGTGACACCCGCCAAAAGCGTGTGAGTTGAGAGCTATGCTGGGAAGATGGGATGGCCATGACAGATGGCATTCCTAAACTCCTGGAAGTCTGCTGGAAGTAGCTGTCAAAAGATTCTCTCTCAGAGACCACTAGGGGGTATGCACGGCAGTGACCGCCTAATCCAAGGCTCCTGACCCAGCATGTTAATCAGAGATGAGAAAGAGCAGTTTCCGACTTCCAAACAGCATGAAAACACCAGAACTGGCTGTGTGAACCGTATCAGCTTGTGATTTGTCCTCAAACTCCGGAGAGCAGGCAAGACCGGAGGAGAATTGACTGTGTTGAGCGAGGAGGAGAGAGGCCTGTGGATAAAGAGCGCCAAGCCACAGGGAGGGCACTGTGTTACGCTCACCTGGTATCCACAGGAACGCCACCCAGCTGGGTTACTCGCTGGTATGCTTCTCAGCTTTGCCCTGTTGTGGTCTGCGGGGAAGGTTCTGCCTGAAAATACAGGAGGACTGTGTTCAGGACTGACCGACTGGGGTAAGTATCCTCCCTCCACCCCCGTATGCTTTCAGTCCCTCTGGCGCCTTCTCCTCACCTTGTGGTAGAATTAGGTGTGCTCTCCGTCCTGCCTTCTTTGCAGGGGCGCGTTGTCTTTCATGGGCAAGTGCGGTCCAGTTAATTCACTGACGCCAGCCCATTTATTATTGTTCAGGTAGGTCTTATTGCTGTTCTTTAGTTTTTTGGCTATCCTGCATGCCTTTCTTTGTTTAAAATGCCTCTTTTTTCTCCCTTAGGTATGCAGAGCTTCAGCGCGGCGAACTGGCTTGGTTGTGCCCCGCTGGTAAATGATTGCGCATTAAGAGGCTATGATGGGGTAAGTAAGCGCTATGCGCAGCGCTGCAAAGTCTTGCCTTTGCTAACCTGTGTTTTCCTTCCTTGTAGGTTGCGGTGTTCTTCAGCGTGAGTGGAATGTCTGGAGTGGTGCCAGCCGAGAGGCGACCAGCCAGGTAAGCCTTTTGAGCAGTTTGTAATTTGTAAATGTCTCTACAGCTTTCTTTAATGTTGCCTCTATCTTCCTCTTTCAGGTAGTTCTGTCCGGGAGGCGTGTAAATTCGAGGAAGCTGTTCTCACTAGCTGCGAGTGTTTAAAGATGAAGACTGCAGGTAAGATGCTGCTGCTAATGATGTTCCTTTTGTCTCCTTGCAGGTTCTGCTTCTCCGAGGTTCGAGGGAATAGCTGGACACAGTGAGCATCACTTTGCAAGCTGCAAAGTAACACGAAGCATGCTCTGCATTCAGAGTGTGGTTTATATAGCCCAGGTAAAGTAGTACCAGGGAAAGTAGTTCCAGGCCTGCCACACCCAAAACACTAGACCGCATAGCTTGGTTCTTAGGAACCAAGCTATGTGGATGCCTCCATGTTGGCTAACAATACAATAACGTAGTTCCCAAGCACATTGGTGTTCATGGTGTATGAGCCTGGCACCATAGGAGCCAGGACTGGCCCCATGAAGGCTTTTGAAGAGGATGCCAGGCTCTAAAAGCCCGAGTCCTGACTCCACCTGGCCAATGGGTTTGCCAGAGGGGGTTTTGGGCGTGGGTCGTGACAGCACTCCCCCCCTCAGGCCCCTCCCATGGTGTTCCTTCTGTCTGGCTCAGGTTGGTTGGGAAGTTCCGATGGAATTTCCTGATTAGACGTGGTGCGTGGATATTCTCACTGGGCTCCCAGGATCTATCTTGTGGTGCAAATCCTTTCCAATTGACAAGATAATATAGCTTGGTCCTAGAGTATTTAGAATCCAAGATATCTTTCACTTCGAATTCTGGTTCTCTATCAACAAGTATGGGCTTAGGTGGTGTCCCAATCCATGTGCCGGGTTGCATTGGTTTCAGGAGGGACACATGGAATACCGCGTGGATGTGTAGATTAGGTGGTAAATCCAGTTTCAAGGCTGCTGGGTTGATAATTGCCTTAATGGTATAGGGTCCTAAGAATCTGGGATGAAAGGTCCGGGTTCCCTTGATGGGTACGTATTTAGCATCTAACCAAACTTTGTCTCCTACTTCATAATCAGGGGCCTTTTTCCGGTGTTGGTCGGCGAATCTCTTTTGTTTTTCTTTGAATAATGTGTTCCTTTGCCCTTTTGAAAGCCTGAGTAATGGTTGTCTGTAGAGTCTTTACCGCTAGCATTTCCAAGCTGGCTGGAAGGTCTACTTCAGAGGTACGTGGATGTCTGCCATGAAGGCTATAGAAGGGTGTTTGTCCCGTGCTTGAATGCAAAGAATTGTTATATGCATATTCGGCTATCCGTAGTAGGTCTTTCCAATTCCTTTGTTCGTGGTGCAGCATGCACCGTAAATATTGCTCGAGTGTCTGATTGGTTCTCTCAGTTTGGCCGTCCGTTTGGGGATGGTGACTGGTAGATAGCGGAACGTCGATCTGCGCCATTGCACAGCATTTTTTCCAGAAGTTTGAAACAAACTGGCTGCCTCGGTCAGAAACCAGAACCGAAGGGAAGCCATGTAGCTTAACCACGCCCTCCAGGAACACATTTGCTAAAGTGGCTGCGTCTGGGAGGCCTTTGAGAGGAATAAAATGGGCCATCTTCGAGAATAAGTCCACAACTACAAGGATGGTGTTGAACCCTTGGCTTGGAGATAGATCAGTGATGAAGTCAAGGGAAAAAGTGTGCCATGGAACTGGAGGAATGTCCAATGGTTGTAGGAGACCAGATGGTTTTTGTTTCTGTGATTTATTTTGTGTGCAGACACCGCAGGACTGAATATACTGAATGATGTCCTTACGCTAGGTAGGCCACCAAAAGTTCTCTTTCACCTTAGATAGGGTTTTGGTGATCCCAGGATGCCCGTCGATCAGTGAATCGTGATAGTTTGAAATAATATGCTGTTGTAATTCCTTCTTGGGTACATATAGGCGATCCCTAAAAAAGGGTAGGTGGTCCTTGATGGTATATTGTTCTCCTTGAGTTTGCCATGCAAGGTAGGCATCAGGATTCATTGTCCGTTGGATTTCTTTTTGTAGTTCTGCTTGTGTTAAGGCTGTTGTGATACTCAAGAGTTTGTCCTCAGGTATAAACGGTACTGCGTCTGGAGTTGTATATATTATTTCATCTATGCCCATGCGAGATAAGGCATCCGCCTTTCGGTTTCTGACTCCTGGTCGAAATGTGATTATATAATCATATTCGGCGAAGAAAAGGGCCCACCGTAATTGGCCCGAGGACTGGGCCTTGGCTGTTTTGAGATATTGCAGGTTTTGGTGGTCTGTGATGACTGTACTGGTGTTTCTGGACCCCAGAAGGTAGTGCCTCCAGTCTTTAAAAGTGGATTTGATAGCCAGGTGTTCCTTGTCCGTTATGGCATAATTAATCTCTGGGGGTGAGAACTTTTTCGACCAGAAGGCCACAGGATGTAACTGGCCGATTTCCGGGTCTCTCTGCGAAAGGACAGCCCTTATTGCGAGACTGGACGCATCAATTTCAACGACATAAGGGAGGTCTGGATGAGGATGTCACAGGATTGGAGCGGAGGTAAACCTTTGTTAAAGTTCCTGAAAGGCTTCTTCTGCTTCTTCGGTCCAAGCACACTTTTTATTGTTTTTTCTTAATAGTACTGTGATTGGGTGCACAACCTGAGAGAAGTCTGGGATGAACCGGCGGTAGAAGTTCGCAAAGCCCAGCATGCTTTGTACCCCTTTCAGAGACGTAAGGATAAAACCAAGAAATTCTACTTCGGTGACGTGAAAAAAGCATTTTTCAAGCTTTGCAAACAAGCCATGTTGACAGAGCTTGGTGAGAACTGAACAAACGTGCCTGACATGATCTTGTTCCGAGGCTGAGTATACTAAGGTGTCGTCTATGTACACTAGGCGCACACATTAATTAACTCCCTTAAGACGTCATTCATGAAATATTGGAATGCCGCAGGAGTGTTGCATAACCCGAAGGGCATGACTTGATATTCAAACAAGCCGTACTTAGTACGGAAGGTGGTTTTCCATTCATCTCCTTTTATGACTCGGACCAGGTAGTACGCTCCTCGAAGGTCCAATTTGGCATAAATCTGGGCATCTTTAACTTGCTCTAGCATCTCAGGGATAAGTGGCAAGGGGTAGCAGTTCTTCACGGTGATCTGGTTCAATGCGCGGTAGTCAATACAGGTTCTCAAGTCTCCTTCCTTTTTCGGTACGAAGAACAAAGGAGTGGCTGCAGGGGACTTTGAAGGATGGATAAATCCGTTTGCAAGGTACTGGTCTAAATAGGATTTCAAATGAAGGTTTTCCGGTTCTGTGAGAGCGTAGATCCTGCCGCAAGGGATTTGTGCACCAGGAACAAGGTCGATCTGACAGTCACAGGGCCTGTGCGGCGGCAATGTATTGGCTTGGTCCTTTCGGAAAACATCCTGGAAATCATGGTATTCACTTGGCAAGGTATTAGTTGCTCCCAGGTTTGATACTGTTGCTCCGGGTGTCATGGGGATACAGACGTCGGGTTTCTCCTCTTGGTAATAGCAGGCAGGGGAGCAGTCACCGGGGAAGGTAAATTTTCGTGCCCGCCAGTCTATCAAAGGGTTGTGAGCAACCAACCATGGCATCCCTAGTATTAGCCTGAAGTGAGGTGCCTTGATGAGATCGAATGAAATAGACTCCCGATGTCTGTCCTGACACAGCAAGGTTACCCTGGCTGTGCACTGGGTTACTGGTTCGGAAGCGATTTCTGTCCCATCCACGGTGGTTACCTTGTCCATAGTTGGATTAGAACACAAAGGAAGCCCCATCTCTGCTGCCAGTTCTTGATCAATATCATATCCAACTGCTCCGCTATCGATGTATGCTTCAACGGCATGCATTCTTGACGACTGTTGGTGGTTAATTAAGATCACTGGTATTGCAAAGTGCGAGGTCAGCAACTCTTTCTTCTCACTCGACAAACTGACCTCTACGTTTGTCGAGCTTGGTAGTTTCCCGATTTCTTAGCTTCATCCTTCTCTGTGGCCCCGACTGTTCTTCTTGGGGTTTTACTGGACAGTCCTTCAGGAAATATCCTGGTTTCCCATAATACAAACAAAGCTGTTGTTGTCTTCTTTTGTCCCGCTCTTGCTTTGTTAATGGAGGCAGTATCCCTCCAATCTACATGGGTTCTACAGCATTTTCAGGTACACAGGGTGTGTTTTCCCTTGGTCGAACATACACGGTCCGAGGGTCCGTCTTAGACAAGTCTGCCTTTCGGTCCTGCAACCGGTGGTCTAGCTGCACAACCAGATTTATGAATTCTGCACAGTCTCTGGGTGGATCAACCACCTGGGCTAAGACGTCCTTTAATTTGTCTCATAAGCCTTGATAGAATAACGTGGTTCTTTTGTGTTCTGGCCACCTAGCTTCGGCAACCAGTCTGTTGAAGGTAGCAATGTACGTTAACAAGTCCTGATTCCCCTGTTGGAGGGACAAGAGTTCATTGTCTACTGCTTGTTCCTGGGTATGGCGAGCAAAATTTTTTCCATTTGTCTCTGGAACCCCCCAAAGTCATGTAATAGATGATCGTCCTGGATTACCAACGGCACCGACCAATCTGCTCCACTACCACTCAGGTATGATAAGACAAAAGCTACCCGAGCTTGGTCGTTTGGAAATGCTCCAGGCCTACAAAGAAAATGAAGGCGGCATTGATTGATGAATGCCGCATACTTCTGTGGGTCGCCTGAGAACCTTTCTGGTGGTGCCAGGGGCACTGTTCCAGGTAACGTGATCTGTACCGGAGTGGGTGGTATGGCGGGGTTTTGCATCGTTGGGTTGCTTCCAAGTAGAGGCGTCTGTCCTGCCTGTGATTGCAAGTATTGCCTGCTAATCTCTTCAGTGCATTCTTTGGTCACTATTAGGTCTCTCCGGAGGGCATTAGTCTCTGGTCAGGCAAAATGAACCTCAGCACAAAGCCCTCCTAGTAATTGGGCCAATTTGTCCATTTCTGATGTCTCCATGGCGCCCAGGTGAATTTGTTATGGTGGGCGTCGTGTTCTGTTACGCTCACCTGGTATCCACAGGGACGCCACCCAGCTGGGTTACTCGCTGGTATGCTTCTCAGCTTTGCCCTGATGTGGTCTGCGGGGGAGGTTCTGCCTGAAAATACAGGAGGACTGTGTTCAAGACTGACCGACTGGGGTAAGTATCCTCCTTCCACCCCTGTATGCTTTCAGTCCCTCTGGCGCCCTCTCCTCACCTTGTGGTATAATTAGGCGTGCTCTCCGTCCTGCCTTCTTTGCAGGGGCGCGTTGTCTTTCATGGGCGAGTGCGGTCCAGTTACTTCACTGACGCCGGCCCATTTGTTATTGTTCAGGTAGGTCTTATTGCTGTTCTTTAGTTTTGTTGCTATCCTGCATGCCTTTCTTTGCTTAAAATGTCTCTTGTTTCACCCTTAGCTATGCAGAGCTTCAGCACGGCAAATTGGCTTGGTTGAGCCCTGCTGGTAAATGATGGCGCATTAATAGCGCTATGATGCGGTAAGTGCGCAGCGCTGCGAAGTCCTGCTTTTGCTAACCTGTGTTTTCCTTCCTTGTATGTCACGGTGTTCTTCAGCGCGAGTGGAATGTCCGGAGAGGCGACCAGCCAGGTAAGCCTTTTGAGCAGTTCGTAATTTGTAAATGTCTCTACAGCTTTCTTTAATGTTGCCTCTATCTTCCTCTTTCAGGTCGTTCTGTCCGGGAGTCGTGCATATTCGAGGAAGCCGTTCTTAGTAGCTGCGAGTTTTTAAAGAAGAAGACTGCAGGTAAGATACTGCTGCTAATGATGTTCCTTTTGTCTCCTTGCAGGTTCTGCTTCTCCGAGGTTCGAGGGAATAGCTGGAGATGGTTAGAGTCACGTTGCAAGCTGCAAAGTAACACAAAGCATATTCTGCCGTCAGGGGGCCTCATTACACGTTGGCGGTAAAAATCTCAAATTACCGGCATGTCGCTCTTAACATGTCCGCCCTCGCAAGAGGGCGCTAATAGCGTACCATTACGAGTACGCGGACACAAGCATTGCACCATGCCGGTAATGACCTTACCGCCATGCCACTAAAGACCTCAAAAAGTCACTTACCGCCCTCGACGAAAGTGCAGATAGCCCCTCCGCTCTCATGCTGCATGCAAATAGTGGTCATCGCTATTAGCGGTGACCGTTAAATTGCAGAACCGAAAATAGCGTCATCGCACAGGAACGGGAAAGAGCACGGCGGCCATCTTTAAAAACACAATCCATTGCCATCCTCTGCCCCCTGGACCTGTTTGGAGTAGCTTGCAGTTTGAAATCATCAGGGACACCTCAACATGCACAAGGCATTAAAAAAAAACACCGACCTGCAGCGGAAAGAAAAATCACCTCAGAGGAGCTAATCATGCTGACCCTGAACCTAGCTGACAATGCCGCCGTTTGTTTTGCCAACGACACGCTGCGGGAGACACTCATAAAAAAAAGGCAATCTGGGCTGATGTTGCAGTGAAAGTTATTGCAGTGGACACCACCACCCGCAATGTGCATGAGTGCAGGAAGGGGTGGGACGACCTCAGATTCCGGGTGAGAAGCATCCTTGCCGAAAACCACAAAATAGCCACTGCAGGTGGATCCGGTTCACCCATCAAACTAAAGGAATGGGAGGAGACCTGTGCAAACCTAATCGGAGTGGAATCCATTGAGGGAGTCGGCACTATGGAGCATGGCGTGGCAACCACTTCAGATGGAGGTGAGTGTACACATGACAGGATGCTATGTGAATGTACTGGTCCCCCCAAATGTGAGCCCAGAATCATCTAATGGATGGACAAACATCCACACATGCATCCATCCCTGCCCATGTCAGTGTCAGACCCAAACACACACATGCACACATCACCAGAGACAAGTGCCAAACACAACCATGCATGGATGAGGCACTGAACTGACACATCACCTGCATCCCCAACAATGAAGTCCCAATGGCCCCAACTGCATTATTTATGTATTCTGCATAAAGTACATAGAAACGTAACCAATGCCATCCCCCATCTTGTCCCTGACAGGCTCACATACAGACAGTGAGGATGCCGGAAATGCATCCCAGGCACCCCCGCAAGTAAGAGAACAAGAGCACAGGACTCTGAGGACACCCCCACAATATGAAGGGGCAAGGGGGGGAAGGTTCCACATGATGAGTGTCAAGCATCGGAGGAGTGCCACTGCCAGGATAGAAGTAGCCACAACACCAACTACAGCCCCACCACCGGAGGTGAACCCACCACCACCAATCCCAGCCATGGAGGGCGCACCATCAGCTGCGCCAAGCTCCTCAGGAGAGGCAGCAGCCACTGCCCCATTATCTGATGTTGAGGACACAACAGATGTCACAATGGAGATGCACACCCCAACCCCCCCTGGAACCCCAGAGCCATCACCACTCCAGACACCTGGGTCTGATGCCACTGGCGAGGACAACATTCTAGGTTCTATGACCCCCCCGGTGGCTTCACCTGCTGACATGGATGCATCAGAGGGCACAGCAGCCACTCCACCAGCACCCAGCACTGCCCTCGACCTGGCCACCATCAGCCAGCGGCAACAGGAACTAACTGTGCTGGTTGGCGAGCACGTGGAGGAGGCTGCCCGTCTCAGGGCGGAGATTGTGGAGACAGCAAGGCACTCCAGGGAGGGATGGAGACCTGTACAGACAGGCTGTGTGAGGAGATAGGCAGACTTAGGGAGGTCCTCACTTGAATAGCAGACACAATGGACCGCCACTTCACACCACCAGGACAGTCAGCCACGTCGTTATCCGCCGGTTCAACGCAGACAAGCCCCCTCCGCCGCTCCACACGCACCACCAGGCGCACGTCTAGCCAGCCCCCGAATGCTGCTGCAGACAATGGCCAATAGGGAGTTCATGGTGAAGCTTCTGCGTGCATGGCCGAACAGAAACATAGTGGCAGACACATGAGGAACTGTTGTGGGGGGTGGGGGAAAGGGTGTTATGGGTCTGTTGTGGGGGGTGGGGGAAAGGGTGTTATGGGTCTGTTGTGGGGGGTGGGGGAAAGGGTGTTATGGGTCTGTTGTGGGGGGTGGGGAAAGGGTGTTATGGGTCTGTTGTGGGGGTGGGTGGAAGGGTGGTGGGATGTTTGGGGACATGCACTTTTTCATCTTTACGGTACTTAATACACTGGTGTCTGATCAAAACACAGGCTTGGACATCTTCATTGTGTTTGTGTACTTTATTGGCGACAGGGTCCATTGCGTGCTTCCAAACATACACCAGTGCATTCATACCCATATCCATGTGACAGTAAAAAAAACACGTTACTCAGAATATTTGGTTGATCAGATGTTGTCTCACAGCACGTCCCTCCTGACCATCCCCTCTTGCATGTCCTGCATCCCCTTCACCTCCATCCACATCACCATCATCATCCTCATCAGGTGCTTCCATTTCAACGTCAGGGGGCAGTGGCACATTCCGTCTGATACACATATTGTGCAGCATAACACATGCCATGGTGATCTTGGCCTCCTTCTCATGGCCATACAGGAGAGCGCCACCAGACCTGCTAATGCACCTAAATTTGGTATCACACTGCTGGTGTACTGTCATTCCAACATTGATGTTACCATGCTGAGAGGCATCACTTGATTTGTGCTATAAGTGTGTGGTGTAATGCTATGGCTAGGGGTGATCCCTTTGCATGCATTCAAGGCCACAATGCATTATTGATGTTGTGCTGCGCTCATTTTGTATGACTATGCTTGTGGCATGTATGAGATTTGTGTATTTTGTGGTGTGTAATGTTGTGCAATGTGATGTGGATGGATGTTTGATTTTTCTAGACCTTGATTGTCATCCATGTTATGTAGCTCACAATTGCATGTCCATTCATCTCTGGTACGTTTTGGGCCTACCCAGATGGATGTTGGCGTACATCTGTATGTGCATTGTCCAACGGACAACAAGTTACACCCAATCGGACTATGTATCTCTCCCCCCCCAATCACACTGCCATGTGCTTGCCCTGCTACTCACCAAGTAGCCACGAACGTTGTCCGGCTTGTCGCTCCATGTAGCGTGGGATAGTTGAGTTCCGCAGGACCATGGAATCATGGGTTGATCGGGTGAAATCGGGCACAGCAATTAGTGATTATCTTGTTGGCGTCACATACCATTTGGACATTGATGGAGTGGAATTGCTTCCTGTTTCGGTACACTACTTCATTGTGATCTGGGACCAGCAATTCCACCTGGGTACAGTCGATTGTCCCGATGCAACTTAGGATGCCTGCCAGTGCATAGAAGCCAACTTTGGTGTTTGCAATCTCCTGGGCAGTCCGTGGCATAAATATGTGTTCAGGTGCATGCTTCAAGAGGGCATCGAGTACCTGGGTCAGCGTGCGTGAGAATACTGGTTGTGAGATGCCATGCATCTGCCCCACCGTATGCTGGTAAGTGCCTGTGGCCAGGAAGTGGAGCACAGTCACCACCTTGAGTAGAGGGGGGATGGCAGTTCGGATGTCTATGAGGCTCACAATGTTGTTGTGTATCATGTCTACAATGCTGGTGATGGTATCCCGGTCCACACGGTACAGGGTGTGTATCTGCTCCGGGGTTAGGTTAAATGGACTGGCTCTGATCCTGGGGATTGGTGGGTGTATCTGTGGTATGATTAGGTGCCGTGGTGGTGCTCCTCCTCCTCCTGCGTCTCATCTGTACTGCCTGCTGCTGCTGCGCTGCAATCATGTCCTCCAGCATATGTAATGTTGCTACAATTGGAACCATCTTGGTGTGGGAAGGGGTGTGGTGTGCTCCTTTTGTGCTGCCTGAGTCTCCATTGCCTCCACCTGTGCTGATTGTGTCCACCTGTGGCAGGTGGGAACACTGCTAAATTCTCTTAACGGGTGGTTCACAATGGCGGTATTAGCACCATGGCGGTAAGGGGTTTTGGGTGCTTTTCCATGCCGCTATTGGCATGTCCGCCTGGCTTGTGATGATGTGCTAATAGCGGCATGGCGTAAATTACAGACTCGAGGGTCGCGCGCCCGCAGACTGGCTGCTATTAGTGGCACCGTACTTAGCGGTGCCGCAAATAGCGGTGAGCCAGGACGTAATTTGGCTGGGGATTTAACGTTACCGGTATTCCATTACCGGTAACGTTAAATCCCTACCGCCTACCGTGTAATGAGGCTCAGGGTGTGGTTTATATAGCCCAGGTAAAGTAGTACCAGGGAAAGTAGTTCCAGGCCTGCCACACCCAAAACACTAGACCGCATAGCTTGGTTCTTAGGAACCAAGCTATGTGGATGCCTCCATGTTGGCTGACAATACAATTAAGTAGTTCCCAAGCACATTGTTGTTCATGGTGTATGAGCCTGGCACCATAGGTGCCAGGACAGGCCCCGTGAATGCTTTTGAAGAGGATGCCAGGCTCTAGAGGCCCGAGTCCTGACTCCACCTGGCCAATGGGTTTGCCAGAGGGGGTTTTGGGTGAGGGTCGTGACACACTGCCCAAGCCGGGAGCATCAACTAGCGGTCATACCAGAAGCGCGACCCGCACCAACTTATCCTGCGGCACTGATGAGGAGAAGCCCACTTAAGGAGGCAGTGGGTAGAGCATAGGTGGAGGAGGCAGTGCCTGTCTCCTGGCCCCCTCGCAGTGCAGCCCGGTGCACGGCTGTGCCCCAGGAGGTGGCTGCGCAGTGCTGGAACGGCACGGGAGCCCACGGGCAGACTTGCCGGGACCCGCAAATCCGAACACAGCAGTGGAGTCTCGGTGAGTGCTGCGGTCCCCCGCCAGACTACAGGAAAAGCCAGGACTGATAGGTGTGGCGAAGGACGGATACTCTGATAAAGGACAGCACCAAAACGGGATGAGATCCTGCAATGCGCACAGAACATAGCCTGATACTTTTTTGCAAATTGAAGGGGCAAACTAGCCCTTTCTATGCCGCCCCACTGCCCTGTCAGTGGAATGAGCCGATGAAGGACACAACTAGAGCAGACACATGCCAAGACGACACAGGCTGCCCGGGAGAAGAAGTTAAGCGGCTACCCCCTCACTAATCCACACATACTCACTGAAAGCACACCAGCACTCCTGATAGAGATAGAACCGCAGCCCCAAAATGATAAAGGATCATCTCCTAATAGACTTTGGGATGCAGGAGGGTGACCCGACAATGGCAGAGAAGTGACTCATTACAGCGAGGGCAGTGCGGCGAACATAGGGGGCTGGAGGCTTCCCCAATTGCTTCCCCAATTGCTTCAGAGGTACCATCTGCAGACTACCGTGCTAAAAACAGGCCTTGTAAAGTTGTAAAAAGTTGAATAGATCATCAAAGAAGTGTCTCTAGGAGCTCTTGAAGGATAAACTTTCAACTTGAAATACATTATAATGGCCGAAAATGCATTTTCAAAATGTCCGCTGTGACGGACACCATCCACGGACACTCCGTCATGCTGCATGGGTGCGGTCACATGATGATTTCCGGGGCATCCACGGCGGCAGGTGTCCATAGACCCCGTCGAGCAGGAGATGCAGGGTGCATGTGCACTGATATCTGCAAACAGGCGTATTGTTTGCAGAGTAATTAAAAGTGCGTCATGCGAGACCGGATATGCCCAAACAGGGCGCAATGTCTGCAGACTAGGGCCTTTAAAGAAACAATAAGAATTTATTACACAATAATATACAAGATATTTATAGTAGAAAAAGCAAAGCAAATTATGAAAGGGATGGGGTATTAGAATGGGAAACATAAACTCTACCATTCCTTGTTTGTGGTTTCCCCTAAAATGGCCAATGGTATTCCCTGTTCCTCTTTGGCGGACCGTGCAGTTTCTGCACGCACACTCCTGGTGTCGACAGCTGATCATGTGACCGCATATAGCAATCTGAGTGAAGTGGCTCAGTCCGTCGCTACTCTTAGGAAAGACGCTTTGTAAGTTGGTGCTTACTAGGATTGTAGATTTCTTTTCTACTTAATATCTCAATTTTAATTTCCTTTTCTTGGTGGGTACTTAGGTCTGTTCAACCTCGACTCCAGCGACTCTCCGCTATCAGAGGCTACTCTGCGAATTACTCCAGGGATCCGCACGAGACTATTTCAGTAATCACGCTGAAGCTGTTTCCTTCGCCTTTTCTCCTCAGCCTCCTGTTAGGCAGAATCATATGCAGTACCCTTAGGGAACACTACATACAATTAAGTCTACAAGTGATAGTACAATTTCATCTTTGGTACAAGCCTGTACTACACAGTTATAGTGGTAGCCTTAGCAGAGCAGCCAGACTTATCACAAGAGTAGCTGAGCAGTAATAGAGATTACACAATTCCTGTGACTCAAACAAACACTGATTCAAGGTTTCTGGTTAAAAAATATAAGTACATTTATTTTTAAACCATCTGTTCACAAAACACTTCACCTCCGTTAAATAAAACCACACTCTAAATATACCACAATATACCACACACAACCAATTCCTCTGGTTCTGGTCAATTCAAGGTAAGTACATTAGGATTTGACAGTCCAGTTTTTCGAAAAAATGACGTTACCATGGGTTAATACACAATCACTTACGAAAGAAAAGCGTACCAGCTGGAAGAAATGCACCCGGAGTCAGACACACATAGCAGAATTAAAACCATGGATTAGTGGATAAAAATCACAGACAATACTTTTTTCAAGGCAATAGAATCAAAGGAGGTTTTCTAAGAGGCAGATAAACGTCAATGGGCCTGTGCCAGTGTCAAATGGAGCAGGGGCTCTGTTTTCGAGGATCACACGGTTAGAATAGTTCAAGAGTAACTTTGCAAGGAGTACTTGATATTGTCAAAGGGAAGCAAAAGTTATGAGATGGAAGGAAGAAAGGACAAGCCTTCGGAAAGGAAAAGGGTTCACCCCGATTCCTTAAGGTCGGACGGAGAGAACGACCAAATGGACATATTACCATATTCGGATGAATAAAGCTGGTGCTACGGCAGTTGTTCTTGGTAGTACCTGCGGACTCACGTTCCTGAAGCTTCAGTCGGGGTGACAAGAAGGAGGATATCTGGAGCAATCTGCATTACCCAGGGATGAAGCCAGCATCAGCAAAGCAACAATGAATAAAAGGAACGCTCCTTAAAAACAGGAGATGGCTCTTCTGATGTCTATCCGGACCACTACAACTTTGTGCAGTGATTTTGACCCAGAAGAGGATTCTCTGGCTGTAGAAGGTGAGCTGGTTGATCCCACCAGGCTCAAGGGAAGAAGACTCCGGACTGGATCTTCTCTGTCGTTGAAGGGTAGATAGCTCAGGACTGCAGCAGGGCTTCACCAGGATCCAGGAGTTGCAGCAGCCTTCTTCTTCTCCACTTCTCTTTGGATCTTGTAGTTCCCGTGGCGACTGTGCCTTCCAGCCCAAGACTTCTGCCTTTTATGCCAAATCCCCCATTCACACAGCCTGGCTGTCAATCACACAGCAGGGGGGTTGTCCAGCCTGGACAACCACCTTAGCCAATCAACACAAAGTGCAACTTAGGTCTCCAAGGAGACCCTGTGCAGGGGGTTACTAAACCCCACCCTCAGATTCAGCCCACCTAGTCACCCAGACGCCAAAGAGGGCTTCTTTGTAGAAGCTGCCAAAGGACGGCGAACAGAGAAACCAAACCTGGTTTGGCGCAAAAAGCAAACGACAAGAAAGACCTTTCCCACATGAAATGGCGAAAAAACAGGCTAGGACCCATGATAAAAACGATATGGGGTAGCGGGTTTTATGTCCATGTCTGTCATCACAGCCAGAACATTAAAACGGGAATCCGTGTAAAAATTATAGTTACCACTGCCACCAGCCATGTCGAGTCGGGAAGGGGCCGGTCAAGTGGCACAGCAAGTAGAGCGCTTTCACATCTGTGCAGAGCTTTCTAACACCGGATTTGAATCACGGCAGAGGCAAACTTAGCCTTTCATTATTCCAAGGCCGATAAATGAGCACTACACACTGTGGGTAATAATAAGCAGCGCTCAGATACCGGAGGGTTTGTAGCGCTATATAAATGCGAAATTATTATTATTATTATTATATTAAGGGGGACACAAAAGTGCCCCTTGAGTTACAGAAGGACAGGGGAAAGATATTTCCCTCCAGTACTCCATTGTAAAATGGTTTGTACTGGATCTGTATTTTAAAAGGACTAGTAAAGCCAATGGTGACTTTACATGTTTCTAGGGAACAGTAGTCATCCCCAGAAATGGAGTTCACAAGGGAAGTCTAAAAGACATCCCTGTGTCACTGCACTAAAGGTGATGTGTGATACACAAGTAAAAAGATGATGACGAGAGAGTTGGTGACACTCCATAGCCCATGAGCACAAAAAGTACAAAACACACAAAAATACACTGTAAGAGTTGGAAAAAAGGCTCACACTCTTACCAGGTGGAAAAAATAAACCCCAGAAATCCAGCAAAGCTGCTGAGGGAATCACTAGGTAAGGGAAATTACCCATAAATGAGCATTCTCCCTAACACCTCCATACGGTCCCCAACTCACGGTACTTGAGCTCTGTAACCATGTATTTAAAATAAATTCTTCCGACTCTTCCATAGCGCTCAAAATTCACAAACTAATCTGTCTCGCCTGCTTACAGGGTTTTCGCCTCTTCTATACCCGCTGCTCGTCAGAGTACTCTCTCTCAGTTTCCTCACTGTACTGACTTGAGTGCGGAGCGGTCTCCGTAGGTATTCGATTGGCGCCTTTCATTTTGCCATTTAGGAACTCTTTTCCCTTACTTATTTGTGGCTCTCTTTACTAGGAAGCCTTCCGTTTATGTCAGCATCATACCTCCCACATACCTGCTACATATCCTAGGTGGGTGGTACTCCTGTGGACTTTATGTATTCTTCTTTTCCTCAATCAGATCTCCTCTTACTTCTTACTTTTTCTTCCTTGTGCAACCTAATCTGTGGAACATTCCCAGTGATTACTCTTCACGTCATCCAGACCATCAAAGGCTGACATCGGTGTAATACTCTAATCCAGTCTCTGAAAGTCAGAACCCTTGAATCTCCGTTCCACGGACCGGCTTAGGGTTTTCTTCCCCAGAGGATTTCCCTGGGAGTACTGCCCCCTCTCCTCCTGGTTTTCTTCAGACAGAGGGAGGTAGAATTTACAGGGAAATCTTTGCTATCTTCGAAATAACATCTTCCAAGTCACTGCTGCCTGTCCAGGTTAGTGGATTCTGTTGTTTACTTGATTATCGGTCTAAGACCTTAACAGAGAGTTTTGAATTTCGATAATGTCATCCTCTGGGGATGGAGGGAGGGAGAGGAGTTCATCAAAGTGTCTTTTATTTATGTTGTGTGAATTTGATTGGGGTGATTGCTGTGGTAAGGGGATCAGGTACAAATAGGACAGCGATAATCAACATTTCTAAGAACATCATTTTTTACATTATGTAAAAGTTCTTTAAAGTCATTGCTAAGTTCATCCATTTTCCCATCGAAAATTGAAGTTCGTCATGGTCATTCCCCCGATGAAAAAACCCTCACTGGACCCATCTCTCTTCTCTAATTTTAGTCCTGTTTCTCTACTTCCTTTTTCTATGAAGCTTTTGGAATCTTTGGTTTCTGCTCTTCTGTCCTCATATCTGGAATTCTCTAAACTTTCTGACCTTGCCCAATCAGCTTTTAGGTCTGGTCGTGGTATCAAAAGTGTACTTGTTTCGGGGCTGGATGACAGCTCCATACTGGTTGATGCAGATGGGGTTGGTGCCCTGATTCCTTTAGATCTGTCAGCCGCGTTTAACACCCTAGACCACCTCACTCTGCTTACTTGCCTGACTGAGATTGTATCTCAGCTCATTAGCCTGGTTTTCATCATTCTTGGACGATCGCACACAGGTTCTTTCTCTTGCTTCCTTTCTTTCAGACTCCTGCCGCCTTACCTGTGGGGTTCCGCATGGCTCCGCCTTGTCTACCATTCTCTTCAACATTTACATCTGGCCATTGATCTGTCTCATCCACTTCCTCAGCGTCAGGTGCTACTCCTGTGCCGATGACACTCAGATCCTGATACAATTAGATCTTGATTGGACAGCGGTGTTGTCGTGTCTCCATCAGTGACTGACTGTTGTGGGTGAGTGGATGAGTCACAACTGGTTGAGGATGAATGGGGACAAGATGGAGGTGATGGTGGTAGGCACCCCCCCTGATCCTACACTTTGGGTGTCTTCTTTTTGTCCTTCGTCCCTTGGTGCTTTTCCTATCCCTGTGACCATGGTGAAGAATTTGGGAGTAATTCTTTCAGCCTCTCTTTCCATGAATGACCAAGTATCTGCAGTATGAAAAGCAGGTAATTTCCATTGCAAAACACTAAGGTGCTTCCTATGCTACCGGCTGCTCTCCGCCCCCCAGTGGTTGCAGCCTCAGTGCTAAGCAGATTGGATTATTGTAATTCTTTATATCTTGCACAGCCCAACAGTATGATCCAACGGCTTCAACGCCTTTAAAACTTGGCCGGCTGGGAGGCAACAGGGTCTCCTTACGGGGCCCATATTTCCCTGGTGCTGCGTGCTCTACATTGGCTTCCAGTCTAGCAATGGATCAAGTTTAAGGCACTTTGCATTGTTTATCGGGTGCTGCATGGACAGGGGGCAGAATACCTCCAGTCCTAATTTACTCAGTATCTTCCTTCCTGTCCTTTGCGTTCGGCATCGGCCAGGTTTGCTTCTTGTGCCGATTTTCTGTCAATCACGCATTGGGGGCAGGCTTACTCAGTTGTTGCAGCGCAAATATGGAATAATTTACCATTGACAGTAAAAACGTTTCTAATCACTTAACGTTCAGCATGGCACTAAAACATTTTTGTTCTAGTCCACTATTGCTTTTGGAAGATGACTTTTTACCTCCCTCTCTAGCGCCAAGATACCTCCGGATGACCGTGCACTGTACAAATTTCATTAACATAACATAACATAACATCCAATTTTGAAGACAATATCATTATTTGATCCTGTACAGTTGGGGTTTGGGATTGTTTTTTTGATTGTTGGGATTCTCCATAATTAATCTGTGGTGTAGTTTCTTCATGTAAACGAAGAAATATTATTTCAATGAGCTTGCCATAAATTACATCATTTGTTTTTATTGAAAGATGTATTCTTTACCATTACAGATTTCTTCACTCATTTCTTTTTTGGCAACGTTTTCTTCTAGCCACTGAAGTGTGTTTGCCATTTCTGTCAAAATAAGGAATGGTGATATTTGCTTATGAGATATGTTTATATAGTGAATTGTAATAATATCCTTGGTTAAGTTGCTTAAGTTATAGAAAAGGTTATTTTTGGGCAGCTTATAACTTTGATGCCTTTTAGCGAATGGTCACCAAATTTTTAAGAGAGGCGCATGCTAATTGGATGTTTGAAAACATGAGGTGCGTCATCATTTTAGAAACGGTCTCCATATTGGATGGGTGGATCACGACCATTGTCCGCGGACTGTGCATTGAGGAATAGAAGACTGGAAAATATAGTTGGGGTTATTTTGATAAATTGATATAGAGCTATATTTTATAGTTGAAAAAAAGCTGCACTGGTGCCGCCGTGTGTGGGGTGAAATAGCCCTGAATGCCTTAATAAAAGGCCCGAGTCAGTATTAGGGCTCCCCAAAATGAAAGGCATGCCTTGAATTAACATGGAAATAAGGCCCCAAGCGAAAAGGAGCAAAATTAAGCATCAAAACATGGGGATGCCTAAAACGGTTAATTGCCTTACATGAGGGAAAGACATGAGACAAAATGTGCAAAACAGTCTTGGAGAGCTGAAGTCATATTGTCAGAAAGAGCAGTTTCCAGAATGTTAAATGAAAATGCCAAGAAATGTGTGCAGGCCTGTGCAGCAGAATGGAACCCTTTGCTGTGACAGAGAAAATTGCATGTAAAATCCGTTTTTCCCTTTCAGTTAAAGATATGCTCCTCAGAATGTGTGCAAGAGTTGTTATAAATGAACTGGAGTTCTGTTCATCATGAGCCCATCACAGAGTAAACCATAATTCACTGAATCTACAAGGAGATGTGAATTGCAGCCGAATGAAGTTTTCACGGCTGAAACGTCACCCAGTGAAATTTCAATTGTGCCTTTAAAATTATCACTTTAAGCATTCAGATGTACTGTTAATGTCTCTATATATATATATATAATAATGTTGCCCTTCTGTAACCACTGTTTGCAGGAAACTACTTTTCCAAGGATTTACATGTTCAGATTGTGTGCATTTTAAGGGTTAGTTAAAAGTAAAATGTTTTCAGCAGAGGCACGACCAAATCTTGGTTCCTGGTTTTGTTTCTCAGCTGTGGGTCTTCAAATGTGAAACTAGATTTCAAAGCCCATTGTCATGGGAATGGAAGTCTGGTTACCCCTTCAAACATGAGGCTATTTTGTTAAAAATACGAAGCAAAGGCTGGTAGATATAATTTTTGTAGGGGGCGAGATAAGGAATTGCCCTGCTCCCCAGATTCTATGACTTAAACCACGTAGGCCATAATAAAACTGGCCATTAGGCTTTGAAGCCATGGGCTTATCTAAACACAGGAACCCCTCTTGATGTCACAGCCAGTAACAGATCCATTCCATGGATGGGGGCCAGAGTTAAGGAGTGAGTTCCCACCCATTGTACAAAATGGGAGATATCTAATATGATAACGTTGTCAATATTGATCGCACAATCTTCATGTTCATATTTCTGAAATGCTGTCAGCGAGCCGCTTCTGGTGGAACCAAAAACAATTTTGGTGACACCAACATACCAAAAGTTATAAAGAAAAACAGAATGTGGCTCTCTGTATGAATGTGAGAACCATAAGATTTTGGGAAAATATGATCTATATTTTGCCCACCAAGCTCCATATTTCTCATTGATATAGTTCTTAAGTAAATGAGAAAATACTATAGCTTTGCACCCATAGGTCGCACAGACACCAAAACAATTTTAGGTGAATCACCGAAAAATATAGTATTAAAAAATGCTGTTCTATGTGTCCTAATATAAAGAGAAAGGGCATTTGTCATACAGTGAGATTTCCATGTGCAAAAACCAGACCCAGCCCCATGTCCAAGTTAGATGATGGATTGGGTCTTCTTCCCTGGTTCCCCAAAACACTCCCATATTCTCTGGACCTATCGGCCCACAGATGGGAGGGAACCTCTGAACACTGCCTAATCCATACTGCGAGAACGATGACATGTCTGTGATGTCACTTGCCTTATAAATAAATCACTCCGCCTCAAATCAGGACTCTCACTACCAAATTTTGAGGTGTGCAGCTGACAAAATCTGGAATCATACTAACAATGAGGCCTAAATCTTGAAGTAGAGCCAGGAGCTGTAGAAGCTGGTTTGGGACCCTTTTTTAAGGCGTGGGGTGCATTTACATGCCCTAACAGAAATCCCCTTCACCTACAAAATGCATTTAAAAATGTGCCACAAAAAACACTTGTGCTATGCTTCCTTGGCACATATGTGGCCAGCATTGAACACTGCAACCCAAAGAATGGCTCTGCGGTTGTTTTCATCCCATTTTGAATGATCAGAAGCTGTACCTTTCACCAAGAACAGCTCTATATTTGCTTTCCTTTCATCTGAATGATGAGAAGTCATGACCTGAATTCAGAACGGTTCTGTGTGTACTTTTCGTTCATCTGAATAACAAGAAGTCATGACTGCATTCAAAACGGCCCTGAGTTTACTTTATTCCATCTGAATGCCAAAAAGGTAGGCAATACATCCCAAAAAGAGCCTTGTCTTACTGTTCATTCACATGAGGGGCAAGGATTTCACATTGCAACTGACACAGCTTTGTTTTCCCTTTCATGTGGCTGGCAGCATTCTGAAACACTGCAAATAAAAGAAACGGGTTAGTTTGTTATTTTCTCCCGTGTCAAATAAAAGAACCCTGTGCAGGGGGATTACCCCTCTGTGTCCATGGATCAACAGTCAATGCAAAACCCACGCAAACGGACAAATCAAATTAATCCCATGACCCATGACCTAAAGAACCGCATTTCTAACATTAAATGAGAAATGCGGCTGCACATGTGTGAAAGAATATAAAGGAACAAATGGCGTTTAAAAGTCAATGTAACACAGGGAATTATGCTTGCACAGAGAACTCAGTGAAACGTGTTGTGGGTGGGGGTTGGCTAAGCAATGTACATTATATTCTCCCCCACAAGACTTCAATTAACTTGGCAGAGGCTGAAGAATATTAGTAAAACCGGTTTGGCTTAGGCAGAACACTTCCCAATTGAAAGCCTGTCCTCCCATTGGAAGTCACATTGATCAGTTAATCCTTCCGCAATGACATTGATGTGGTGGAGGGCATGATGATCCTCTATTCTACCAGACTAGAAGGCAGGCCTGGCAGCAAAGACAAAGAGAGCAAGTGTGGCCAGTGCTGGACCAAGAAGTGGACGTTTCTTTTGCATCCACCTCCCATGACAAACTAACAAACTTCAAACAATTAAATAAAAGTCCTTTGTTGCAAGCTGAGCCAGGGGGAGACATTTGGTTTGCTGATTTTAAAATGGGACAAATTTGACAGTCGGCGGAAAGATGGAGATGTACATTATGCATTTGCTTAATTGTTTGCAGAGTGATAACTGTTATACATTTGATGAAAATGACCGAAAGGTGCCAAGGGGCCATGCTACCTCACACAAAGTCTGCAATCAGCTTGTCTAATTCCCCATGACCCCCTGAAACTACCTATCTATTTCTTATGGTAGCGTGTAGTATAATTTGGGAGTTATGATACATAACTCAGTTTTGCTAAAAAGTTGGCCAAGAGAACAAAGAACTGTCATAAATGCCAAATGGACAGATGGTGATCCCTCCCCTTGAACCAATGAAGCCAGGGGGTAGGGGACGGAATGGTAGACTGTCCTATCCCAGGGTAGGAGTAATTCTAGAACACTTCCCCCAGATTGAAAAAATAAATGATGTCATTTGGGCTATATAAGGGGAGACTTTACTAGACACATTATCAGGGGGACACACAAGAATCCAGGGAGACAGGAGAAAGAGGATGAAGGCAGCTAATCCCATCCAATAGAGTGCAGAGGCCCGACCCCCTTGCCTAGCTGTCCAGAGAGTCCTGAGATCCAGCCTGGCTGTCCAGAATCCCAACCAGGAGAGTGCGGAGACCATACCCCTGGCCCTAGCTGTCCAGAGAGACCTGAGATCCTGTTGGTTGTCCAGAATCCCAAGTCAAGGCTTACTTTGTTAGTAGCAAATAACGCCAGTCCCATACTGCATACCCCTTTTCATTTTGCAACATAAACCCATAGAAAATCCCATTGAAAATCCCATAGAAAATCGTATCGAAAATCCCATTGAAAGTCCAAATTGACAGTATAAATCACTCACCTTTCTTTTTTTAACTTTCTTTTTATTAAGCATTTTAACATAAAAGAGCACCAGTATAGACCTGACGACAATCATAAAAAAACAAAAGAGAATTACTTCGCAACCCCAACTCCCCTCCGTCCCCTCTCCTCCCCCCTGCTCACAACATCACCAGACCCAACCAAGTATTGGGTAGAGCTAGCTTGGAGAAACAACAACTCATGGGGCAAGGCATTCTAGTACAACTGACATAGTGAGGACGATGACTAAATCCAAGAATAAGGCAGAATACATTTAACAAGCAATACAAGCAAGGATGTCGTTGCTCAGGCAACTACCGAGATCTACAGTTTCAAGGCACCACATTCGTCGCTAAGGAGAACAACCGACCAGTTCAAAAGGAAGGAGTCCATTTTGTTGTTAGTTATTGCTGAAAGTTTATCGTACGTAAAAAGGCTTGTAACTTGGCAAGCCACTCAGCTTTAGAGGGGATGGAGGGACTTTTCTATTTCTGGGCAAGGGCATGACTCCCAGCTCTCAGCATCTCCTCAACCACCTTTGGGAAAGTGCACACATCAGAGTCCAGGGATAGCGTGCCTAGGAGCATCTCCAGGCAGTATAAGGAAGATCAAGATCCCTCTCCATGTCGGCTCCTCAAGAGACATCCCCAGCCTCAACTCCCAGAGTTTCTTGAATGGTTTTCTACCATCTAAGTTTGGCATAATTAGCGTTTTGTAAATCCTAGAGCGAGAGCCCTTCCTAGTAGTAGACTCCACTATTATCTTCTCAAGAGGTTTAAGCGGGCAAACCAAGTCAGCAAGCCATCTGGGGTGGGAAAAGAACCCCAATGAGTGGGTTGTCCCCCATTACAGCGGCAAGTTGGTCATACTCAATGAAGGCGCCCTGGCGGAAGAGCTGGGCTGCCCTCTCCAGGCCTATGTCCAACCATGACTGGGAATCACGGAATCCCTTGGCTCCTAAGAAAAAGGGGGGGCCCCCACATTGAAGTCAGGGGGGATGGCCAGGAGGATAACAATTTATTATCTTTGTCTCCCCTCCAGGACGTCGATAACACAGATAGGGTCAGATGATTTCTGAGATGGGGTGGGAGAGCTTTGGGGGAGGCCCACAGGAGGTCTGTAACCTTTTTAGGGTAAGATTGATTGTCCTCAATATAGGACCAATAAGTGCCCATGTCATCCCTCATGTGCTCCAGCATCACTCGAAGCTGAGCCGCCTTGTGGTACAACCTAAAGTCAGGGAACCCGAAACCCCCGCAAGATTTTGTTAGGGTTAAGATTGAGTGCTTAACTCTTGCCCTTTTACCACCCCAGATGAAGTGCTGAACCCGAGCATGTAGGGTTGACAAGAAGGATGTTGGAATGACAATGGGAAATCACGAAAAAAGGTAGAGAAGGCGGGGCAAGACATTCATTTTGACTGTGACCATACGGCCAAACCATGAAAGGGTTAACAACGCTCAGCATTTAAGGTCTTTACTAATCTTCACCAAGATCGGGGTAAAGTTGGCCTCAAAAAGCTTTCCCAGGTCACTATGGATGGATCCTGCCAAGTAGGGGACAGCCTCACCTTCTATTCTCATTCCCAATAGCTTGTGTTTTCCTCTGATTCATAGTCGTTGTCGCCCATGAGCATTATGCCCGATTTAGATAAGTTGATCTTGAGACCAGAGAAGACCCCAAAGGAACAGATTAGCTCCAGTAGACTCGGGAGGGAATTACGGAGATTGATCAAGTAAGCTAATATGTAATTGGCAAAAAGCGACAGTTTGAAGTCATAGTCTCCGCAATGAACCCCAGAAATTCGGGGGCTTGACCTAATCGCAATGGCCAGGGGCTCCATCACCAAAGCCTATAAAAGGGGCAATATAGGACACCCCTGGTGAGTGCCCCTGGAGAGGAGAAGAGTTGCAAAGGTGGTGCTATTAACTGAGAACCTTGCCGATGGATCATTATACAGGGCTGCGACCCACCCACAAATTCTATCTCTCAGGCCTATTTTTTGAAGGACTTTACCCATATAAGGCCATGCAACCCGTTCAAAGGCCTTTTCTGAGTCCAACGAGAGGAGATAGGCCTCAAAATCACGAATCAAAACCTCATGAGGTCCAGGGTCTTTCTTATATTGTCAGCACCTTGTCTCCCGGGGACAAAACCAACCTGGTCTCCATGCACCAAGCATGGGAGGTGTCTAGCTAGTCTATTGGCGAGGAGTTTGGCCAGGATCTTGACAACCGTGTTCAGGTGTGAAATGGGGCGATAAAATGGACACTGGGTGTGGTCTTTCCCTTCTTTAGGGATCACCACAATGAGGGCCGACATCATTGATTGGGGGAGGGATCCTGTTTCCAGAGCTGCATTAAACATTTTGGACATAAACGGTGCCAGGGCAGAGCGGAAAACTTTATAAAGGCAGACTGTAAAGCCGTCATCTCCCAGGGAGGTACCTCCCTTCAAAGTGGAAATGGTGTACATTACCTCTTGAGGCAAAATGAGGAGTTCAAGGGAGTCCAATATTTCGGAAGGGAGGAGGGGGATGGGCAGCAAATCCAAAAATCGGTAAATATCGGTACCGTCCCCAGAGTATTCTGACGTATACAGGCGCTTGTAATATTGGCGAAATTGTTCTACTATGGCGGGCTCGCTAGTGAGTTTTTCCCCTCTGAGGATCGAATAGAATCTATCCTTCTGCTGTTCCTGAGTTCTCTCAGCCTCCAGGCCAGTATCTTATCCGCCTTTTCCCCTTTCTCCATGTACTTCTGCTTTAGGAAAGCTAGTTTCATTTTTGTCTCACCAACGAGGAGGGCTGCCATATTTGCCCTAAACTGTTGAAGCTTTGCCCACTTGCCTGGGAACATTAGATTTCTCAATTTCCCCCTTGGCTGGATCGCTCTTATTTTTTCTCTTAGCTTTTTCTCCTCGCTGTCCCTCTCTCTTTTTCTCCTCAAGACCATTTCTATGGGGGTGCCCCTGATTGAGGCTTTGAACGCGTCCCAGACCCCATTACTCCTACTTCCCCATTGTCATTGATAGCAAAAAACTATTTTACAGCAGCGAGGAGGGTCTGGGCCAGTTCCTTATCTTGCAACAGGAGGTCGTTACATGACCAGCATGATCTATCAGGTGACGGGGTGAGGGACACCTAAGCGGATCATGACCATATCGTGGTCCTACCACAGAACCACCTCGACCTTGAAATCAAATATGTGTTCTCGGAGCGAGGTATCAAGATATGATCTATCCTGGAAAAAGTTGCATGGGGTCCCAGGGTTGATGTATGTGAGTCCACCAAGTCCAACTCCCCGTTAACCCTTTGGAATGTGGCTGCTAACCTCTGCTGCCGACGCAGATCAATATGCTGATTTGCTGACTTTCTATCACTCTCTGGGTTGAGAACCATGTTGAAATCACCTCCCACCAGTAGGATACCCTCTGTGAAAGCGATAATTCTCTATTTCATTTCCTCCCAAGATCTTGGGCCTCGTTCGGGGCATATATACATACTGCCATAAGCCATCTCCCTCTCACTTCCCCTTAACTATAATGTGGGCCTTAGGTGAAAAATTAGCTTTCGGAGATACCAAGAGTGCAACCCCATGTTCCTTTGCCAGGCATGGTGAGTAAAATGTGTGCTGAGTGCTCCGAGCTCTGAGCTTCAGCTCTTTCCTCTTAACCCAGTGTGTCTCCTGTAGAAAAAGAAAGTGCAGCTGGAGTATGTTGAACTCTCTCACCACCATTGATCTTTTAGCGGGAGAGTTTAACCCATGCACGTTTAACGACCCCACTGTCAGTACATGAAGCAAATCTTCCATCAGGGGGATGAGCACATTTAAGGACTCCAATAAGGACGCGTGTAGTGACCCTCTCCATGTCATGCTTCCATGAATAACTGTAGCACCCAAGTAGCCCTGTACCCTCATAACACCATTTATGGCCTGGCAGGTAAAAGTCCCATGCAAACTCAACAAACCAGAACAGGAGATCCCACCCCCATCCCAACCTCCCCATCCCTGAGCACCTGAGCTACTGGCGACCAAAGGTTTGTCGCTAGGTCAGGCCACCTGCGCCCCCCCCTCCAGGCTTACAAACCCAACATTATCACAATTGAGAGCCCCCCCCAAGAACTAAACACACACAAAATCATCAGAGCCCCTCCTCTCCTACCGGCCAAAGCCAGTATCTGAGAAGGACAGTGACTAAGATCATAATTTCTCCAACAACAAGAGTTTGAATGAACCCACAGAGATTAGCACACAAGTCAGGACCAGGTCGGAGTGCACCAACCCAGAAGAGTAGATTGGGGTGCAGCCAGAGCCTCGTAAATTGTTGGAAAATTGCGGAGAGGCTGGGTTGACACTTCTGAATGTTCTATGGCCTCGAACCTTGCATCTCTCTGTGGAAACATTAGTGTTACGAGGGCCAGATAATTCTCTCTCCCTCATAGCCTTGGCAGGCTCTGCACCAGTGTCATCCAAGAGTTCTTGAGACACTCTCTGTATATCGTCCTCCCTAACCAAGGCATACTTGAAGCCCACCAATTCAAACGAAAACGAAAAAGGATATCCCCACCTGTACCGCACCCCCTTGGACTGAAGCATATTAGTCAGGGTGGCAAAGAGTCGGCGCCTTGCTAGAGGGCAGACAAGTCTTGGTAGATGGAGATTTGCGTTTTCTCCAAGCGGTCCTCTTTTCCATGCCGGTTCCAAGATTTTGCTTTTCTCAGATAAGTAATGAAACCTCAACAGAACAGATCTGGTATCCCTAGCGGAGACACCTGCTCTGTGTGCCCTGTCAATAGTTGTCAATAGTTGGCCTTGTCAAAAAGTGAACTGATTACAGCATTGACAGCTTTAATTATATCTGACTGCGTCTCGCCTTCTCGCTCCGGAAAGCCCAGGAAACGTAGGTTACAGCAACTTTCCCTATTCTCTAAGTCGTCAAGTTTTAAGGTGCACTTCTCCTCCCTTCTCTCCAATTCCGCCAAGCGCATATCAAACTGGGTCTCCAGCAACTCGATAGATGCTGTTATCGCTTCCAGAGCTTGAACTCGGTCGTCGATGGTATCAATCTTTTTGTCCACGGTGTGCAGCCTAACCGCAATGTCCACTCTAAAGTCCCGAAATTTCCTTCAGTAAGGCTGTCATGCCTTTGGTGATTGAATTGGTGTCCGATGGCTCTGGCTGCGACAGGGCTATTATGGCGAGGGTGTGGGGGGGGGGCAGTGCACGACGGAACCTCTGAAGAGATTCAGCCCAGTTCATGAAGGCTCCAGCAGCACAGGGACTTGAAACAGGCCTCTGAAAGAGTGCAGCTGGGAGATGGTAGGCTGGAGGACCTGACCGGTGCAATGGAAGTATGGCAGAAGCCCAAAAGTGAAGCCACGCCAGCGGCGAGCACAGACCCGGGGAGCCAATGGGAGAGTCACTACTGGGGGCCCGCTATGCAAGTGCAAGGTGCTCCAGGTGGGTTCCTTCCCTCTTAACCCACTGACTAGGCAAGGACGCCGGGCACAGCTCTGTGAAGCTCAAATGCTGTTGTGAAGTGGAGCAGACTTATGGCGAATTGCCACGGGGAGAGGGAGCCAGTGCGGGGGAAGGGTGATCCAAGGCTCAGGTTCCGTGTACAGCGGGTCAGATGTGCATCATATGCCAGGAATGTGCACCAAAAAGACAATGGGTGCTGGGTGGCCCCAGGGTGCGCATCACGGGGTGCCCGCGATGGAAAGAGCGAATGAACCTTGACTTGGCCACACTGTGCCCACCACCAAAATCCTTCAAATGTGACCAAGGTGAGGGGGGGAGACTCCCCAAAAGTGGTGGGGGGCAACTGCTTGGGCCACAAGCTCCCCCACCCACCCCAGAGGCAGCAGAGAAGGAGAAGGCTAGGAGAGACTCTCCAGGTGGGGGGATGTGGGGGTGGTCACCGGAGCACCGACCTCGTATGTGATGGGTGCCCGCAGCCCCTCAGTGCCGCGGTACTTCTCTTCCATGGGTGGGAACCCCAACACCCGTGCCGGGGTGACCAATAACGACCTATGGTCCCCCCGAGGGGGGAGACTTCTGGCGCTGCAGAAGCAGACAGGATCCACATAAGGAAAACTGCCGGGCGTCCCCGGCACCACAGCAGACTCCACAAGGATCCGGCGTCAGGAGGGGAGCCCTGATGTATAAATCATGGGCCCACCGAGACCCACCCGCACCAGCTGTCTGGACCGCTCCAGACCAAGAGTACAGGGCGGGTCAGTGCAGACAATGGGGTTGAAGCAGGAGTCCCTCGAAGCAGATCTAATGAGCTGACCCAGTTCGGCTGCAGCTCGCCTGTGTAGCTCCACAGCCCCAGTCAGCTACACCTCGCCGGTGCTTACCGGGCAGATAAAGCTGTGGGCAGCCTCGGAAGGGAGAAGACTTGAGCGCGGGTGAAGGTCCTCCCGGTCCTCGGGAGGGGGGACCAGCCACACTTGAAGGTCAAAATCATGCCAGCAAAAGGAAAGCCACAATCCCCTCCCCCACCAAGGGGATCGCCCAACCGCTGAGGATCCGTGGATGGGGAATGGCCCACACACAGCTTCCCTGAAGAAATAAGCAGACTCAGATCTTGGACAGCACACCACCCCCGAAGACCGGGGTTCCTCTCATCTGGTGCTTGTGAGGTCTGCACAGCCCCTGGGGGGGACAAGGCTCCTTTCCCGGGGGAGTAAGGTGGACGCAAGTCCCTTTTTGTGAGCACTGGGGAGGAGACCGACAGAGATGGTTGAGAACATCTCGGCACCCCCTGGTGGCCTCCTCATTCATCTTTCTATATAAGAATCTGTATTAGCCTGCGTATGTTAGCGCAACCTTTGATAAATCTTTCAGTTGTCTGGATAGCGCAACCTTTAATAAATCTTTCAGTTGTCTGTATAAATCCTTGCCATTATTTGGAAATAAACCAATTAATTTGCAATTGAAATTCACATTCAATATTTTTTGCCATTTGAAATCAACAATTTTGTCTAGCGATTTTACAAACTATAGTCTTTAAAATATAGTCTCTAAGAATTAGCCTCCTTGTCACAGAACACCGAATTTGCCAGTGCATTTCTGTGCATTGCCCCATGAACTCTTAACTTGCATCTGTCCCATTGAAAACCCACACTTTAGTCCTGTTGAGAGCAATCCATTGTGCTACTCTCTCCTGGTCCTTGAAACCGATTTCGGAATTTAACAGCTAAGCCCTTCCCTTAGCTGCCTGTCATCACAAATCCAGAGTAAAAACGAAATTCCATTGCCGTGTGTATTTTTCTTTTGTATTTGCTTTCTTCTAAAAATCGATCTTCGTACCTAGTTGCCAAGTTGTTCTGTGCGGATTAGTAGTCTATAAGCTTCTTTATCTCTTTAATTTTAGCATCACAAATTTCCTTCCTAGCTGTCCCATCGCAGTTGTGAGCTGCTGTGCGAGTAACAAGCAAATCCGATTCTGCCATTTTGCTCTCAAATCGGGTTTTCATTTTCTTTTCTAACTTCCCATCTTGGGGTGGGGTGCTGTAGTCCAATTCCGATGTTTCTCTCTTTATCCTTACTCCTTGCCACTGCCTTCCATCCAAAGGGAATTAAGTTAGCTGATGTTTGGGGGTGGGTGTTGCAAGGGGAGTGCTTAATCTTAGTGCAATCACATGCTTTAAACTATTTTTCCTGTTTGCCATTAAAGATTCATGTGAACTGTGTAGGATTTGTGTACCAATTGTTCTGTAGGAAACATTGCATTGTGTGCCACAACATTGGGGGCTGGTGTAAAATTGTTTGATTTTGCTTTTGTTCATTAAATAATAAATTAATAATATCTCATTGATACCCACCGGCCTAGTTCCCAGTCCATTGTGACACGGGGTGTTTGTAAAGGTGGGTGCGAGACGAGTTGCAGGCCTACTCAAATAAAAGAACCTGTGGGTTATTCAAGATGAAAAGCATGTTTATTGTGCGCCACCTTCATTGTCAGGGGAAGGAGTCCCTGGCTGGAGTGTGTGGTGTTCTAAAACCGGCACAGAGAACAGAGAGAATCTGTGACTGACCCCTTGATTGTCCCAGCGGTGATGCTGTGATGCCCCCTGATGTCCATCAAGCCCTCTCCTGTAAGTATAGACATCCCCAGCCATAGATTAAATAAGCCCTAACCTCTTCAGCATTGCCTTAGAGATCCCCCCATGGAAAAATCCCCTATCTTATTTGTTTGTGCAATTCAGTCATTTTCCTACTGAAAACTCCTTACTTGTCTGTGTTTGTAGTATTTTTTCCATTGAAAAATCCTTTGCTTGCCTGTGTATTTTAGTCATTTCCCATTGAAGAATCTCCAATTGCTTGTGTAGATCCTAAGTATATTTTTCTCAGCAAATGAATTAATTTCCACATTTATTTCACGGGAATGGGATAGTTGGAATTCAAAAACAACTATCTCTTCCCAGTGCATTGTGAGTCATTATAGTTATAAAGTGTTCTCCAAAGAATTCATTCCATTGTGAGCTTAAAAACGAATTTCTATCTGCATCTGTATTTTCTCCTGGCTCTGCCATCCTAACCTAAAAACCGTTTTTCCTATTGTGAGGTATTCCTTTGCCCAGAGCCTACCTGTTATTTTCCTATGTCATTTTAACTAAAAAACGATTTTCCTAGTGTGAGTTCCCTATTGCCTAGAGCTTGCCTTCCAGTTGCAGCATTAGTAAAAACGAATAATTCCATTTGCTTTTTCTCCTCCATTGAAATTGAGCTTCACCTGCTAAAAACTATTTTTCCTTGTCTGTTCCTCTTCCCCTATTTATTGCGAGAACAAATGTTCAATTGCATTCCCTTTCCATTTGCCCATGTGTTGCATATTCTTGAATAGATTTTCCTCTTGTGTGCTGGCTAGCATGTTCTAAAGCCCTATCTGTCTTCTAAGTATAAGCAGCACAAAGTACCTTTTGTGCTGTCCCATAGCATTTGTCCTAACTAGTTAAGAACCCATTTTTCCTGGTGCAGAAAAACGAATTGTCCCTTTCATTGCTTGCTTCCCATATTGTTTCTGAAAGCCCCTCTCCAAATCAGATTTTAACCTTTTGTTCCCATTCCTTGTAACTGCCCGAGGGTTGCTGGCACTCAACAATCTTTTGTGTGCACATGCACTTTCCTGTGGGTTGCATTCATTTTTCATGGTGTTTTGAACTGTTTTGATGGTAGTGGTGAGAGAAGTAAAAAGCAAAGCCTTGTGCTATACATGTTTGAGTTGCCTCAGTGTGCCGCTTGACCAAAAAGGATTCTGAAATGTGTGTTGCCACACCTTGATGGCTGTTGTAACTGTTTATTCTATTTACCCATTAAATCTTAAATTAATCAAATATTCATTGATAACACACCGGCCTGGTTCCTAGTCTACTGTGACACGGGGTGCTTGTGGAGGTTGGGTGCGAGACGGGTTGGAGGCCTCCTTAAACAACAAATCTAGATTGTAAAATTAAAAAGTGGTTTTGTTGTGCGCCACATTCATTGTAGGGGAAAGAGATCCCTGACTTGCTTGTGCTGTATAATATATCGTGACACGTGTCTGCTGTTAATTCTTCACTCTGCGGACGTTATTGGGATTGTGTTGGTGGGGGGGGTTGGGTGGTCTGGGTGAGTCTTGTTATTTGAAGGTGTATTGCACATACTTATTATATGGTTGAATTTTATTGTGGTGGTTGTGGCCAGTGGCCAGATTCTTGGGGGCATGGCCACCTACATTATTGTAATATGTGAATAGTTTTTATAGGGGAGTATACTGTATTTTCAATATGGTGGAATTATAATTGAAGTGTGTATGGTATTTATGATCATAGTAGAATTGAGGATGGTGCTCCTCGATCTCTCCTCCGCTTGCAACATGGTCAGTCATTCTATCCTCATTTAATGGCTACATGACACCTTCAGCATCACGGACCTGGCACTTGACAGGCTGACCTGTTTCCTCACTAACCGCCCTTCCCAGCTGAAACTGGGCCGTTTCTCCTCCACCACCTCACTTTCTACCTGCAGCGTGCCCCAAGGTTCTATCCTATTGCGTGGCTCTTCAATATCTATCTCGTGCCTCTGGCTCATCTGATCTGTTCTTTTTCTTCTCATTTCCAGTGTTATGCCTATGACACACAGCTTTCCTTGAAACCTCCCTGTACTACTTTCTGCTCTTCGTCTTTAATCCCCAATTTTCCCACCACCATCCATGCATTGTGTGCGGCTAGCGATCTCTGTCTCAATGCCAGTATGATGGAGATCCTTCTTATTGGGACACCTGTGCCCTGTTTCCCTCTTACCCTCTGGCTTCCCTCCTTGGGTCCTCTACCACCACTATCTTGTGAGGCCAGAAAACATGGGGTCATCTTTGACTCCACTCTCCTTCACCCCTTACATCTTGGACCTTGTCAAGGAGGCCCACTTTCAGCTTCACCTCCTTGCAGGCACTCTACCTTTTCTCACCTTCCCCCACAAGCTCAATGTCTGTAGAGCTCTGGTCTAGGCTGGACTATTGCAACAGTCTCTTTCTCAACATCCCCCTTTGTTCCCCACGCCCCCTTCAGTTAATCCAGAATAGGGATGCAAGATTTATCCTTAGCCTCACGACTAGGGATCATATCTCTGAAGCCCTAAAATCTTTACACTGGCTCCTGGTGGCTGCAAGGATGAAATTGAAGACCTTCTGTATCATTGACAAGACTTTCTGGGGCCTAGGACCACGCTATCTCCAACTTTATCTCCATAAATACTAGAGCCCTCTGCGCCTCTAACTCCAATTCTCTGCTTGTCAAACATTTCTCCAAACAGAGAGCGGGAGGCAGGTCCCTCTCTTCAGCTGGTGCCTCTCTTTGGAACAGCCACCACGCTTCTCTCAGACTTGAGCCGGGTTTCCTTAAGTTCTGGAAATTTCTCAAAACTCTGCTTTTCTCTTTCTTTTTCCCTCTGTCCCGTCCCTGCTAACTCATACCACTGCCACTGAGACTGGTGACCTGGACCCTCATGACCCTCACAGGTTGCATGCCTATACCCAGTCAACACCAGTACCACCCCTTTCTTCAGCACTGCCCTTGTGGGCCTACTGCATAGTGGCCATGCACCCCACCCTTGTGACTCCTTCGCCCCAGCACTTAGCCAGTGGCCTCACACCTTGGTATCCCTGGGCACATCCCTCCCGGGCTCTCACTGCACAATGCATATGTGCATTTATACCAGCACTGTGTACAATGTGTTTGTATAGGTAAGGGAAATGCAGATGTAAAATATTTGTAAGACATTGTTAAGTGGAGGTTGGTGTGTGGAAGTTCAATATGATGATAGGTTTACATGTAGAGTTTTTGGAAGTGATTGGTGGATGGATGGGTGCCTGTTTGAAAGCAGGCAATGAGGGAGTGTTACAAACATACAAGTAAAAAGGGTAGAAGGGCTGTCCTGTGCAATGGTGTGCACTTGCCATCTGGGTCTTTTAATGATGCACTTGGGGTGAGCTTGCCCATAACAAATAAGTTTGGGCAGGCCGGTATTGCACAGCACCCAATTCCCATAGAAGTGGCAGGACATAGCATTTTGTCTCATTACACTACGGAAAATATGGTTACAATATCACTATAACGTGATATACATTTCATACAAGAATGAATCACCATATGTATCGGCAGAAAAAAACATGCTATATCTGCATTTTATGAGGGGGTGTTTGGTGCGGTTTAGGGTATGATTATTTAAGTAAGGAGGGTTGGGGGGGCAAAGCCCCCCCATAAATAAAAAAAAGGAGTTTTTGGCGATGAAAGGGTGGCGATGAAAAGTCCCACGATGTAAAATCATTCGGCAATATAACGTAGAACCCCTTGAAGATGGGGGTTAGATGGTTGAATTGTCTTAGTCCTGTGATAAGCTATAGTGAAATGAGCTGTGCAGTTTTCAGTCGGGCTAAGGTGGCATGTGGGGCTCTTGTGAGCAGGGCATTGTCACCACCCAGGTGGTAAAGGACCAGGGCTTCGACAAAGGCACTTGATTGCATTTCTTTCTGCACAACTCTGTGCTTACAAGTTACTCCCACCAGCACTTATGGCATTGCAAGGTGTCAAATGCAGAGAGCACATTTCACAGATATTACGGCTAAACTTCTGAATTTGGACAGATTAACTTGTCTTACTACTGCTATGACATGATAAGGAGCTGGAGGTTGAAAAAGTAGGCTGGTCTTTGCATGGGGCCTTAACACACTCTAATATGGGTCCAGAGGCCCACCTTTTGTCGGTGGTATGATTTGTCTTCTGCAAGGGATTTCCTAAAAGCTGACATATCCACCAGGCACCAACAGGGATCTGAGATGGAGTGCTGTGGGCAAGCTTACTACCAGGTGGCAGGACCCAACTGTTTCTCTGATGAGACTGTCATGGTAGACCTGCCTTGTTGAACGTGTCTCACCCTCACTTCCATCCATGAGTGGCTGTAAGATGCCTGATAAAAGGGGAGGGCTATGGTGGACTAGGCACAGAGAGTTCACCTAGGAGAAAGACGGATAGGGGGGGAGATTAGTATGAGTGGAGTGTGGTGTTGCATGTTTGGGTACTGTAAAAGCCATGGAGCTAACTAGAGCCTGGGGTCAATTCATTTTTATATGTAACTTTATAGGAAATATCATCTAGGCTGATAAAGTTGTGACTATTTGAAGTATCAACCTCTGTATCAGCCGTTCCTGTGTCAGTCCATGTTGAGGTTGAGTTCACATTGACATATGAGCAGCATGCAACACAGTATGTTTCACATGTGCTTCAGTCTCAGGCCAGGGCTTCTGGCTTACAGCTCACCCTCCAGGGAGGGAAGCACAGAAATCCTACACATTCTGCTCTTCACATTTCTAGATGAAAACCTACAGCAGACTAAGAACATCGACATAGAAGATACCAATCTGAGGAGGCAAACAGTGAGGTCAACTGCCTAGGCAGAAAGTGACCATAAACTGTGGTACTAGGGCTTTAAGTCCTGGCAAAGTGGATTAGTAACCCTGATGGAACAGATCACTGTTTCGTTCTCCCCTGTTCCCCTCCCTTGCCTTGCCGCGCTCTGAAACACTTGTGTACGAGCGCGATAGAAATAAAATATCAATCAATCAATCCTACGGTTGTGCAGACTCTTGAAGAGCAAATGACGGGAGACCACCAACAACCCGTCAGTGTTAAGACAGTTTTAACCACTCATGGGAGCTCACCATTGCCCTTTTCTGTGCCTTTTTAGCTCCTGCACTGCTTCTCAGCTCCCACTGCTTCTGCCCCCAAGACTAGAACAATATTTGAAGCATTTGCTGCTGAACAAAAATCTGTAGTAGAGGTTGCACAGGTCTGTTTTCTTCAGGGAGACTTGACCTAGAATAGTAAAGCACACTAATCATTTGAAGGCTGGGGCAATACCTAGGAACTCAAGAATGAGAACCCACTGGAGGGGAGGTCTTTCTCGTTATTATAAGAGAAACCCACCCAAGCACAATGTCATCTCCCATCCCACTCCGTACTGTTACTGCACTTGCTCATTCAATGCCCATGAACCACTGACAGGTAGCCTTTATAGAAGAGCACCAAGAACGAATACCTTTCCACAAAAAACTTGGTCTAATAACATGATGGCTGGAAAGAAAACGATGAAAAACTTGAAATCATTTCTGGGAACTCTGGGATAGACTTGAAAAGAAATAAGGCACTCAAATACCTCAAGTCAATTCTCCAGTCCCGTAAATAACCACAAGATTTCAGAATTCAAATAAAGTCAATGTGATTGGTGGAAGTTGTATCTTCTAAGTTGCCCCGGCACCATTGATTACATGATCCACCCTTAAGATGTCTACTGAGAGTTGGAAACCAGGACGGACCTCCAAGTACAAAATGAAAAAGAAACGACAGAAATCTTAAGAGATAACTAGTCTCACATCCTCGATCACTCTATTCTGACTCGGGCATTCTGGGTATATTCTTCCAGTTCTCAGCAGAAGGTGCCATTTTATCAGTTTAGGTCATCCCAATTAGTGGACGGGCGGACCACAGTGATGCAAGACCAAAAGAGATTGAATCTAATTTCTGCTCAAGTTACAGAGAAGTTAAGGCTACAAGGATGAACCTCTTGGTGATCTTTAAGCGAGACCAGGTGACAAGGTCGAATGAGGCAGTCTGTCTGGAGCCTTCCATTAGGAGCTATGTAATGGGGCATTGGTGGGGGGGGGTGATACACATTATTCCACCAATAGACTATTAGCCTAAAAATGGAGACCAGCAGACGTGAAGCTAAACAGTGAGGATTTTAAATGCATACAATAGATCACATGACTCATTCCACCGGGATCCCTATACACCCCACTCCCATACGTGGGTTTGGGGGATGTGTTGCCTTATTACTCACTGCTTAGAGGGACGATAATAGTATTCATTTTTTTCATATTGCGTTTGATACCAGAAATTCCAGTTTCAGAGTGCATGGTAACAGGTGCTACTAATTAGCATCATCATTACCCACACTTCTGTTAGTCAACTCATGAGCTTGGAAGGTGATGGCATGAGTCAGCTGCAAGGAGTAGGGGTCCCTTATCCATGCTGACGCCCCTCCTCATCCTCTCCCTGATGTTAACACCTTGCGTAGCAGCAGAGGTAATGGTGATCAGGATGGGCAGGCATCACAGAGCTTTTCCCAGCTAACCTCACATCGCTGACCCAAGCAGTGGCAACATAAGCTCATTGCTACAAGCTTCCAAATTACTTTGCCATATGCTGCTAATCAACATTATCTTGACCCAAAACCATTAGCCAAAGGACGAAACACGCCTTTTGAAGGATATTTCACGGCACTTACTATATTCTTCAAATATCTAGCTCTGAGAATGATTTCCCTCGACCATTCTAAACAAGAATAAAAATGAACCTATGCCTTTGGAAGTAAGATGATTGGCCCAAACCTGCTGTCCTTGATTCCTAATGGCCTCGTCTGTCCAAAGGTGTGACGCTGTGCTATCTACTCAAGTGTCTTAGGTGCTTTAAAAGCATGAGTGAGAAGTGGGAGGTTTAGCAAACTCTCTAGACCATTGGCCCACTGAAGAGAGGTCATTAAACAAATATTCAATAAGCCTTCCTAGTGTTTATTCTGTTAAGAGCTGGAACTCTTGCCAGATAGCTCAATGACAGGACTAGTAACTTGTCTTAGCTGTGAAAGGGTGGTTCATTGTTTAGCAGTGTACACACAGGGAGAATAGTTATGATTCTGAGAAATTCCAGTTAGGTGCCCTGATGTGTTACCTTTTACTTTTGCCAGTTAGAATCATGTCTTGATTAGAGTTGGGAGAACTCACCCAAAACAGACCTGGGATTATGGTCTGGTTAACCTACCCGGGAAGTGATGCATGTTTTTTTTTGTCAGCCTTTTTTTAAAAATAAAACAAATATATTATCATGCATTACAATAGAAACCAGCAAAGATAATACATTTGAATGGCGGCTATGACCTGGAATGGACTTCCTGATGATTTATTTCTGCTCTTAAAAAGACAAACTTGCTTCTGAAAGCTATCCAAAGGTATGCTGTTCAGCCAATACCTAAATGAATGTGTTCCCACTGCGATTAGTCGCTCTCCGGCAGGTCCTAAGCACTATAATTCTCACATAGCATGTTATAAATAATATAGTTCGAACACAACATTTGCTACATGTATGCTACAACATCTGCTATAAAAGCATCGCTGTGGACTAAGGAACAGTGGTAGAAATGCACTGAAAAAACTAGCAGAACTGTGGTCTGGGAGAGGGAGAGGGTAGGGGGAAGCCGAGTGCAACACTTGACAAGGTGTTGCGGCCGGGTAATAGCAATAGTCTAAGTGACTAGTAACTAAGGCACCTATTACAGCTTTACACTTACACTGGGCATAAATAGCAAAATCCTCTATATAGAATGGTGAATGTTGTCGTAAAAAGTAGAGGAATGGTAAACAGATACAAATAAAAGTAGTGGAACACCGCTCCCGACTGTTCCCGCTCACTTGGATCACTGCTAAGAAGGCGCTGATGCATCAGTGAAGCAGGCAGGCACGATGATGGACATCTTTTGAGTAACAGCACAGCCTGGGCTCTGTGAAAATAGTCAACACAAAGAACATCTCCTGTGAAAGGATACCCACCAACTCATTACATCCCCACCCCGCCTTGATCCCGTCCGTGTGATAACACTTGCACAGTTTAGCTGTAGTGCAATGCAGAAAAGGGAACAGAGAAGATGTAAGTTATATGGAAACAAATTAAAATGAGAAAAGAAGGGATTGTTGTGGGAGAATCACAAGAAAAAGATGTGGAAGGTAGGTTTGCCAGGGTGGGAGGTAGCTGATCTTCCCTCTGTTGTCTTGTCACACTGCTCCACAATAGTGAAAGTGGAATGAGCGGACCGTCACCAGAGGAGGCAGCATATATGTCTGACAATTTTGCACTGTCGCTAATGTCGCTAATGTGGAGGAGTGACACCAGAATGAACATGCAAAGAAACGGTTACCGGAATTGGAGGTTGCCAGGTTAGTTTCCAGTCAATGCTAGCAAGGTGTTTGCTCCCTCTGAAAAATCTGACAGCATCTGAATAGGTGTTAACTACCAAAAGTGTTGGTAACCCTTAATATGACTTTTTCGGTAATTAACACCTAGCTGAGAAACAAATTCACTTTACCATTTTACTTAGAGGTAGATAGTGAAAGGGTGGCAGCCCAAAAATCGGAGAATAAAAACAATCCAAACGACCAAAATAATCACTGCACCTCTTTTGCAAGGAAAACAAAGTTAATTGCATGTAAAAGGGTCTCGGACGGTCATGTAGCACCAAACTGACACAGAGCTTATCTTTTCTCTCTTAAATAGAGGAGAAAATGCAGATTAACAATACTATGCATAATAATGAGTACAGCAGAATCCCACCCCCCTCATTGGCTACCACCTATAGAACATACTAATCCCCCCTGTAGTCCCTTGATTGATTGGCCACATCTACACTACCTCCGTCCCCCTAGACATGTGGTAACCTACATCGTCACTGTCAAACCCAGCTATCTGATTGGTGGGATCTTATCAAAAGGTTTGTAAATTTGGAACCATCATGTGATTTGCACCCTCCTGTTCCAGACGCGATCAAAGTAGCATGGTGAGACCTACCCTGCTTTTGATGAGACAATAGGCTTCCTCATTAACCCAGATGACGTGGCGCACACGAGCTGCACCCCGACCGCGTACTAAATGTATTAGCATCACCTCTGCTACTTCTAGCCGAAATTATAAGACGTTCCAGACACGACTCCCCCCTTATCTCCTCCTAACTCTAGGTGTCCAGGGATGATGTGACCAGGGCACAGCTCTTGAGTCTGTTTTTTGAGGATTTGTTTGTTTAATTTGTGTGTCTAGGTGTAATTCATATGGGGTGTCCGCCCCTGGGTGAGGGCAATAGTGTTCTAAATCTCTGCCTGGCTCATTAGCATCACAGAGCCTCATGCCCTATTCTCATGCATGTATCCTTCAAAGGGTGCATCCCTTCCTGCTCTTCTCCCAACTAATGTTCCATTCTCATCATGTTCAGGCCCTGCAGCTGGATATAATTAGTGCTTTTCTGCGCACCATGGGTGCCCCTGACCTCGGTTTCTCTCCTGGGGGACGGGAAAGGGGATTTGTTTTCGGAGCAGAACTACCAGAGGCACAGCTCCACAAAAAGGCCTGTTTTCTTTTCTGTTCATTGTGTACTAGGCCTTAACATCTAAAATGGTGATACTTCTGCCAAGTTAATACGCCAATCTCGCTTCTACCACACTACATTGCTGATTCCATCTTCTGCTTATTTCAGTCCTTCGCGCACATCACGCTATTCTATGTCACTACAATACATCAACTAAATACTGGGGCTATAATACTGCTCTATCTATGACCTCTGCAACCGTAACATTAATGCATTTGTTGTTCTTTCTGTGTTGCTATATGTAAGTATCTAATATGTGTCAGTCCTAACTAATGTAATGTATGTGCTGTCTGCGACACCACCTTCACTCTGCTTCCGCAATTGTGTTCTCTAATAGGTTTTCCTCAACCTGAACCTCTTTGACTGGATGGGACGCTGTACGTACATCCCAACAATAGTTCCCATGGCTCATGGTTGTCTTGCGTCGTAGTCACGTTCGGTCATTACTCTCTGGTATGAGTTCATCTTGAGGTACTGACAATAGAAAATTCTGATATGTGGCCCAAACATTGGAGGATTGTGCTTGGACCAGCATTGAATGTATATGTCCAATTTCCATAAATTAATAATATGCAATATCGGCCAACCAGTCTTTAGTTCTGGCCGCTGAAGCCTTCCACTGAGCCATTGCCACTCTTGTACATGCCAATACCAGCATAAGACCAATCAATTCTCTTGCCAAGCTTGGCATGGGCCGGGTGAGCCACAATAAGGCCATCTTTGGTGTTACTTCTATCTGTCCATTAGACACCTAGCGCAGAAGGGAAAATGCCTCTCTCCGAAACCCCTGTAGTGCTTGACAGAGCTGGCAGGTCCACTCAGCTCTTCATCCTCCTAAAATTCTAATAGCTTAACCAACAGAATCCATATTTAAAATTCACCAAAGATTTTAGCGACACCAATATTAATTTCTTATATGTTACTAGTTTTCTTAATCCTATAAGTGGTCAACTGGAAGTAAAACCCTTTCATAAAATCACTGATAAAAACTCATTACTGAGTTTTGAGAGTTTTCATTTACATTCCACGAGAGAAAATCTACCAATAGGGCAATTCCTTCATTTAAAACGGAACAGCACCACTACGGTACATTTTGAAGCAGAAACGATCCAACTAAATGAAACACTGATAAAACGGGATATCCCAAGAATATTGTAAAGAAAGCTTGGAGAAGGGCCAGCAATAATAACCGAGAGGCCTTGTCAGAATATAATAAAGAATCACCAGAATCAAGTAAGAAGATCACGTTTGTATGCACTTATGTGTTATCTAACCAAATACAAAAAAGTGGCTGTAACAAATGGCAAATTCTCACAAAAGGAGATAAGACCTTTTTACAACCTCCATGTGCATTTAAAAGAGGTATAAATCTGAAAGAAATACTCACTCGTAATGATATGTGTCTTAACCATATGAGAAGACAGAAACATGGAGAATGATGAAACCTATTGGACACAGTCGCCATGGAACTTGCAAATTTGCACAAACGATACAAACTACACAAGTAGAGATTGGACTGAAAAATCCATGGAAACAATTGAAATTGACAAAGTGCAATACTGACTGGGTAATATACGTGATCTGGTGCCTTTGTAACTGAATTTACATTGGTAAAACTGAAAGAAAAAGAAAACTAATGATCACAGAACACAAAAGTTGTACTAGGAATAATACACTAACTGCACCTCTAGTTGGCCACTTTAACTCATTTTTACATACTTCTGATGATTTAAGATGGTCAATTTTAGTAAAAAAACTCTGACCATAAGAAAAAATCATTAGCACTAATGGAACCACGGCTAATTTTCTTGACAAAAAGTAATGAGACTGGCTTGAATGACATGATTGAGTGGCAGTCTATTTAGATATGAACTGATAGAACTATTTTCTGCCCTTGCCGGCACAATACGAGTTACATTTTAGCTAAAGCATACTAATCCTAAAATGCAATACATGGATATGTCCAATTTGTTTAACGAGATAATAGCACTATTGGATCTGATTTATTCCAATAACCTATTATGATATTCACAAAGATGTTGTGAGTAGAATTCCAGATCCCATATTTATTTCTAATCTGAATCTATCCTTTTTTTTTAAAACAATTCTATTTTTTTCTTCTAACAAACAATACAAACCAAACATGCAGTGCATATATCAACAGTCCAATTGTACATCGCTTAATTCTGATCACTGCTTCCCTTATCCCACCGCCCATTCCAAGCCTCTTACTTCCCACATTCTGTTCTTGCATCTTGTGGTAGGGTCTCCTCTTCCATGAGTTCTGCTGGGTCTTGTATTGACCCAAACAACTCTGCTATTAATAATTTCCAGGCCATCAGAGTCTCTGTCTCTTCCTCCCTCCCTGCGCTATTCGCTTCTTGCCATACCGTGGTTACTGCATCTGCCCATTTCTGCAAGTCTTTCCACCACACCTCTACTCGCGGTCTGTGGCATGTCTTCCATCCCATAGCAATTCTCCTCTTTGCAAGCACATATGCCAGATCTTTCAGTTTACTCACATGCTTGAGTTTCTGTGATCTAGGGAACCCCCCAACAAACAGGCCCATGCTGTCTACACCACCATCTTGACCCCTTTCTCCGCTAGATTTTGTGCCACTTCGCTCCAGAAGCGCTCAATAACCGGGCATGACCAAAACATATGCAGCATACCTGCCTTCTGCTCATCACATTTAGAGCATGCTTGCCGTCCTGCATTTTCAAACCTAGATATCCTCTGGGGTGTCATATACACCCTATGCGTAATATACAGTTGTATCTGTTTTAATCTTGCATTCCTTCGACACCTTCATATGGTACCCCTGAACTCGTTCGCACATCCCGTCCCCCATCAGGGCTCCTACTTCTGCTTCCCAGTCTTGTCTCAATTGTGTTACCTACTTCCCAACCTTAGACATCATCATTTTGTATATTCAAGATATCTCATTTCCGCCCTCCGTTATATTGTATATTATATCTATGGTAGCATCTGGTTCTTCCTCTAGTACAACTTCAGGGCATTTTTTCTTGATTCTCTGCGCCATTCTATGATATGTAATATACTGGCCCGTGTGCAACCAAGTTTACTCACCCAGCACCTCAAAATCTATGATAGAGCCCTCTCGCCAGATATCACCCATTGTTACTAACCCAACCGGTTCCCAGTGGTTCCTGATTATCATCCTTAGCTGCTTGTCTCCCTCCGTTAGTGCTACTAGTGGTATCTGCGGGGAATATGGGGATGGGTTCTCCATCATCTGGCATGCCCTGCGCCACATCTTCCATCCAAGTATCATCATCTTAGGGCGCCCTTTCATTTCTGTCTTGGACAACCACATCATCTCTTTCAGGTAAAATAGGGCGCAATCATGTCCAAACAACCTGGATTCGGAGGTCACTTCATCTGAAAGCCATTTGGCAACATACTGCAGTTGGCTCGCTACATAATAGACCTCATAATTCGGCAGTTTTTTCCCGCCTTTCTCATGAAAGTTCTATACCTTCCACAGTGCCACTCTGTTTCGCGTGTCATGCCACAGGAAATCCCTACACATACTGTTCAGTTTAATGTAGAACTTCTTGGGTATCAGGTGTGGTATATTCCCAAAATAGTGCAGCAGCCTAGGTAGGACCACCATCTTTAGCATTGCCCCACGTCCCATCATTGCCAAGGGCAACTTCACCCAGAATCTCATGCAATTTTCAATTTTTTTAATGGCTACCTCCGTGTTGTGCCTATGCTCCTCTTCCACTGTGTGGTATACATCTATCCCTAAATAACAAAATGTACTAACCGCCCATGGTATCTGTAACACTGGTAACTGTTCCATTAGAATCCCTTTATATCCTCCCAATGGAAACATGATGGACTTCTGAGGGTTCACCACTATACCAGACAACCCCGCATATCTCTCCATCACTTCTAAAATGTATTGGAGTTTTTCTTCCGGGTGCCGCAAGTACAGCAGCATATCATCCGCATATAGGGAGATCAGATGCCGTTCCCCTCCCACCGCAATGCCTATGATGTCATATTGTTGTCTCAAATATATTGCTAAGCGTTCCAGGGCCAATATATAGAGCATTGGAGACCACAGACATCCTTGTCTGGTGCCTCTGCGAAGCTGCCATCTTTCCGACATCACTGCTCCCATTTTAACTCTGGCCAGCGGTTCACTATGTAGCTTTTTCGCCCACTGTATATATCCAGGCCCCATCCCATAGCCCGCCAGGGCCGCCAACAGCCATGGCCAATTGACCGAGTCGAGGGCCTTTATTGCGTCCCAAGATACAATTGCCATTTCACCCTTGTTCTCGCTCCCAAACTCAATGACCCGTTGGAGTCGTCTATGATTGTTGGATATATTCCTATTCTGGACATAACACGTCTGATCAGGGTGTATTAGTTTAACAATAACCCTCTTCAGTCTATTTGCCAAAACAGCCGTCACTATCTTGCTGTCTTGATTCAACATCGACAACGGTCTATAGGGACTGCAGCTATACCCAGGCTTGTTAGGTTTGGGAAGCGGTATTATAATCGCTTCTCTAAGTGACTCTGGCAATCTTCCCAGCTCAAACGCTTCATTCAGCATTTCTAACAGTGGAGGAAGCACCTCTTCTTTATAAACTTCATAAAATTCACTTGGGAGTCCATCAGCCCCAGGGGTCTTACTAGTGGGCTTATCTTATCCGCGCTTATCTTTGGCAGTCATATATCCTCCAATGTTTCTGTTATTGTCGTGCGACTACTCTCCCCATCATCTCCATATAGTTGCCTATAATAGTATGCAAACTCCTGATTAACTCCCTCTTGGGTGTCAGCTACACTACCATCTTCCCTCGTTATTGTTCTAATCGTGGGTCTGGGGGTTTCACTCATATATAACCATGCCAAAAGCCTTCCTGGTTTATCCCCTCCTGCGTTCTGTCTCGCTATATATTTTTTATAGTTGAGGTTACACAGTCTTTCCCAGTGATCTGCGCATTTCTGCTGCAGCCTGAGTATCAATTCCATTTCTTCCTTAGTAGTACTTCCTCCTCTCAATGCCTTTTCCAGTTCCCCTTCTGTCTCCCTGAGGTCAGCCAGGATCCCCCCTTGCAGACCTTTGGATTTTGCTACGGCTACCCCTTGCATCACAACCTTAAAGGCTTCCCACAGTGTGCGCACCGAGTCCACACTGCCAGTATACGTCTCAAAATAGGTTATAATATCCTCCCTCATATCCTCTCTAAAAAAGGGGTCTCTCAGTGCTTGCGCTAGGAGGCACCATGTCGGAATCCTTGCTCTCGGGGAGCAGTATTGCCATCCGAGGATCAAGGGCGAGTGGTCCGAAGTACCCTTGCTTTATATTCTACTTGTGTAATCTCTATTATTGCCTCTGGTGTAGCAAAGACATAGTCCAGCCTCATATGTAACTACTGCGGGGCGGAATGATACGAGTATTGCTTTTCGTGAGGGTGTCTCATCCTCCACACATCTCCCAAACCAAAGTCATCCAGCAATGACTGCAGTGCTTTAGCAGCTGGGGCGGGTCTGTCCATCTTTCTGTCTGATCTATCTACCCTAGGGTTTAGTACATAGTTAAAGTCCCCTCCCCAGATCACTGCGCTCCCCATGCACATGCTAAGATTAGTACACAGCGTTCTGAAGTATGCCGCTGTATTCTGATTCGGGGCATACATATTTACAATGCTTATCTCCCTATTTTCCTCCAATCCCCTCACCATCTTCCCATCCCTCTCAGCTATCTCCTGCAACCGCTGAAAAGGGACATGCGGCGCCACCCAGATAAGCACTCCCCTGGCATAGGCAGAATATGATGAACCCACCACCACTCCCTTCCATTTCTTAGCAATCGTCTCCATCTTATCCCGTGTCAGGTGGGTCTCCTGCAGAAGAGAAATGTCTATCTTTTGCCTACACAGGTACAACATGACCTTGTTCCTCTTTAAATAACTATTAAGCACCCTAACATCCCAGGTAATTACCTTAAGGTCCCCCATGGCCTATTAGAGTTCCCCACCGGTGCAGTCCAGATCTAAGTTCCTTCTCAATCTATATAGGCTTGTTTCCCAATTTAAACTCAGTTAACTAAAAACACACCAAACTCCCCAACCTTCCTCCCTCCCACCTCCCTTCCCATCCCCAACATCACCCCCCCCCAACTGTTGCCCAGCTCCATCCCTGAATCTCAGGCACCCCCGCATCTAGCTCTTTCTGGCAATAGCCTGTACTCACAGCTCAGCAGGGTGAGGTCGCCCTAGTGGCTATCCTACTACTACTACTCGGGGGGCAGAGTGTCTTCGTCCTGCCACTCTAATCCACTTCAATTCAACCACGCATTGCTACTAAATATACTTATGTACTCGGCATTCTATATTCCAGTCCATTAGGTTCAACAAAATCAAGGATATCACAGCCTAGTATCAGCATTATCCGTCCGCACAAATCCATCATTATCTCTATCATAGTCTCTACTGGGGGGCCACGCTTTGTGTCAGTTCAATATACATATAATATCCCAATCACTTATCGTGCTCCTCATGGGCCCGGTCCGCATCTCTTTCCGGGCAGCCCTGTAGGTCCAGCCATGTCGCTGCTTCCTCTGGGGTGTCAAAAAAGAACATTCTGCTTTTGTGCAACACTTTCAATTTCACGGGGTACAGAAGCATGTTTTTGAATCCGGCCATGCGTCGCCTCCTCTTAACTGCCACATAGCAGTACCGTTGCCTCTGGACTAACATTGTGTAGTCAGGATACGCCGTGATGGTGGTTGAAGCTCTTTTGATTGTTCCCCCTTTAAGAAAGTACTCCAAGATCTTCTCGCAATCTTTATAGTTCAGTATCTTTGCAATTATCACGCGGGGAGGGGCCCCAGGGATCGGTTTCCTCATGAGGGCTCTATGTGCTCTCTCCACTGTAAATCCTTGCAATAGTTTATCGGCCCCTATTTCTTGCAGGATCATGTTCTCCACATAGTCTGTAGGGTCCTGGCTTTCTTCTCCCTCCGGAAGGCCGAACACGCAATGTTATTCCTTCTCGTCCTCCCTTCAGCTTCCTCCGTGTGGTTCTCCAGGTTAGCCACATGTTGCTTTAATATGTGGACCTCCTTTGCATTATTGGTGCTGGTGTTCGTGTTTGTTTTCTCCTCACTCTCCAGGCTACTCGTTTTATCTGCCAGCGCCCTGACATCTTGTCGCAGCAGGGTGACGTCTATGCCCACAGCGCCAATTTTAGCCTCGAAGGAAGTTTGCAGGTCCGCCATTGCTATTTCCCATGAGTCTCGCAACTCCGTTATAGCCATTAGTATCTGGTGGTTTTCAGTCACTGATGTACTCTCTGCGGGTGCAGTCGCACCACTGTGCGTCGACGCCGGAGACTGCTGTGTTCTGGCAATACTTCCATCATGGGTTGCTTGCCTTTGCTCTTGGCTCCTCTCCCCGCAATCCTGCGATCTCAGTTATGTGTCTTAGGTTACTTGGTCCCTGGTGTGGCAATTCTGCTTCGCTGTCTTGCTGTGCCATCTGTGAGTCACTCCAAGCCAGGCGGCTCCGTGGGTCAAGTTATGTTTCAGATGGGTTGCATCCTCCGACGTATCTGATGCCCCCAGTGTTGGGGCTCAACTTGCTTCATCTGAATATATCCTTATACATGAAATAATTATTCATTCATGTAATGAATATCGGGACACACAAGAGTTATAATATCTGTATGATATATACTCTTAGTTCATTTTGTAATATGGAGGAAGTGTGCTTCATATCTCAGATACCAACTTTATGCAAGTATCATTCCTTATGAGTGTTCCGCACATTCACTAGCTGAAGATGGCCAACTCTTTACCTGCATCTAACATCGAATTCTAAATGATATAATGTTGCTTAGCAATACAATATTAATATATGCTAAACAATGTTAGTATGCATCCACGTACACGAGAGACACACGGAACGCCAGATTAATACTGCGATATTCCACAAAGTGCAGATGCGGGAATATCCAAGCTGCCACTTAGAAAGCTTGGAATTCTACATGCAAATGATACCTAGTGCAAAAGTATATATGCACCAGTTCTTTGACATACTACAGTAAATATTGGAAACACCACACGCGAGAGTTTCATCGCACGTTGTGAGCATTGATATAGTATCATATTTTAACTCAGGTACTTTTTCTGTTTTCTCTTCAGTTGTATACTACTTGCTGAATGATACAATGGGCCTCATTCCGAGTATGGCGGTAAGGGATACCGGTCACCGTTAACGAGACCGGTGCCGGTAATCCCTTACTGCCACATTCTGAGTTCCCTTTGCGCCCTCGTCCTTAACGCCTGCTTTTAGCAGGCGTTAGGAACGAGGGCGCAAAGGGGCTTTTAAGCCAATAACGGTGACCGTAAAGTACGGTCACCGTTATTTGCAATTTCCCCATTCCCATTGAGCTCTATGGGGGCTCATTTGGGAATGGGGAAGAGCCCCTAATAGCGCCATTGGTTAGCGCCAGACTCGGAATGAGGCCCAATATGTAAAGCGCTATTTAAATCACATGAATGATCGTGGTGACAACATTCACGCTGAAAAGTCTCTACACACGATCCAGAGCATTTGGGACTGATTAGAAGAATTAAGAAGTACAAAAAGACGTTAAACACTGAAAACAATATTGTGAGTAACACTTCTTTATAGTCACTTTGACTGACTATAATTGTAATGACATAATAGAATTTATATGTATTACAAGTATGCGTGAGAACTTAGGAGTTTATGGTCTTGTTGTGTCTTTACAGGATGAGTGTTGAGGAAGTGTACTTCTAAAATTACCACCAGACAAGCAATTCGCATGGTCTGAGGTAAGCATATATGTGAATTAGATTAATTAGCTCACATATATTTGACATTGATAATTCATCATGTCTGATTAACGACAGCATTAACTAAAGATGTTTTATGTCATTGTCTGTCTTTTCTACGATGCAGAGCACTATTTGTTACTCATAGTTGTTAAGAAGATTGGATTAACGCAAACTCTTCTAGACGAGTTACTGACCATATCAGATCCAGGAAGTGGACTTTGATGATTCATCATTGGACTATTTACAAAATCACCAGAGTACCCCTGAAGAATTTCCTCTGAATTTATGTATAGGAAAGAAACATGTTGGGTAAAATATGAATCAATGTTGAATGAATATCAATGAGGTGATGTAAACATTGAGTTTTACTAGGTTTTATTTACCTAAGGTTGTATATACTTTGTTTATTATTTTATGTCTAGTTGCTATGTGTTGGAGGTGAAATGTTGTATTTGACATGGATATATGTAATCTAAAATATTTCATTTTGTAATTAGAGCACAATGACACTTTGACTGGATCCAGATTTGAGTATTGTACAATTGAATTTGTTAAACATTATTGTATTTATCTATTTGTGACATTTTAACATTGTTATTAAATAGATATATGTATTGAGATTGAATACTAGGATAATTGTATCCTTTATCACTGTAGTGAGTATAGTGACCTGCATCTATTAGTAATTGACTTAAATGTTCTTGGCCCTAGTCCTTATTTTTCTAGATTGTACCCTAAAATTAGGTAACACATAAACATCTGTTATCTGTCAATCGCACCAAGATGCCCCTGTGGGGGGCGGAGGGATGTGCGCTCTTCAAATACACCTATTATGTTATGTTAATATGCTGAGTTCTGCATCGCACATATTTGTGTGAACCCTCAGAATAATACGTGTGTAGTTTATCTGGGGTGCGAAATATCTGGTGAATGAAGTTGACATGGATTCATTTGTACATAGCATTCAGCAAGATCATTTTGGTTTGCCCACTTCTATATATTCCCATTCTTTGCACTGAAAATCTCAGCTTACGTTCCCATTTAAACCTCAAGGATGCTACTATATAATTAGTGATTTGCATAATCAAGAGGTCAAAGGGCCTTCTCCCTGTGCCATTATCATATCATGTAATAGTGTGAATGTTGGGGGTTGAGTTGGGAATGCTGAAAATCTGTCTGAAATACACACAAAATATCAAAGGGAGACATTCCCCCTTTTTCTTTCAAAGCAGACGATGAAATGATTGCTCCCCCAGGGAAGCAATCCCCAAATGTGGTAAGCCCCAGTTTGGTGACTAGCTTTGTGTACATTTCATCATGTCCTATCTCCATCCTGCTACATATTTGACATGTAATGTGCCTATGATACTAGATATTGGGCCTCATCACGAGTTGGGCTGTAACGCTGGCGCTAATAGCGCTGGAGCTATCTGCCCTACCGCCAAAACCCCCAGCGCCGGATCACAGGTTTGGAGGTAATGGAATTCCCCTTTCCCCACTGAGCCCATTCGGGAATTCCCCATCCCCCATTGGGCTCAATGGTGAATTTTCGCGCTCATACCGCCGGTGGATTTCCCGAATCGCAAAATTCCCATGACATCATCAGACGAGACATGGTATCCCCGTTTCTCTTTTGCGGATACCCCCTCCATTCCGCATGCCTTGATTGAATATTGTCATACCTTGCCTCACCCACCTAAGAAGTGTAATGAAAACCATTACACAGGATCAAAACCTGACTTGCCTTTCAAGAATCCTGAAAACACCTTCCCATACTCTTGCATACAAGTCATCAAGAACGGGCTTGCTTTTCAAGACTCCTGAAAACACCTTCTCATACTCTGCATACAAGTCATCAATAACTGGCTTGCCTTTCAAGATCACTGAGAACCCTGTCCCAGACTCTGCATACAAGTTATCAAGAGCTGACTTCTATTTCCCTAAATGCAAAAGTACTGTGACGAAGAAGATGAAACGAATAATGACGCTCAATGGAGGCCAAGAGCACAAGCTGTGCTCTAGTTGTTACAGGAACATGCCAGATGTGTGGAGATTTAAACTGGTAAACCAGCTGACAAGCAGACAGTGGCTGGGGAATTCTAGTCCTCTCAGTAGCAACCGAATGACTTCCAGCACTGGTGTGAGGTCCATGGAGCCAACCGGCTCACTGAAGAGCTGTCTTTTCTTCCGTTGGTTCTCTCCCTTTTTCTAGGGTGTGAGGGGTTTTGTGCAGAAGAAAAAGAAAAAGCGAGACTTTCACAGGTGTTTGGGTCCCCGTGCAGGTGGTCATAAACAAGAAAAGACATAATCACATATCATTATATATTGTATTTTTGGGCACCGGGTCCTGAGGTTACCCTCTCTGGCCCGTGCTGCCACACTCGGGCTGGTTGTCAGCTGCCTGGGTTCCCCCAAAGGTGTAGGTTAGTGACAGCCTCTGGTAGCTAGGGAATCGGTTGTCTGTGAACATGCTCAATACCTAAACCGGATAGATGGATCCCGTCTTTGTGAAAAAGGCTGGGGTTGCCCAAAGTTATGGCTGTGTGTTTTATAAACCCCAGGCCCCTCGATACACAGAATTTTTCTATCCCCCTGTTCAACTTTCTTCTGGCTGTGTTTACTGATTTGTAACAAATGGCTCCCAGCCATGTTTCTCTGGAATAGTAGATGTCTGTGTCCCTCCAGTTGTGGCCGATGCCGGCCAATGAGCTGCATATCGCCTCTTGCAGCTTTCTCCTCCCTATGTTTACCAGGTCATTTCCTCCTAAATGAATTATCAGGAATTCCGGAGGGTCCATGTAGGCGACTAGGTCAGCTAGTTTCTTGTGAATTTCCTGCCAATGGAGGCCTCTGTATCCCCACCATGATGTAATTGTGTTCCTAAATGCCGGCCCCTCCTTTGTTTCTCCGGCCCATCATTCCGAAAGAAAGGGTGCCGTACTCTTTGGGATCCCATCTCGCTTTACTAATGGTTTCATCAAAATCCCCTTGAATTGGTAATGGCTTAAAGCCGAGGTGTCTCTATGTATTAGGAATCTTCCCCCTACCTTTGGGCGTTGCATGTAATAAAGATTGGTTATGCATACCAGTGGGATGCATCGTCAATGGAGCAAATATTTATTACTCTTTTTGCCCCTGTTTTTCTTTGTTGGATGTCGATGCTGATGCTGTCCCTTCTTACCCTGGTTTCCATCATGCCTAGACCATTGCTGGCTTTTGTGCTGGAAGCTATGAGCTCTCCCACGCGGAATGCCCCAAAATAAGCGAGGGAAAAAGCTGTCTTAAATAGTAGTGTTTCATATGGGTGAGAGCATATGCTGTCTTATAACCCCGTTATTTTGACTAGTTCTGGAAATCTAGAGGGCCTTGCATATCTATTTGGGGTCCTTCGACCCTACCCCATCCTTTTAGTGCATATGTGATTAATGCGCTTCGTGTGGGGTCTGAGTCACCTCGTAGATACTGCCACAAGATGTTTCATTTCCCAGTATCTTTTAAAACCCCAGTTGTGAGTGTTAGGAAAGATTTCATATTAGAATGTAATTTTCCCTCCATGTGTCAACCCCCAAATGTTTTGCTGCTGTTTTACACCTTGGTCTAACCTTTGCCAGAGAAGCGCAGCCCTCAGCTGCAATCCTCTGAACTTTCGCTCACTTCTTATGGGGAAACTGACATGCCCTTAAGACTGTCTGGGAGACCTTGTTTTCCTTAGTCCTTTCCTCATGTTGCAGCTTTTGTGCAACATGTAACAAGAGTGCAATGTAACTTACTTTACCGCACCGTTGGGACCTAGGACCTTGGGACCTAGGAACTCTCGCTGGACTTTTTACCAACTGTGCAGATGTGTCACGGACAGGACTGGTGGCAACTATTGTTTTCTTATGTTTTTAACCCTTTCTTGCCATGTTATCCGCACTTACTGCGTTTGGCACAAATAGGTGGCCTGGCTCCCAAAATAGCCATGCCACAAGGTTCTTTGTCCTGTCCTTTGGCCATCCTTCCCCTTCACCCTCCCCAGGTCGAGCCGACCCAGTCAGTCCTTATTTGGTCATGCACTTTCCTGCGAAACCGCAAAGCTTTCGCGGGCATCTGCATGCCTTGTGTGTGTGCCTCCAGGATGTGGGCTGGGATGTCTGTTCCAAATACAAATCCTGGGTGCCAGAGAGTCTAGAGTGTCCTGATTGCCTGGGACCACCGTGGTCTGTGATTGGTCCACGTATGGAGTGAGTGTTTGTGAGCAGATCTCTCATTGGGTCCTCTCCGTTTTGGCACAAAGGGAACTTTGGATAAGAGTAGTCCGAGAACACCACTACCATGTTAATCTCATTTGTCCACACGAAAAAAGGATAAGGAGCCAAGTATCCTGCAACAAGAAGCCAAGTCGAGGAACCGCTGGTGACCCGCTGGAAGGTTTGGCACCCTGAGCCCGCTGTCATCCGGCGAGACCCCTCTGCATTTGATCGTCCTAGAAGGTCTGCGAAGACACTTCGACCCATTGGAATAGTGGGACAAACTAGTCTCCGCACCTTCATCAAACCCTGCAAGTAAGCCTCTTCGGAAGTGTCCCTGGGTCAACCATAAGGCTGACCTGTTTACGCGGGACGTTTGTTCTGTTACCGCCGAGGTTTCGAGGAAGCCCATTTCGTACACTTGGCATTCCCAGGTCTGAAGTGAGACGAGTGCGCCCGGACCGGAGTAAACTCGGTTACCGTGTTGGCCTGCTGTGGCAACGACCTGTGCAAGTTCACTGCACTTGTGACCCCCTTGACCCTGAAGCCTGCTGCAGAGGAATTGGGCTGATTGCTCCACCCAGAGCGAAGAAATCGACCCTGTCCTGTTTGGGAAACCCCGCTGTACCGCGGAAACTACAAGGTGTCGAGACATCCTGATTGTCGCATTCGAACCTGCTAGTGAAGTGGACTGTACTGGTGAATTCTGGGTCTGCCTGCATCGGGGACCGGTGAGTAGTCCATACCCCAACTGGTAGCCCCTAGCGCAGGAGCCCATTTTTATGCATGAAGTGGCTCCTGAGGGCCCCTTTCCTTTTCACAGCTATTGCGAAATAGCGACTTCATCCCGCACTCTCAACCTGCCTCTGCCCGCAAATGGAGGTCCTGCTTGGATAGTGGGGACTTGTTCTTCATCAACCTTATCCACCTTCCTGAGCTGCTAGTGACCCTCGAAGAGACCCTATTTTGTCCCTTGGCACAAGCACGTGTATGTACTATTGAGCATAAGGCTCCTCTCTTCGCAGGGCTTGGACTGCCTCTTAGTTAGGTGTATTCTTCATGTGGAACTGGGTCTAAAGATTACTTGTACTGCCTGTTCTCCTCCCCATCTAGGTGGTCTACACATTTTGTGCCTTTTAATCCGTTAGACCCCTCTGGTCTTGTATATATATTGTGTTGATTGAAGGTTTACTTTAGTATTATTGTGATTCTTTGCTATGGTCTATATTACAAAGGCCTTGTAATAAATGTGTCTATATTTTTAATATAACACCTGTCTGGAGTTATTTGTAAGTGTCCTTGCTTTGTGTGCTCATTGAGTCTTTCAGTCACCATCACCCCTTAGACTTAGTCTTGACCGCCTGCCATAGCTACCCTGATTGGTCTGGCTTGTCCAGAAGTTACCCTGTTCCAAGAAACTAGGTTGGCCTTCTGAATCTCTGCCCCTCCAGGTCACAGTTCAGAAATCCCTCTTAACAGTGAGCCCACCATAGAAAGGCATTTATGTCTTTTATTGTTATTAATTCAATATAGTTCAGCCCTGTTACTTTAAATATTGTTTGCAAGCCCTTACTGTATTGAGCTGTAGTGTTGCCCGCCAAGGCTTTCTTGGCCATCTCTACCAGGAACCCCATGTCAGGGTTTATTTCTATAGACAGAACACTGCGGGCACCCGTGTTTGAGGTACCTGTATGAGGTTGAGCATCCCAGACCTGGCTGTCCGGCGTTGGTGTTGATGCAGCTTTTTTTAATCCTTTGGTATCTCCCAGCAGTCTTCTGGGATTGATGTCATCTCTTTCTGGGTGTGCAGCGCTAGCTAGCCCTTGAAATTTTGTCCACTGAAAGCGAGATAACGTGTTTGCAATGTTGTTATCCGCTCCAGAGATATTTGCTCTGACAACAATGTTGTTATGAAGTGTGATTCTCGTAGTGGCTCTTAGGACTCTGAGCACCAAATGGCGTTTGATTGTTCTTTTGTTGATACTCGGTCATTCAAACACATATTCACATAGCAGTTACTCACTTATTAAAACACATATTCACGCATTCAAACAGCATTTACGCAGAGCATATTCATTCAAACAGCATTTACACAGCACAAACTCATTCATTCACACATCCATACATTAAAAAAAAATTACATTTCACTTACGTCTGAGTCAGCGTCGGTACATATGCTGCTTCTGAGTTCCTCTCGGTCCCGAAACACAAGAACAGAAACCAGGAAGCACAGAGCGCACCCGGGTTCCTACCATGCACGCAGGCGTCCTGCTTCTGCACTCCTTCAGCCAAGGTCACAGGCAAGGCACCAAGGGGCGCAGCTAGGACCCCTGGGGACTCCCAATTGAAGACCCGTGAATGTTGTCCATGGTGGATAATGGGGAAATCTGGGACCACAAGTCCCAGAAGGCAAAGTTAAGAACAGGACTAGACAATCACCTCTCGATTGGATTGGGGTATAGTGGCATGGATGCACAACTACACTGTTATGACATGTGTCAGGAACTCATGAAGGACACACATCACCATTGTTCTAGGTCCTCAAATCCAGAATTAAACTGTAAGGTCAACCTTCCTTTCCAATCACTGCACTGCCAATCCAAGGTTGTGGGGCACTTCTGCTCACAGTCATGTGACCTCAAATTCTGTCAGAATATAAGAATAGGTGATTTTGCACAAAATCGTAGGCTCATTGGAGGGTCAGTAAGCAAAGATGTTGCAGGTCTTTTTACTCATGTTTTTACCGATTTTTGCCACTTTGAGGGTTTTTGCAGTTTGTAATGGACAGGCTGGGTACAGAATGACATATCTTTTTTTTTTTTTTTAATTTTATTTTATTGGTTTTTACAAACCTTTCAAATCTGACACACATTCTCCACACATCTTTATCAAAGTTCCTTAGACCCATCCACATGACATCCATTGCTATAACTTTGTCAACTCCTTTCCATCTATGGTAGTTCAACCAAGTTCACCATTCACCAGAGAACTTTCAACTATTGGTAGCAGACGTGCTTCTATAATTTCCAGCAACCTTGTTAAGGGCAGGATTAGTTTTAAGTCGGTTCCCTGGAACATTGAGCTCCACCACTCGTCCGCACACAATGATGGATGAGCTAAGCTCCAGGGCCCCAAGTGTATGGTCCTCTCAGATCTTAGTTTTGTGCAAAATAGGACTAGATGTTTTAGTGATTTGTTTCCCTTTAAGCACAACCTACATTCAGGTCTCAGGTGGGAAAAACCCCTCCATGAGCGGAGGCGATCATTCGTTTTGAACAAGTTCAGTCTGAACAGTATAAATAGTCTGCGTGCCTGTGGATTGGGGAATAGAAGCACATATTTCTGAAGGCTGTTAAAGGCACGTGCTTCTAATGGAGCGTTGCGCGAACTACTAGCGACAGCTCTTTCCGCACAAGTCTCGTCCCAATCTGTACGCCAGATCTTTAGTTTAGCTGCATCCGGATTCTCATGAAGCAAGTCGACTGTTATGTCGTATTATTTCAAGATTGCCTCGCATCTGTTCGACCACATCTGGAATATTTTGTGATTTCCAGGTTGGGCATTGTAAAAGATCTCAAATTGTGGGATCTGCGCCCGACTACAGGTCTTTCGATATAAACTCACCAGGCTCCAACATATTCTTGCATGCAAGAATATTAAAGCCAGTTCGTATCTTATACAAGAGGTTTTCACACCCCTAGGAAGTGTTAAGACTCTCGTCCAGAAACAATTTTCCAGTGTGGCCCAGGTCTCGTGGGGACATCCCAGCGCATTTTCTGCACCATATGTCACAACCGGTATGACCGTCTGTTGGTAAAAGGCCAAGACTGGACCTAATGAGAATTTGCCAAATTTCTTGTTGATTATCAGTGCTTGGTTTGCTAGTTGGTTGCATTTCCTTTTGGTTTCCGCAAGCCATGGCCCGTCATTAATGGCCGAACTTATTGTCATCCCAAGATACTTGACACTTTGTGAGATCTGCAACGTTTCATGTCCCAAAGCCCATGTTATGCTTTTTCTGTTACTCACTCCACCGCCATTCAAGTTCTGCAGGACTAATATTTAGCATTTTTTGGTGTTAATTGTGAGTTTATTGGACGTGACGTATCGTTGCACAGCGTTTAGTTTCCTTTGCAACCCGATCGGTGTCACGTCCGTTACGATCAAGTCATCTGCGTAAAGCAGCCAGTTTAGATGTGTGTTGGCCACTTTAGGTGGGAAGGATTTTACTTCATTGATTGAGTCACCGATGTCAGAAATGAACAACCCAAAAATGGCTGCTGCTAGTGGGCAGCCCTGCTTCACTCCCTTGAATGTGTCGATGGAGGAGGATAACAAGCCAGATCGATCCAGTCTCACTCAAATGGAAGTCTTTGAGTGGAGTTCCTTGATAGCTGCCAGTAAGTCTGGCGGACATCCCCAGTTCTTCAATTTGTCCCACAGGAGCGTTCTGTCGATGGTGTCAAATGCATATGAGAAATCTATAAATGCTAAATATACCTTTGTATTCATTTTGATTGCCTCCATGTTGAATATGTTTAGCAGTAGAAGATTTAGCGAGCAACCCACTTGTTTTACAAAACCTGATTGACGTTTGTCAACATGTGATGATGATTTTGACCAAGCTAATAGTTTCTTTGTAGCATTGTGGCGTAGACTTTGCCTAACACGTCTAATAGTGCAACAGGCCTGTAATTTTTAGGGTCCGATCTATCGCCCTTTTTAAAGATTGGTACAATAATCGCACACTTCCAAGATTTAGGTGTTTGCCGATTTTGTGCTATTCTTCTGAAGAGTGTCTCACACAGTCGTGCCCATATCTCTGGGAACTGTTTAATTGTAAAGTTCGTGAGACCATCGGGTCCCGGTGCATGCAAGTTTTTTGCTTTCTTAATGATGTCTATTATCTCTTCTTTTCGAAATTCTAAATCCCATGGTTTAGAACATTCCTCTGTAGAGGCATCCACAGGCTCAGTAGAGATATATAGGCTTCCAAAGTGCGATATCCAGTCAGCCTCTGACACCATGCAAGCTTGAGTTGCATCTTGGGGCGCGTGCACATTGTTAATAAGAGACCAAAAAGCTGATGTGCTCTTATTTTGTAATGTCCTCATCATCGCTTCGGCATCGTTTTGGAGTATAATATGTTTGTGCGATTTTAACCAGTTCTTATACGATTGCTTTGCGGCCTTAGCAGCTTTTAAGCGAGCTTGTTCACCTAAGGACTTCGCGTGTCTTAGATCGCTGCGTAGCATACGCTTGTGTTTCAGCACGTCCAGGTCGAAGCTGTGAGCACGCACATAGCTACTGTTTTTTAATCCTGCCATTTTAGGTTTAAACTGCTTCAGCAGCTGCTCGTATTCCAAACGTTGACTGACACTTCAGTATTCACTGGTAAGATTCTCCATCTCATCTCTCTTCAGTATTAATCGCACTCTATTTGAGGTAGCCTGAATTTTATGCTGCCACGTGCAAGTTGGAACTTTTTCAAGTGTGGAAAATTCTGCTACCAGCATATCATGGTCGCTATCATTTTTCTTTGTGACCTTCAGTGAGACTATTCGCGGGTGTAACAGCTCTGAGATGAACATATAGTCAATTATGGAGGCCTGATTTGCACGGTGCCAAGTGTTTGCAGGGGGCACGTCATATGGATGTTTCCGTTTAACATTTGAAAATTGCGTGCAGCCATCTCTTCTAACCACGACTGCTTCAGGTGTTTTTTTGTTATCGAGTTCAGTGTTTTCAGCAGGTCAATGTTAAGGTCTCCACATATCATTATGTTAGGCCAACCTGATAACACCACGAGAGAGTCCAGTATTTCCATAGTCTTGTCTATAAAGACTTGTTCGCCGGCACTTTTATGGTTCCAGTAGATGTTTACCACTATTAGGGAATCGGCCGGCGAACCTGCTGGGCCAGACCATTCTAAGGAGGTAGACTGAATGAATGGCGAGTGATTCGTTGAGCTTACAAGTCTCCAGCCTGAAGATCTTCTGATCATGGTGGCCAACCCTGCCATAGGGCGACCTTTCCTAGATTTTATGGCAGGATTGAGCACAACCTCAAAGTCGTTCGAGACTGGGGCTTCTGTTATCCACGTTTCTTGTAAGCAGATAATCTGCAGTTCGTTAGACCAATTTGAGTTGAATAGGTGCATGAACCCCCGAGTGTTCCAGGATGCGAGACTGCACATATTTCGTGCAGTAGGTTTTTGGCGTTATTGATGGGATGTGTTGCCCAAAGCCTCGGACACCCAGAGCCACTCCAGGGCTTCTGTACTAGGAATTCCAGGTTGAGCTCCTAAGAGTTTGGTAGAGATCTGAGATGAATTTACATTTATTGTTATGGTTATCTTGTCTTTTTGAGTCACTGAAACCATATTTTGTGTCAGTACTTCCTTATCAGTTGGTAGTGAATTATTTATGACGCGCGTTGGGCTTTTGTTGTTACTTTGGCAAAAGCTTGTTTTTCCGGTGTCTTCGAGCACGTTATTCTCTGGCAATGTTTTCAAGATGGATACTCGCGCTGCAGGCTTATGGTGAACAGAAGCATCGTCTGTGATGACCATTGACTGCTGTGATTCATTCAGTTCATGAGCATCGAAGCCCAATGAAAATAATGCTGCATTTGCTTCCAAGATTGTTGCCACAATTAGTGAGAACAACACGTGGAGTACTACCTTATCATTTCTGTTCTCATCGTAGAATTCCACGATTTTCAGGTCGTTAGAACTTATGGACCGTAGTGATGGTACCGAATGAAGCAGTCTAACAATGTTACCTCAATTCAGTATTAGCTTGTCCGAGTGTTCCAGCCGCTCAATTATAATTTTATGAATCAGTATTGTCGAGAAGTTCTTTTTGGGCGATGAGCCTTTACTAAATCGCACGTGATTTGGCACCTCTTTTGTGTTGGAAGGACGACACATGTTTCGTGTTGGTAACTGTGATCCAGCAGAACCTATTTGGCCATTTTTTTTCTCCAAAAGCACAGGGTTAAGTACCTCTGGTGCAATTGACTCTGCAGTATTAAAGTGCTCATGATGGTGGACAGCTAAGGACCGCATCCTTTTTTCTTGTAAAGTTAAAAAGGGTGGACTCTCAGGACCATTTGAGAGTAACAACACGTGTTTATCTTTGTTGATGATCTGGAATATTCTGCCATGTGGAGTCTTTAGCCGTCGCGCCTCTTGAGGAGGCTCTTCTTGGTTTTGAGTTTTATTTGTTATGTCGGGTTCCATTGCCGGTGCCTGGTGTCCATTTAGACAATCTTGTGCGTTTATGCTCGTCAGATACTCTGTGCCAGTGGGCACGTCTCCCTCAGGTGGTGTCGATTCATTTTCAAGATCTATATAGTCTACATCTTCGTAAGTTGACATATTCAACATTTCACTTGAAATGTCCTGAGCTTGGTCTATTAAGACCGAATCAGTGTTGCATGTGGAAGTTGGTTGACTGGCTGATGTTTGTTGTGATGGCTTGTTTAGCAGAGCTGACCCGAGTATGCATTTATTTAAAGTGCTGGCTACGTTTTGTACAACGTTGATATTTCGCAAGAATTTTCGCGCACCGTTTAAGGACTTATGTTTCCGGCTCCGTTGGTTTTTTGTTTTTTTTGGTTGAGTTGTTGGATTCACATTTGTCCGTTTCGGTTGAGGTAGGTTTGCCACAGGTAGATGACCTCCGTTAAATAATGGGTAGGTGGCTGTTTGAGCCCCTTCCAAATTCTTTGAAGAAGGCTCGGCGGAAGAATTTACACTCAAAGCCTGCTGCGAGCAAGCTGTCGCCTGGATGTCCGTTTGCGCTTGGTTTAGAGATGCTCCGCGCTTGTTCAAATGCAGTATTAAAGGAGATGTCTAAAGAAGGGTCACATCCTGTGCTTCTAGAGGTTTGAGGAGCTGTACTTTGATGGTCAGTTTGTAGCCGATTTGTATTTCTCAAGGATTCCTTCGTTTGCACAATTGAAACAAGCAGCGGTACCGACTGAGCTCCGGACTTGTCGCCCACTTTCGACAACGTGCTAAGCTCAGCAGCCGTATGCACTTCCTTGTCTAGATTGGTCACAAGCGGGCCTTGTACGCTCCGTAAGTCAATGATTGGGGCCGGTAGAGTTTTCTCGCCCGCCCCTTCTTTAGGGTGACGTTCTCTGGTTGAGAGGCGGTCTTCTGATTTAAATATTGCGAGTGCCTCTCTCGCAACATCTGCCAATAGTTTTTTGTCCAAAGTATCATTTTTCCTTTGCTCGTTTAAGATGTTAAAGGATAAGTCAAGTCTCTTGAATCCTTCATGTTGAGTATGGTATGAGCGCTCACACACTTGCTCCAAGTAGATTAACTTGGATAAAACTAAGGCCACCGTTGTTGATAGATCCCTAGTTGCTTCGTGCAAGTTTTCGTATAGTTTCATAAATGGAGCCAACACAATTGTCGTTGATGACATCAGGATGGCTTGAATGTCTTTCGGTGATGTACAGGTGTCTTCCTTAGGAGAAGACTCATGAACTTGATAGGCCCTAGTGTTTGTTGTTGGACCTTCCTTACATTGACGTATTTTAGGGAATGGCCGTTCCATGAAAGAAGAGTCTTGAGATTCGTCTCGGTTTGCCCCGTTTAAACCAGGAGACACCGACATAGCCGTAGACAAATCGTTAACAATGTTTGTGTTATGACGAGTCGAAACTAGCCTCTTTTGAGAGGATAGTAAGTGGGTGGATGCGTCATCAAAGTTAACATTAGACTCACAACAGCCGTCAATTTTTGCACGCTTATAGCGCACTTTGTGCCATATGTCCTAATTTGCTCCTGACAGCTGGCAGTTTGGTCTTTTGACTAAAAGTCTTTCCGCTGAAGGTGGCGACTGCAGTAATCCCCTGTGTATAAGTTGACGGCATGATTTGTTCATTGCTATCAAGTTAACCAGGACTTTGTCAGCGATTCCCAAGGAGTCTCTCCTATTATCTTCGTGCACGTGGTCATCGTCCTTGGGAAACTCACTGACATATGTGCTTGTGGTATAATATGTTTAAATAGGTATAAAGAATCCCTATTAACATGAAGACATCCTACTCCACCAACGGGCATATAGATATATGTAATACAATAAAGAGCAAGATGATACATGTTGTTTACTTGCCTCCAACCCCCTCACACAGAACTCTATAGGGTTTTCCAGCATCACTAGTCCTGAAAAAATGGACCGTCTGCTATAACTAATTTACACAAATGTATGACAAGTTTATTATTCAAATAATTCAAACTGAATTTAAACAAAAAACACTACCCTCACCTAACACAGTGTACTAAACATTAAAAAACAAATATAAAACAAATATAAAACATCAGATAACTTATTTATACGACACAGAAGATATCACATAACACACAAAAAAAATCTCAATGTGTCACTAAAACAACAAGCATCCCAACATGTTTCTGTTCTTAACTGCCCAGTTCAGGCGAACATTCTTCAGGGGATAAATTTAAAAGCATCCACTAATCTCTTCCACACCGTGTTGAAAGGGTAGATTCAGGCACCCAAGAGGGTAAAAGGAAAATTTATGTCCAAAAATGATGGTAAGAGATAAAATAAAAGACACATAAATAAAATGAAAAATGAGAAGCCCTCCCATTAAAACAAAACAATGGCAGTCTGTCAAATAGTTCAAATTTAGAAGGAAGATTTCAAATAAGAAACAAGGGTTTCAAATAAGAAACAAGGATGGAAAGAAGTGGGAGTCTAGAAGAAATGTGTGTGTGCCTGGGGAGTACGGAGGGAAATGCGGGGGAACTCATCAATGCAGAAAGAAAGTTCACAGTGACAAGCAGAATAACAAGTACATGTCTCAGGCCAAGATTTGGATACACAATGCATGGAGATGAATTGTAGAACATTGCATATCATATCACAGCACAAATTCGTGCGCACATACACTTACAAACAAACACAAATACCAAAAAGCGGGAGAGGGAGTACATAAGTCCAGAAAAATACAAAAATGAGCGAAACTCACTTACAAAGGAAGAATGGTCTTTGGTAGCAAAAACAAAATGTGTGTGGGAGAATTAAAAATAAACACGGGGATTGACAACAGCGGATGTCCCACAGGAATGTGTTAATGTGTGGGAGGTGGGCAACACCATCAAGGCAGAAAGAAGGTGAATTTTAAGTATAACAATATCATATAAACATGTATGGCAAATATGCATGGGAACAACACACTTATATCTACACACACTAGCACACACAGGCACAAGCACACACACACACAAACACACATTCACACAAGCACACAAACACATGCACATACGCACAAACACACATTCACAAAAGCACATGCACACACACACACAATCACACATAGTCACAGACACAAGCACACACACACATTCACACAAGCACACACACAGACACACACATACGCACAAACACACATTCACAAAAGCACACACACACACACACAACACACACTCACATACACACACACAGGCACACAAACTGCTGCAAATTCACTGATTCCAGATTGCAGTTGAGCGGGGAGAATGAAAATCGGAGAAGAGCTCAAGTGAAGACGAGCTTTGGCACCTCCACTCCCTTCTACCTTTATAAGAACATGTAAGTCTTATTGTGCTTTGCTGAAATGGCACAACCTGGCAACTGGGCAACTCTCAGCTTTTTGAGTTGGACCCAGCCAGGATATGTTGCAGCATATTCTATCGCACTACCTGCTGATGTAACATTAGCTCCGCAACATCCTGCCTTGTGGCGCCTACGCAAGCTGAGGTGCAGATCATTTGTACACAAAAGAAAGTACTTTTTGAAACCTGTGGTAAAAATGTTAAACCCTTTGCTAAACATTTCCCATACATTCTCTACTAAAAGTTAATCAATTTCATAGAGTAACAGTTTTGATTGGTTAATAATGTATATGTTCTATGTAAAGCGTTTGGATTAAACAACCTCCCAAAAAAGTGATCAAATTTAGAGTTAACACGTGAGCATACTTATCCCAAGTAAACAAAGCACGTCAGCCAAATATCGTGCACATTCATCCTCTGTTTATTTACTCAAATATCACATTTACTTTTTCGCGTTAACACGCGAGCAAACTTACTTAAAGTAAATAAAGCACGGCACCTGAACTACGTGCCTGAGGACAACTCGATACCACGCAATTATCAGGGTACGTGGCCCTTAGCCCGTATTGCTATAATTAACTTGTACAACTTGTCATATAGCGATTTATGACGCCAATACTTTGCTTTCTATACATATTTTTACAGATTTTTCCTTATTTGGACCATATCTCTCAGTAAGTCTATGCAACCTTTCCACTTCGCTTACTCACATTCATTTTTGATTTCAACTGGTGTGACTTGAACCTTCATTCTCTATATATATCTCCACTCTATTAATTTATATCTATACTTATTATCTGGTCCATCTTTACACCATTGTTTTATTTCTTTACTTTGACCTCATCCTTTTTGCTCTTTCGGTCTTTTTCTCCTGAACTTCATGCTTCTTACTGTTTTGGGGGTGATGTTTGGCTCACTCCATGGGTTGCACCTACTTGGCCTTCCTCTCAACCCTGACCCTGTTTAAATGCATTAACATGAAACATTTCATATATAATATTTGTGCATACTCACTTTTGTTTTATATTTTTTCTGAATCCCTGCCGTTTCCCCTTGATCATCCTTGTGCATAATGAAAATAATTTGGTATGTACATTTCATTTTCATTGGTATCATTTGTTACCCGTTTAAATGACTTTGTTATTTCGGTCATGTCCAAAAACTTTGTTTGGTTGAATTAATATGTCACTTGTGGTTATGTTTTGTTTGATGTGTAACATTATGGTGTTTATCAGACTTGAGGACGACCCAGAGAGGGCCGAAACACGTGTCGGCTGACTCAACACAGATTAAACTGAACATTTTTGATATGACTTTCATTTTGATTTGGCCTGTTCATGTTATAAGCTGTGGAAATCGTTCATTTGATAATTTTGATTAACTAGGAAGAGCACATACAGCTGATACCCTTCCATTACATTTGATTGCTCACCTTCTATGGCCTTACGGGTAGCTTGTAGGGTATCAATTTTGCAGCCTCCTACCTCATCACAAACTTTTACTGCCTTTACAGCCTTAGCGCCTCCCACAGGCCCAAACCCCTGGTTTATTTACTCTTAGTCCCACAAAGGTTACTTTGCATGCTGTGATGTATGTGGGATTGTAGAGCTGGAAAACTGGATCTCTTTGAGAGCCATTGGATGAGGAGGAGTTGGAGGTGGGAGGAGCTGTGTAGAGAGTTTCTTCAGCCCATCAAGATTGAGGGCCCCATTACGAGGTCTGTGGTGCGACCAGCGGGTTGCCGCTGACCCGTAACACTGTTTCCGCCACCTGATATCCTGGGGGCACCCAGGTGCCACCAGGATATCACAAGTTGCGGCAGAATGGTTACTTCTGATATTTGTAGAGTTACAAAGGACTCCAGGAATGGGGACATTGAAGCGCCAGCACCATAAGCAACAGTGCCGGTTCTTCAGTGAGAAGTCTGCCGGTAGGAGCCTGAATTCCCAGCATGTCAGGCCTGAGTTTGCCAGTCCTGAAAGGGTGCCTGTACATTGCTACCAGCACCCTTATTTCCAGACTGGCAAACTCATAATGAGGCCCTTAGTCTGGCACCTTGTCTGAGGGAGGAGGATTCAGGTGTGATGGAGTTGTTGGATGATGAAAGTAACTTAGACCACCTCGTGTTGCCAGCACTGGATACACTTTCCTACCTTCCACCAACAACAGAAATGCAATCTCCCTGTGTCAGGGGTTGCCTCGGAACTCACCTAAAAACATTACAAAAGTAGTCAAAAAAAAGTGTACGCAGGCAAGAAGTAATGCAGGTTAATGCAGGGCCCAGATGCAGCTGGGACAGTTATATTCAAACAGATCGTTGAACAGAACTGCATGAAAATCCTCTGTCAATTAAAACACCCCTAAATTGAACACTTTTATAATAATTAAACTAATTGACATTTGCAACAGGAAAAAATCTCTCCACACTGAGCTGATTGGTGCTCTCACATTGTACCATTATAAAAAAAACATACATTATGTTCTGTAACAGGGTCCACAAACCTTCCCACACCACTCACAATTAAAATATGTGACATCACAGTCCAACACCGACTTCCCACATTATAATGGCACTTCATTGAAACATTTGAGATGGCCAGCAGAACTTTATTCATCTGTCCCGGTCATCTCATCTAAGTTCTCGTGGGAAGCGCTCCCAACCATGACACTGTCAGAGCCTTGAACCACGGACATACTGCTAAACAAATGTTGCATGTTAACAACTCATCGACCTTCTTCCCAGGTGAAATGTACTAAGGGGCAATTTGAAACTGCTGTCGTTCTTCTCACTCCATCTACAAATCATATTTTGCAAATCACTTTGAATTATTAAAATGGTTATGTCTGTTAGCAGGAACATGGGTTCTAATCTGTTACCTCAAAAAATGACAACTATTGTTTTGCTTTAAACCATACCAGCCCGTGATCGTGGGCCCTGCGATCTGTCACCAGCCACTGCAGCTTTGTTGCAGATTAATAAAAAGCTAACACTCGTTTGCTGCAAAGGCATGCTATAAGGCCTATTTACCACGTTTTAGCCTACCTCTGAATTCGCTTGTACTTACCAGTGCCCCTCCATTTCTTTTATATTTAAGTTACTTTTATTTTGGGCTTGACTTGTGTAACGAATAAAAGGAGCCCCCTCCCCTTTTACAGTGTTACTCTGGCAATTGATACATGCGCACCTTTGTGCTGCGCAGAACTTGCATTTTTATTACACAATCTCCCTATGGCCAGTTACTAACAGCACAGGTGCCCTGCATGTATTCCATAGAAGGTGACCCCTGTGATTTTCTACTCCCTCATCACTTAAATGTGGCACATGTCTTGCACACTCATTTACAGATATTGAATGTGATCTCCTGTCTAGGCCAGACATCAATGCCATCAGTTAAACTTATTTTAGTCTGTGACTTCAAAAAGCGAACATCCTATCCTAATTGTACCCCTCCCCAACTACCCTAATGCAAGTCAAAGTAAATCACCCTTCCTAACTACCTGCACTGGCCAACAGGAGCCTCCTGCCTCTGCCTACCTGATTACATACGAACTTCAACCTCCCATTCCCCATAAAAAACGTTCAAGCACAAACTTGCCAGAACCACCTAACACAAAACACAAAGGAAGTTTGGGAAAGGTCAACCTGTCTGAATCAACAGAAATTGGAGTGGTTTAGACTTTACCGAAATATGCTTTTACAGAAACCCTGCAAGTCAAATGTGACAAGTGGCATGGTCAGAGTGACATGTGGAATAAATAAGACATGTTGCTACACAATGTGATCTATTACAGAAAGCTACATAATAAAGAAAAATCAGCATAGCTATGTTGACGCTGAGGAATTGGCAGGAGAGAGAGATGCTGAAACACAAACTTACCAGGACCTTATTAGTCAATGAGCCACATGAAATCTCTCCAGCACCTCTGCTGCTTCTAATCCCAGTCCCAATAAAGCACATCTTGAAAGCTCCAGACTGGAGTGATTTCTTCCTGTTGCCAGCACTCCTCAGAGTACTTCTGTATCACTGAGATCAGAATAGCTACTAGATCAGATAGGAGACCTGCGTGGGGAATAGAGGGGCACTCTTCTTACTCTGCCCAATCACTTGACTGCCAATTTGGAATTTCAGTACATCTAACCCTGACATTCAGAGGCATGGCGGCCTGGTCAGGAGGCCCAGCACTGTGTGAAACCCCATTTTCCTCCTACAGAGGGTGCCAGTTGTTTAGTGGCCAGGGTCCCCCGTTCTCAGAACCGCTCCTGGCCCCAACATAGAGATATTAAGTGTGACCCCATCACAGTTGCCTTTAGTTGCACCTTTTTAGCTCACCTGTCGATTACAGGAGGGACCAAACACATGCAACTCAGTCCGACCAGGCCCACAGAGGAAACATTCAGGACCAAACTGTTGCACATATTCACATCCTAGAAATTGTTTGGCCTTGTGTCAGTTCATCAGTGAGGTTTGCTTTGTTTTGCCTTGCGTGCAGCACAGTGGGAATTCCAGTGATTATGATTAATTGAAACACAGCTTCCCTTCCATCTTTTCTGGTTGTTTTGCTCCCATTAATTCTTGGTGGTGCTCTTTTTCTAGTGGATGGTGCATCACTATTGCTGAGCTCCTGGAGATTTGGAACTTTTGAATGTATGAGGGAGTGTGGTGCCTGATGCGTTGGCACTTCACTTTTTGCTGCTGGAGAGAGGTGCACATGTGTTAGTTGATGTTTTTGTTATAGCTGCTGTACGCTTTGCTGCTGGAGAGAGGTGCACATGTGTTAGTTGATGTTTTTGTTATAGCTGCTGTACGCACCTTTAACATCTACTGCCCAATCATTGCAGGTCGAGCAGAATGTTGATCACTGTACAATGTCCTTAATGGGAGTATTTCAGTGTTACCAGTTACAATACCTCATGCTATAAACACCTTTGCTGCATGTGGTAATATGTAAGTCAACACACATATTCATATCAGGCATGTGGTATTTCACAAATAACACTTGCACTATATCTGAAATAATAATAGGCCTAATTTCAAACTCAGTAGTGTGGTTAAAAGGTGGTGATCATTCCTTTACAGCAACCTTTTTTTGGTGGTATGGTAATTACCACCTTTTCACCCCACTTTGGGACGATAGGATTCACCTTACAGTGGAGGATTTTCCTCCAGCATCATGCTTAATGTAAATCTGACACTTTAAGGTTGAATTACTGCAGTGGAATGTAGTTCCCCCGTGAGCCCTATGGAGTCATTTGAGCTCCAAAAGTAGAAGTAAAGGTACATGAGCTTGGTGGTAATATGGCAGATTTATCACCAATTTACCACCAAACTCGTAATGGGGCCCAACGTCATGTAACTGTACATTTAAACTGTACTGTTGAGATATGGATGCATATGGGGCAGTAGCAGTTCACGGGGAATCATGCACTCATGGTCCTCAGAGACAAGTAAACTAAGTGCGAGTAATCACGACTGATTCGAGGTCAGTGTTGCGCAAATGGTTCCCACCAAATAACTGCTAGCTTCTAGGTCCTCAGATTTCACTAGGAAGCCAACCCTAGTATGTCAATGACCAATCTACAGGAACATGCCAACTAGTATCCAGATAAGCACAACATGTGCTTAGGTTCAGGTACTTGATGTTAATGATTGTCTGTACTTAAAAGGGCTCGCGACAACCCAAGCAATGAGTGACTATAGCTGTAGCTCGGGTTTAGCCTCCAGGTATACAAACTGAGTTATTAGAAAAGAGTAGGCCCCTAGAAACAAACGAGGTGCAGACAGGGGCACACACAGTAACTAACAAGTTAGTTAAATGTTTACTGCATCAATTAATTTATCATAAAAGATTGTCTTTATATCAATGCACTGTACATTTCAGTTGTCAACACAAATGAGGAATTAGTTTCTTCTTCAAACACAATTAACTGATACATTCATATTACAAGGTGCATACTATTTTTCATCATTAATTAATCTTTGATTGTTTGTACATATTTCATGATAGTGTTCAACTATGACCAATTCTTCTACATGCTTTTGTTTGGATTCTCAATTACATTCACAATTATTCAACTCTACTAATAGATACAAACTTGGTTATTCCCTGAAAATATCTTTCCTCAGTGTCCCAAGTCTGCCTAGTGTCAAAGTCTACAAAATGCACCTTCTCCCATGGAAATTCTAAGGATTTGATCGTAGAGCATGTTCTGGTAATGTCATGGCTAAAATACCAGTGGTTGCCTGTAATAACAAAGGTAAAATTATCTCAGGGTGCAGTGCATGCCAGAAAATGCAATGGCGTAAGACAAAATACTGGACCGCCTCAGTGAGCTATACTGAGGGTGCCCTCCAAACTCCTAAAAAACAGTCTAAGCCATGCCACAGACCCTCTGGACGAATGCACAATGCACAGGGCATGCTGCATGCTGCACTGATCATGCTACCGCAAAGAGCATGCTGCATGCTGCACTGATCATGCTGCTGCAAAGGGCATGCCGCATGCTGCACTAGGTTAAAGATGTAAGTATGTTTTTGAATCCGATGTGCAACGTTCTTCCAGCATTGAAAAAAGAGGGGTGCATGGTCCCTGGAGCTCAAACGTAGCAACCGCCTCTGTGCATGCACAATGACATTAGTATGTGCATGACAGTGAAGGGAGCAGCTTTTGGGGTATTGGGTGATAGCTCCAGGAGAGGCACTGATGTTTTAAACGATTCACTGTCCTTTGAAACATGTGAATATTTTGAAATCTCCCATGAATTAGTAATCAGCAACAGATCGGAGTGAGGCAGCCTTGTGTAATGTAAACATGTCAGGCAGGTGCCCCCCCCCCATTTAGGTAATGTGTGGAAATGGTGTATTTTTACTGCACAATCCTTCAGAGAAATGGGGTAAAGATCTGTACAGTTTACTATTGGTTCACTAGAGTAACACTTGAACATATCCAATAGATGTCATGTCACCAACAGTCAGTACAAAGGAGCATATCACTACATCGTGTTGTCTGTTTCTGCAACATATGCCAGCATTGGCAATGTAGCTCACCTTCAAGCAACTGCAACCATGATAAATCACTTCATGAAGATGTGTGCATAATGTATTCCAGCAGTCTCAGCTTAAGTCACTTTGATGTTGCAACCATAATCTAGGCTAGTTTTGACACTGAAAATCACTTTCATCAATCACTTTCACAAATCTATGCCAGTGTGATCACTGTAAATCATCGTTTTGAAGCTGTCACAATCTATGTCAATTTCATCACTGTAAATCCCTCTTGTAAGGCTGTAATTATCCTCTATATACAGAAAAACATGGCTCCTAAAGTAATCTACAAGACCATAGATGCTCAACTTATATTTGTGTAAACTAATTTGAAAAATGATGTGTTCACAAATATGAATGTAGTAGAACCAAACACTATTCATTGGACTTGTTTTTTTTTAATAACAGACAGGTCTGTTAGATAATAAGTATGATTAACCTATTGAAATCGTTTCCAGTGAATCATTATCTATGCCAGCATGATCACTGTAAAGCACTGTCATGAAAATGCAGGCACAAACTATGCTACTATTGCCACTGTAAATCTCTTTCATGAAACTGTTTCCACAACGTGTGCCAGTATGGTCATTATAAATCACTTTGTTGACGCTGCAACCACAGTCTATGCCAGTATGGTAATTTCCATCAGTAATCCTGATGCACCAAGTTGGAGTGTGAGTTCATAAGGAACCCAGAAAAAGAGCCCAGGGATGATGACACATTTCCAAGGCCCTCACCATTCCAGAACCTACAGTGCAAACTCCTAGAAAGATTGACAATGTCACATTACCATGACAAGGCATAGGAAAAATAAAGGATTAAACATTCCACAATCACCTTAAGAAAGAGACGTTGACTGAGTTCAGTGCATTCTGGATAGAGGAGTCAGAACCCCTAGAGAAACTTGAGAAAGACCCAATGCCTGCATATATTGCATGCTGCATACAGGACTCAGAACCTCTAAAGCATCTGAAGAAACACACATTGGGCCGCATTGCGATTCAGTGGTGCTGTAAAAAAGTGGTGTTAATACCGTTACTGACGGTACAGGAATTACTGCTGTTTTATTGGATCGCCGAAATCTGAGTTTGGAGGAAAAGTGGAGGATTTACCTCCAGCAAAAACTGGAGGTAAATCCTTCATGTTTCCTCCAAAAATTGGCAGAATTACCATGGCGCAACTGAAGTCAGTGTAAATTACGTCAAAATCACCACAGAGTCCTCTGCACTACATTAATGAGGGTTACACCACCCTAGCACCACTTGTAGGGATGCACTAAATCCTCTGGACCAAGTGGCGGTAACAGTAATTGAGTTTGGCGGTATTTCAGCAGATCTACCTGCGAAATATGGCCAAACTAATAATGAGGCCCAATATTGACTGGTTATAATGTAAGCTGGATACAAGACTCAGACCTCCTGGAGAAACTCAAAAAAATAATTCTGAAGGATCATAATGAACGCAGAATAAAGGAATCAGACCATATGAAGCCTCATTAAAAGATATGATATGATAAGTTATTTACAACGTGCTTAATACCCATAGGCTTCTAATCGCGGACCGAACCGGTGTTGCTCAGTGTCGTCTTGCTTTCAAGGCGAGTATGTTGGTGCCGAGCTATCCTCCTGACACAGATCAATGGATTAGAGATATTGATGATTACAATTCATGGTGAATGCATGAGTCTGACCTTCTCAAGCAAATGAAAAAAAAAGACTTACGGACAAATTCTCAAAAAATAGCACAAATGGAAAGAGCAGAGAGAATGCACTGGTTTATTTAGTGATATTTTCAGAAGTGCTCCGGTCACTCTATTCACAGTGGTGACCTGAGCGTTTCAGCATTGGATGGACAGAAGTGCAAAGATGCGCAGTCCAGCCACCTTTGATGCACAACACTAATGTAGGACAGTCTCCCAGCACCCACGTGGTTGCTGGAGAGCATTTCACAGAGACGGGCTCGTCTCTCTGAACTGATCAAAAATAAAAAGCATTTCCAGTCCCACTTGAGGGATGGAAATGCTAGAGTCACAGTTGTGGTTTAACCCATGGCTGTCGGTATGATGTCCATTCATCGCCCATTTGTATTTTGCTGCATTTTTTTGCAGCTGGTTTTTACTGCTAAAACCATTGAAAAATATGGGGGGGGTGGGTAAAGGGATATAAGGTGTGGGAGGGTGTGGGGGCTATATTGTAATTAGGTGTGAATGGAGGTTTGGGGAGTAACCCTGCCAACAAAAAACAAAAAACAATTCAATGAGTTTTGGTGGCAAAAATTGCTGGGAAAAAAAAGGCAATGGAATGCCATAGAACCTGGCTGTCACGCTCCAAAAGAAAATCAAGAAATCATGACAGGGTCAGAAAACAGCCTGTCATTATTATTATTAATATTATTATTATTATTATTATTATTATTATTATTATTATTATTATTATTATTATTTATTGAGCGCAGACCTAGCTTCGCGAAGCACCAGAGCGCTTTACAGAGGTATACACCAATAAAGATACATAACGGAGTGCTTTCATAGGTAACAGCAGAATAGCTATACAGTGGGGGTAGGATACAGAGAGGCACAGAGGAGGGGTACAGTGTACCGGGTGGCAGGGTAGAGAGGGGGGCGGACGGCATCTATGATTGCATGCATGATTTTTGCTTCACCCTGTGCCTGTTCTAAACTGGTGCAGGGGGGTGACTGTTATTTCTGCGCATTCAAAAGCACTTCCCATTTCTGAATTCAGAGATGCACTTTTAAATGGTCAGAAATGCCCCCTTGTTTGCACAAATGCACAAAGAGTGGAAAAGGGCATCTCAATGAGTGCATTTAACATTAGTACTTTTCTGTACCTCTGTGTCCTTGTTTGCAAAATACCCTCCTTCCTCTTCAAATGCTTGGACTGAAATAGCTATAATGCATCAAAATAAAGATGTTATTGATGACCAAATATTGGCATTCTCAATGTCGCTTGACTGCTCTTAAGCAGTCTGTGTACTAGCTTTCTGGCAGCTTCATAAAGGCATTCAATCATCAGCATTCAATGTTAAGTTCTTGTTCTTTCTTATTGACACAATATGGCAGCGTTACGTTAAATAGGCAAATATAAGGAAGATGTTGGTGTTCGCCAAATCAATACCAATGACGTCAGCATCTCAGGGAGGCATGCGTTTAGCTATCAGTATTCTAAGAAGGTATGTCCGGCGGAAACTGTGAACATTTGAAGTTTGAATTTTGTATCACTTTCCTGTATAGAACGGGGAAGAATTGACCTGAACCGAACTAGGGCCCGATTCATGGAAAACTGTTCAGAGATCCTGCAAAGCCTGCGCACAAAGAACGACGTAGAAGTTTCTTAGCGCACTCCGCATATTCATGGAATTGTTCACGCAAAGTAACCGTCAACGCAAGTCATGGTGGGAAGCCCCCTGACACGCCGCCACCCAAAGCAAACACAGCCAGAAACAGCTACCTTTGTGTGCTCCTCAGGTGCAACCACATGAACCCTTGAAACAGTGCGTGGGGTCCCCAGCAACCAGGTCTGCATATCGGGGACACTGCGTGGGGTCCCACATAACTGTTACCAGCACCCAATCACATGCTTACACATTTCTGTAACTCAGGTAAAACTCTGAAAAGTCTGAGTGAGAACCTGCGTAAATCATTCCTGCATCCAGCTACACTGTGTAGGCACAGCCCTAAATTGGATCGGAACCCCTGCTGCAAACATGCTCCCCTAAATGGGGGAGCTCCCCCAGCACTGCAGGAACAGTGCCCCTCCCAGTTCTAGATGTCCGGAGTACTTCCTTTGATAGAGGTAAGCCTGTGGGTTTATTCCGACCCTTCAGAGGAAAATTATGCATTAATATGCACTAAAGCCGAGAACGTGCATTTCCCATTCTCTTTATGTGGATCGCATCCCGAAGCTTCATTCCTGAGCATTAATGCTAAATTGGCTGGTTGCCCACAACAGCCCTTCTGTTTTCTCCATTTGAAACCACGAGATTTCTTGCATAGGTTAAGATGGCCGACCTATGCTCCGATGTTACTTTCCCTGTCTAACCCCATCCAGCGGCCTTGCTATTGGCTGGCACCCTCCTCTTGCACACCAATCCAGCGCCGGCAGGCGGTTAGCCGACCCAGAACACCAAGGCACACAAAACAAAAGCTGACTCCTGTCTTCAGCCTGCACAGCCGATGATGACCCTCCAGAGGAGCAGGCGCTCCCCCAGAACTGCAGGAGCAGTGCCCCTCTCAGCTCTGTGTGTCCGGAGTACTTCCTTTGATAGAGGTAAGCCTGCAGGCTTATTCCGACCCTTCCGAGGAAAATTGTGCATTAATATGCGCTAGTGCTGAGAACGTGCATTTCCCGTTCTCTTCAGGTGTATCACATCCTGAAGCTTCATTCCTGAGCATTAATGCTAAATTGGCTGGTTGCCTACAAAAGCCCTTCCATTTTCTCCATTTGAAACCACGAGATTTCTTGCATAGGTCAAGATGGCAGACCTACGCTCCGATGTTACCTTCCCTGCCTAACCACATCACGTGGCCTCGCTATTGACTGGCACCCTCCTCTTCAACACCAATCCAGCGCCAGCAGCTGATTAGCCGGCCCAGAACAACAAGGCACAGAAAACACCTGTCTTCAGCCTGCGCAGCCTTCCTTGCCTTTGCCAGAAAACTCTGCTCCAAACTGACGAAGAAAGCACCTCGCCACTACCTACAGCTGTGCCTTGGACACATTGACCGATTGCCTTGCCGCTGATCCAACAACTCGCCCGCAGCCGATTGCTCTACTAGAGTAAGACTTAGGTCACTTATGAACACAAACTCTAGCCCTATCCTTACTTGCACAGTTGTAATGTCTAATGTATCTAATCAACCCTCTTTTCAACACACATTCATTATTGTATCAAGTTGCTTGCTTTAACCGCCCACTGTATGCAATGCATCTATGCCTATGTTCGATCACGCGATCGCCTTATTAATGCTTACTGATACTACGAGGTGCACTACTTGTGACTATCATTGCATTGACTTCCGAGCCTCTACTCCCATTAGTAGTGACTTAATTCCTGCGATACTGCTTCGCCCAGTGTAATATGTTAGCACGCCATAGCTGTTCTTCCTAGCCTCATTCCAATTGCCTACATCCTTGTCGCTTGTTAAAACCTCACGAGTGCCGCCTGTGACTTGCTTGAACTACTCCCTGCTTACCCGCTGTACCGTACTGCATCCATACAATGCTCTAATTGAATGCTTAGAGTGAATGCCTACTACGTGTTCCCAAAGTGTATACTACCGCTTACTGTAATGAGCATACTACTGTTTACTTAGGCGCCTCATGACCCGGTGCTCCACGGCCACTGTTACTGATGTGGCCCACCCGCTAACTTGTTCATATGCACCTTGGAATCTTGCTTTATGTCTGTCACGTATTATTACCAGATATTCTGCTGGCCTATGCTAACCGGTGACAGTAGTGCCTGTTACTAACCTATGCACACTGCTTTCTGACTTACCCTAGCCTTTGCTGCTAACTACTTCGCGCTGTGCCCTCTCCCCAAGTTACTAGCATTGACTGGGACATTCATATTTTATTTCAACGTCCCATACTCTTCTCAACTAAGGTTCAGGACGTCTCCCACCTTAAATGTACAAAGCCATAGCGCTACTATGCTCAATAACCTGCAGCACCATCCTATCTCAGCTATGGCCCCACCTTCACACTCCTCCAACCCTTACCTTAACTCCCCAGCCCTCTGGCTTGAACACTTTGCCACCAAACCTACACCCAAACAACCATACACCGCACCGTTCAGGAACCTCAGACTTGGTTCTAGATTCCTACATGCCTCCCACCACCGTACAAGCACTATCCAGCATTCTAACCCAACACCTCAAGCTGCAACAGTCCACGCCATCCTACCACCCACCTTAACCAAGAACACCACACCTTGCACAAGCACTCCCCCGCACCTAAAACCACAATCAAGGGGGCACTGATTAATGCCAGGTTCCTCACTGCTCACGCACTTGATATGGCCGATCTGATCATAACACATGACCTCGATTTCATTGCCATTACAGAAGCTTGGCTTCACGCTGCCTCAGGACCGCTTGTCTCATTAGCTATCCCCAAAGGATATACCATCATTAGAAATTATCGTAACACCATCCAAACCAAAGGAGGTAGTATTGCCTTCATACATACAAATTAAATCAATCTTCGCATCTCCTCCACACAACAGCTCACATCAGTGGAATTACTTTCACTTAAATTAGCTCTAGCTCCTAATCAGACTATCACATTCCACCTCATCTATAGACCCCCTGGTCCTATATCTACATCTGCTGAAGACCTATCTTACATTCTTGCCAACAATACTAAAACTAAATCACAAATCATCCTACTAGGGGACTTCAACCTGGGTTTTCAAGACCCCAAGGATACTGCAGCTTGTGATATCACTAATCTGCTATCTAACATAGGCTTCACGCAACACATCAATGAGCCAACAAATACCAAGGGCAGAATCCTGGAATGGATAGCTGACTTAAATTGCAAAATCAATGTGGAATCCATCCAACCTTGTGCTTGGACAGACCATCACTTAATCACCTTCAGCATCTCTGCCAAAAATGTCTGCACCACACATGACATAGCATCTAAAATTTCCACAAGAAACAAGAGACATAACATGCGAAAAACTACTCCTGCTAATCCTTACAGTTCTTAATGAACACGCTTCCTCTTGTACTGATCCAACTGTCCTGGTAGATAAGTTCAATCAGACTATGCTGAAAGCCCTTGACCTCATTGCGCTCATCAAATCCAGGTAACCTAAAGCACATGCTCACCTCAACTCATGGTTCACACCACAGCTGAGAGTTCTACGCAAAGAAAAACAGAATCTTGTAGCACCCTGGAAAAGAAAGCCCACTGAAATGAACAAAGCAATCCTTGCTCTAGTCACCTTGAACTACAAAGAGGCTATACTTTAGGCTAAAAAAGACACCTACAACAAGCGTATCGAACAAGCTAAATCCAATACTATTCAAAATAGTTATTCAATTCAAAATATTAAAAGAATTGGAATCCCCAGTCACCCCACCTGACACCAGTACTAAAGATAGTACCTGGTGCGCCAATATTCAGAAGGCACTCCTTGGTAAAATAGCCACTCTCCAAACTAAAATCAATGATTGACCCGCAACCCAAAACCCATCTGGACAGAAATAAATCCAACTTACACTCCCAGAAACCATTCAGCTTCTCGCCCCTCTCCATCACCCAAGTTGAAAATATTATTAACAATCTCCAACCCTCCAATTCCCAGCGTGACTTATGTCCGGCCCCCATTATAAAGGAGGCTTCTCATAATTTAGCCCCTTTCATCACCGCGTTCATAAATTCTTCATTCAGCTCTGGGATTGTCCCCGACAATCTGAAGGATGCCTGGGTCATCCCGCTTCTTAAAAAAACGTCATTGGATGCTAGCATACCAACCAATTACAGGCCCATCACTGCAGGGCCTTTCTTGCTAAAAATCCTTGACCGAGCTGCCTACTTGCAGATCCAAGACTATCTGGAAACGAACAAACTCCTGGGACTCAGACAATCAGGCTTCCGTCCACGTCAAGGAACTGAAACCGCCCGTATTGATCTTAAAACACAGATGGAAGACCTAAAAGATACGGGTAAACTGGCCCTTCTACTCCTACTAGATCTATCCCCTGCATTCAATCTAGTAAATCACCAAATCCTCTGTCGGCACCTCAAACTAGCTTCCCATTTCTCTGACAAAGCAACGGCTTGGCTGAGCTCATTCTTGGATGACAGATTCATGAGGGTTTTCTCCCCCTCTGCTGCCGCTGTACTTTCACCAGTTATCTGTGGGATACCACAAGGATTTTGTGTTTCCCCTACACTTTATAACGTGTTTACGAAGCCATTGTTCGATATCCTGGATTATCTGGGTGTCACCTACACCAATTACGCGGATGACACCCAGATACTCATCCCCATCATAGGTGACCATATAGCTGACACACTTGCCGTAAATTCCATCCACCAAGTCATCCAAGCCTGGATGGTGCAATGCAAACTCTGTCTGAATTGATATTGATATTGATATTTTATTTCTATCGCACTCGTACACAAGTGTTTCAGAGCACGACAAGGCAAGGGAGGAGAACAGGGGAGAACAAAACAGCGATCTTACTAGGCCCAGTGACATTGAGAACGCGCAAGTGCATGGGAGAGGGGGAGGAGAAAAGTGCATGGAAGTGGGGAGAAGTGGAAAGTGCAAAGCAGAGGAGAAACAGATACATAACAATAAATAAATAATAAAGGCAACAAACAGTGGCAGTGCAGACAGCAATTTGCAAGTGCTAGGTTTAAGGCAGCAGACAGGGTAGGTCTGATAAGTGCAGGAAGAAAAAGAGGGGGCTGTATGGGTACAGATACAGACCCCAGTGCAAGGGGTGGCCCGGAGGCAGTGCGGGAGGGTGGCAGGGTGAGCAGGTACCTGGGCCCAGAGGATAGAGGGTGGCCAAGTGCACAGTGCCAAGAGAGAACGGATCAGCAGGGGAGAGGGGGAGCAAAGGCAGAATAAAAGAGGAAGGTCTTGAGGTGCTTCCGGAAGCGGAGATGGTTCTCCTCAAGTTTTAGAGTGGCAGGGAGGCTGTTCCAGAGGGAGGCCCTAACCGAAGACAGAGATCTACCCCCAGCTTGTTTCTTTGAAAAACGACTGACCCTGAGGGAGTTGAAGGTAGAGGAGCGAAGAGCTCTAGAGGGGAGGTATTTGTGGAGGGATAGCTGAAGGTATTTTGGACCCAGGCCCCAGAGCGCCTTATGGACAATGCAGAGGGTTTTGAATTTAATCCTTGCATCCACTGGGAGCCAATGGAGAGATTTCTGTGCTGGAGAGATACGATCCCAGGGCTTGAGGCCAAGGACAAGTCTCGCAGTCCTGTTCTGGATTAGTTGCAGAGGGCGGAGAATAGAGGCAGGTAAATTTAGAAAGAGGCTGTTACAATATTCCAAGCTAGAGAGAACCAGAGCTTGGGATACCATGAGCCTCTGGGCGAAGGAGAGGAAAGGCAGAGTACCTATGAGGAGGTGCAGTAGGAAATTTGACTTTTTAGAGACCTCAGAGATGTGGGCGGAGAAGCAAAGGGTGGAGTCCAAGATGACCCTGAGGTTCTTAGCCTCGCAGGTGGGGTTAGGAGGAGGGCCAAGGGAGGCCGGCCAGAGAGTGAGGGGAAAGGATGGTGAAGGTGTGCCAATGAGGAGGATCTCCATCTTGCTGGCATTCAGACAAAGATCATTGGCGGCACACCAATCTTGAATGGCAGTTAGGCAATCAGAGATGAGAGAGGGAGAGGAGGTGGCAGAGGGCAGCCTGAAAATGAGTTGAGTGTTGTCAGCGTAGCACTGGAAATTTGAGCAGAAAGCAGCAATGCAGTGGGCGAGAGTTGCCAGGTATTGGTTGAAAAGCCAGGGCGAGAGGTTAGACCCCTGGGGAACACCACAGGTAGAGAGGAAGATAGATGAAAGGAAGGACCCAAGTTGGACCTGGGAGGGTCGATCTAAGAGGAAAGAGGTCAGCCAGGCCAGAGCCTGATCAGTGATACCCATGTTTTCACAGAGACGGTTGAGCAGGATGGTAAGGTTGACCGTGTCGAAGGCAGAAGAGAGATCGAGGAGGATGAGGACAGAGGGAATGTTAGAGTCAAGGTTGGAGAGCAGATCTTCACGGATGTTCAGGAGACCAGTTTCTGTGCTTCTGGCAGCTCGGAAGCCAGACTGGTGGTCATGAAGACAGCCAACAGAATTGGAATGAAGGTTAAGCTGAGAGATGGCCAACTTTTCCAGGAGTTTGCCAAGAAAGGGAGTAATGGAAATTGGGCGATAGTTAGCTGGACAAGTAGGATCAGCTGTGGGTTTCTTGAGAAGAGGATGCACAAAGAGTGCTTCAGAGGTGAGGGGAAGGATCCAGAGGCAAAGAAATAGTTGCAAAAATCAGCAAGGGCCGGAGCGAGGGTGTCAATGTGGTCCTTGATGGTTTTAGAGGAACAGGGATTAACCTGTTTTGAAGAGGCTTTCATAGATCGACTTGTCTAGCAACCTCTTCAGGGGTGAAAAGAGGAAAGGACGAGAAGGATGGTGGGAGGGTGGCTAAAGGAGGGTCAGCAAGCACAGATGGAGAGGGAAGAGGAGGGGTGTGGGTGGAGAGGGTGGACAGGATGTCCTGGGTTTTTTAAATGAAGTGAGAGGCAAGGGCATTGCAAAGAGCCTGGGAGGCAACAGGAGGGGTAGAGACTGCAGCAGGGCTGGCCAGCTCCTTGCAGATTTTAAAGAGTTCGGCCGAGTTGTTAGATGCCGCGGAGACACAAGCATGAATGTGGACTCTCTTCTTGGTGAGGACAGAGAGTTGGTATTGCCTTTGTAGTAGGCGACAGGTAAGTTTGTCAGAGGATGAACATGAATTCCTCCATTTCCTCTCAGCTGCCCTACACATACGTTTAAGTGTAGCTAGGTCAGAGTCATACCAGGAATTGCACTTGGCTTTGGACTTCAAACATATCCTCATGACAGGGGCAAGAGCATCAAGCGTATCAGAAATTGACAAGTAGAGCAGAGACAAGGCTGTGTCGGGATGTGAGACAGCCAAAAGTGGAGGGGGGAGAGAAAGTGGCGGCAAAAGCCTCAACTGACACACGCTTCGTGAGCCGGATGTCTGAGATGGTAGGTGGCAGTGTTGGGGTAGGTTTAGCTTGGGGGAAGAGAGGGAGAGATGGGAGGAGTGGAGGGAGTGATTGCTCCAGCAGAGAGGAGTGGTCAGAGGGATGGAGAGGGGGAGGTCAGAGGAGATCAAGACATTGAGTGTGTGCCCTGCAGAGTGAGTCGGGCCAGAGGGGAGGATGGACAGGGAAAGGGAGTTGCAGAGGTCACAGAAGAGTACGGAGGAGGAGCAAGGAGAGTGTAAATGTATATTGAGGTCACCGAGGAGGAGGATTTGAGTGGTAGAGGCCAGGAGGGAGGAGGAGAGGTCTGCCCACTCAGAGAGAAATGAGTTGATTTGACCAGGAGGCCAGTAGATGGCAACCACAGTAAGATGATGGGTAGCTGAGAGAGAAAGCCTACAGACAAGGCATTCAAAAGAGGAGTAGGTCTGAGTGGGAATGATAGAGGAAGGAATCTACTCAGGAAAGATCAGGGCTACCCCCCACCGGACTGGGAGGATCTGGGTGCTGAGAGGATCTTGTAGCCATCAGGGAGGAGAGTGTGAAAGCTTGTGACAGAGCTGGCCATGAACCATGTCTCAGTAAGACCAAGGACATCAAGGTCTAGGTCTTCAAGGAGGTGGCAGATGTCAGAGAACTGTTTGACAGCAGAGCGAGAGTTGAGAGTGGCAATATGAAGAAGGTTGCCAGCCTTAAAGACCTTCCAGGGAGGAGTACAGATCAGAGGTACGCCCTGTGGAGGAGAAAGAGCCCTAAGAGGGGCAGAGGAGGAGGAGGAAAGAGAGGGCAAGGTAGCCAAGGGGGGAGAGGAGGGGACAGGAGGAGATGAGAGGAAATTGATGAGGCGAGGGAAGTGCCTATCAAAGAGGAGGAGATTGGCCTGAGGGCCTTGGACCATGACAGTGCCATTTAGGTAGACATTAATGATGACTTTGGAGGAGTCGAAGGAAGCCATAAGAACTTCCCAGCGAGTGCCACCATTAATGGGAGAGGAGGAGATAGGGCAGAGCACAGAGACCATATGAGGAGTCCATAGATCTGGCGAAGGAACGACAAAGAGGATGTCAGTGATGGTCTGTCTGGCGGAAACATTGGAGTAGGTGTCGGCATAGGAATACTAGGGTTAGAGGCCAGGATATCCTTTTTGAGCTTCTTCCTACTAGACTTAGTGAGAAGGGAAGGATAGTCAATGGAGAAGCAGTTGGAAAAGATAGGAGAAACAGAAAGCGCCATTGGGGTGGAAGCGAGGAGAGGATGGCAATACTGGGGGGGGGGGCTAAGGCAGGTAGGTGTGGGACTATAGAGAATGGTGAGGTCACTGGGCTGGCAAGTTATAGAGAAGAAACAATATACAAGCAAAATACAGAGAATTTCGCAACGGAGCAAAAACAGCAAGATTTGACTTTTTAGCACAAAGCAAAAACAGCAAGATTTGACTTTTCAATCTTGGAATCGGATGTTAGCAAAGGGTTTTAGAAAGCACTGCGCATCAGGATGACAACATGAGAGTAACAAGCAGAAAGAACAGTGATAGTCAAAGGTGGTAGGAGTGAGTCCATAAGGAGGGAACTAACCCATAGTTCTGGAGAAGGCAAAGTCAAGACAGTCCAGATTTCTTAGAGGAGTGAGGTGGCAGCATCATTGTGGTTAAGGTGCAGGGAGGACCCCAATTAACGTTCCGTAAAGCAGACAAGGAGCAGACAGGGGTCTTAGAAGTGGGCCTTTGCTGAGAGCTCCGGCTGAAGCCTGCTGGTCCCTGATTAGATGGAAGAAAACACTCAGCAACCAATAGGAGTGCAGCACAAGGAGAGGTGGTTCAGCACAGCCTGCCTACACAACAAAGAAAGCCATGGTGGCCATCTTGGAAGGGCCAAAAAACAGTCAAATAAGCAGGCAATAGTGGGAAAAAACATGTGCTTTCAAAATAGCAAGGCAGCTCCAGGTATAAAAAGCTCAAAAAATGGCAGCACAATGAAAATGCTAAATAAAACAGTCCTTTGCAACAATTTAATGCAAATTTTGTTCTTTTTTTCTTTTTCTTCTCTTTTTTTCCAATTTCGATTTTTCAGATTCAATAATTCTCCTTGAGGTGCAGTAATTCAGAGAAAGTGCACCTACATAATGGAATGGTCAGCAGCCAGGCACAAACTCCACATGTGCAGGAGAACAACAGACAGTCAGGAGGGTGGAAACAGGACCTCACTCTCAGTGAGAAGCAGATGAAAGAGACTAAAAGACAGAGCTTCTCATCCTAGGCTCTCACCAGAGACTTAACAAACTAGACCCATCCTTTAAATCTTTCATCATCGATGGTAACATCGTTAAAGTCAGAAAGGACACTAAAACCTTAGGCATATATATTGACTCTACCCTTTCCCTCTATAGACAAACTAACGCAGTATCCTCGGCCGCTGCGTACACGTGCAAGCTCATCACAGTGTGCCGCCCCTTCTTATCACCAGCCAACTGCACCACATTAGCCAGGACCCTGGTTATGTCCAAAACCGATTACTGCAATGCCCTTTACCTTGGCACTAACCAATGCAACATCAATAAGTCAATGATTATCCCAATCAATGCCATCAGAGCCGCACTAAATATCCCCAGGAACCATCATATATCTGATACCAGATGCAGCGTCCTATGGCTCTCACTAACACATAGAGAGTCTCTCTAAAACACTTGCATTGACACACAAATGCCTCGCTAACCAAGCGCCTAGCTATCTGACCAGTAGATTCGATTACCACACTACTAACAGACCCCCCAGAAGTGCCCAGACCAATACCTCTCTTCAACCTACAAAGATCTGGTAGGATTAGCTTCCCAGTCTTGGCTGCAAAACTTTGGAACTCATTACCAAACCCACTTAGAGCGGAACCTTGGTTCCCTGCAGTCAAGAGTAAGGCCAAAGCTTGGCTATCTGGCCAAGACCTGCCCAAGAATCATCCTGCTTGCTAGCACCTCCTCTGCTCATGCCCACTGCTTGACTCTGATTGTACATATGTAATTAGCTGTCCTTATAATTAGAATCTGTATATATCTGTTAATGTTCTCATGTTACTTGTACTGCTTATGACCCTTCCTGTGTTATGCTTATACTATGTTGTAACCTAAGTGATGTGCCCGGATGCCCTTGGGCCAGGTGCGCTATATAAATAAATAAAATACAAAATACAAATACAATACAAATACCTCAGCCCAGTAAATCAAATGCAAAAGTGTCTGTACGCCTACCTTCGGGTGGGGGATAAAATGAGGGCTCTGCTTGGCCATTTCCCCGATGAATGTTTGCAGGTTCGGATCCATGCATACATCTAGTTCCGTGCATTGGTGAGTGTGTTTAAGACTCCCTGCAGCCCGTCCCCCGTAACGCCCACATCTTCCCATGTTCTTCCCCATTTTGCATGTTCCGTCCCCCACACTGGCTTTGAGACCTGCCGCCCACCAGGGAAGGGAAGTGTGTCCCCTTAAGCAATATTTCACTTCCCCTTTCCACTTTCTCATTTAGTACCCTTGCTCTCTCTACCCACACCAACCTCTACGCAAGGTCATTTGCGCTAAACTTGCCCATAATCTTGGACCGCATGATGTCTATCTTTGTGTGATTTTTATTCCCAGCTCTGATGACTGCTCCTTATATGGGGGCGAGTTTCATAAAAACTTCAACACAACGTTGTAGGCTTGACACCATTGGAAGTGTGGATAGTGGTGAACACAACCCGTACGTCACTGTGCACTTGGCGTATCCAACATCTTACACGAAGTCCGTTTTTCTTCCATCTAGCGCCACCCTTTGGACAGTGTGGAGAGATGCCTCTGGGTTCTCTTTTCGACTGTCAGTGACAGAAAAAAAGAGAATTATTCCTCCTGTATATAAATGCAATAAATAAATAAATAAATGTGTTGTGGCCAATATTTCAAATATCACTGTCATGCATTGTATCTTCAATGGTTCTTCTAATTGTTTTATCCTCATTAATATCTTGAAACATCAGATGGCAGAGAGTCCTTATGCGAATGCAAATTTAACACTTACATATTTTCAACCATTATATTTATGGATTTGCTTTCACCAACTTGATACCTCCGGGTTATATGTCGTGATACCTCTGGGTTTGGGAGTATAACAAATGCAATACATATACAAATAAAATTAACTTCACATTTTTGGACCTCTAACACACGGGTCTTTTTATACTGTTGGAGGCATCATCATCTAAAGAGTTACCTTTTACCTGTCAATGTATAAGTAGGTTTAACATGACACTCAACAAGTACGTGGTATGCCTACACAGGTTTACTCAGGGAGCCCAAGTCACAGGCTGTGCTGACAGCAAGTGAGGAACAGAACAAGAGGTTACTAAGACATCAGATAATACAGAGGGCACAGGTAAAAGTGTGACTCAAGTAGTCACTGCTACGTTAGCCTGAAAGCAACTGTGCAGAAGACACTGAACACCCCCACACGTGCGCGCATCAAGCACATCAAAATAATTATAGTTTTTAACTTAATATGACAAGTATGTAATTAAACAAAAGAGCAATAGTCAAGCCAAAGTAATAATTTTCACTTGCAGTACAAACTTGTCCTATTCGAAAAAGGGTACGACGTTGTTTCATCCCCAGTTATTTTTTCAATTAGTTTTTTGCTGAATCGTTGGGGTATAGTGAGCAAATTAGAGGGGAGGGAAGGGCTTGGGGGGAACTCCACAAATATAAAAAAACACATTTTCAATCAGATTTTTCAAAAACAAATTTCAGCAAAAAACTAATTTAAAAAATAACTCGGAATGAAACAACATAGAAGCCAGAAAAGTCGTCAGCAAAGTCATCATATGCCATTGCTTTTCGTGCAGATAAAATCACAAAGCTACAGAGGGCTTCAGTGGCATTAGTAATGCCAGGCTAAGTGTGCAGTCCTTGCCATATATTGATGAGGGGGCTTCAGCAGGTGCGCGTTTGTTTTTCATAAATAATCTAGAAACCTCCCAGAAATAAATAGGCATTCTAAATCAATAGAATTCTGAAGTACTGCAACAGATTGAAAATAGAATATCGATGCAGCAGTACCACTAGACTAAAATCACACTGCACATGTTAAAATATAGGGTGAATAATGTAATTGCTCTTCCTTTCTTCTCTATGATGGCAGGTTGGCAGCAAATCACATAACATCAAAATTCCAGAATTAGGATGAGACTTCTTTCACTTGTTCAAGGCAACACTAGCGGGCATCACCGTAAGTCAACGTCTCCCTTTATCTCTACACAACTGTTGCCATGTAGGTGGTGACATTGCCCTTGTGGAAAATGTATTGCATGTCTTCACACACACAAAGGCATCACTTGCCGGCAAAAGCTGCAGCTTTCCCGGGAAGGTTCATGGCCTTATATGGGATTTCCGGACCTGACAAGGCAGGAAGATGACCAAACTACAATTTGTCCAAAGAACCAGAGAAAATCTGCGCTCACCGAGCAAGAGTACTGAAGAGTACCCGCTTGGCCGCTCACTGTGGATCTTTCTCCGTGATATTTGCAGAACTTACCCCTCTTACGATTTCTTGTGGGCTTGTGTACCTGGCTCAATTGCCAAACCAACGTAGCTCCGCCCCCTTTTTTGCCATGAGTGGACTTAACGTGGCGTGCGCGCGCACCAGCGTGTGCGCACTGAGCAAGAGTACCGAAGAGAACCTGCTTGGCTGCTTAGCCGCGGTGCTGCGTGCAGGTGCCACCTCCCCTTTTGTTTCATATCGGATTCATCTGTTCAAAGCCAGATATGTATTCTGCAAGTATCTGTCTTCTATCTTTTGTTTGGTGTTGCAGTACTCCTGGGTTTTGTCTATAATTTTGTACCTAACTGTCCTCAGGGGGACTAAATGCAACTTTCCTTATACACTTTAAGAACAGATATGCCGGACGTATCAAACTTGCTGTTACATGCCCTGAAGTATAAAAGGACATGTATAGTAAGCATTTTTTCGTGCAAGTACTTGCATTCACTCGCACACATGAAACGGAACCACAGAAGGTGACGTGTTGTTCTGATGTATTTGTCTCTTTTCTGCAGGTGTATTAATCACGCTACTTTTTCGAATTGGCAGTTCTGTTCTGGCTCTACCACACTGGGCCTCAAGACATTTTAATAACAGTGAGTACAAACACACTAATGGTAATAATTGTAGTCTTGTAGACTCCATTTTTAGATATTTTTAGTATACATGTCCTTTTATACTATAGGACACTGAACACAACGTGAAGTGCCACAAAGGGGAGCATTCACGACGGGATCCACTCCACTTTACCGGTTCCCCAGCCCCTAAAAAACTCAGAGGAGGTGAGCTGGTACAATACAGTCAAATTAGACAGCTGTATTCTTTACTCAGTAAAGGGTTGTGAACAAACAGAGATGACATGTTGAGACAAAGGGCCTCATTACACGGTAGGCGCTAAAAAATGTGATTTACCGTCATGGCGCCATTAGCGTGTCCGCCATCGTAGGAGACCGCTAATAGCGTTACATTACGAGTTAGCGGACACGCGCATAGGGCCATGACGGTAAATGACCCCACCGCCATGGCGGAAAAGCACCTTACCGGCTCCGACCAAAGTGCTGATAGCACCTCCGCCCTCATGCTGCACGCTATTAGCGGCCACCGCTGTTAGCGGTCACTGCTATTAGCGGTCACTGCTATTAGCGGTCACCGTAAAACACCGGAACCGGAAATAGCGTCATCGCACCGGAACGGGAAAGAGCCCGGCGGCCATCTTTAAAAACACAATCCATTGCCATCCCCTGCACTCAGGACCTGCAGCAACACCACGACTGGCAAAACCACATCCCAGAAGAACAAACAATGCCCAAGGCCCTAAAGAAAGCCGATGCGCGCCAGCGCAAAGAACGCTTCTCAAACGAGGAATTGAAAATGCTGGCAGACACCCTGGCTGCAAATGCAGACGTAGTGTTCGCTAGCGACATGCGGCGCCCGGCACTCCTGAGAAAAAAGGAAATCTGGGCTGAGGTGGCGCAGAAAGTCAGTGCGGTGGGCTCCACCCCCCGCACCGTAAAGGACGTGCGCAAGCGGTGGGATGATCTGCGCCTCCGTGTACGCAGCATTTTATCGGCCAACAGGAATCTGGCCATGGGCACAGGAGGCGGAGGTGGATCCCCGATGAAGATGCAGGAGTGGGAGGAGACATGTGCCAGCACCATTGGCATAGAATCCATCGAGGGAGTGGGCCGAATGGAGTGTGGTGTGGCAACAACGTCAGACGGAGGTGAGTGACCACGCAAGACACAGCAATGCCAAGCATGAGTCCCTCCCCTAAATGTGAATTGGGAATCAGCTAATGGATGGGGTCATCACACACACATGTACACAACCCTGCATATATGCCCTGCACATCCCCACACAACCACATGCATGCAGCACCTCACACACGTGTCACCCTGACACATGTCCGGATGACCCACCCATCTGGCCAACAACCTGCAGGCCCAAAGTAGATGTCCAAATCCAAAGAACTGCAGCAACAACAACATATGCATGATGCACGTTGCCCCATCACTGATGTTATCCCTGTCTTGCTCCCCCACAGGGTCACAATCTGACAGTGAGGAGCTGGACGCTGCAACGCAGGCCCCACCACCCAAAAAGCAGGCCAAGGGAAAGGATGCAGGCACCAGGCCCAGTACATCGAGGGGCACTGGGATATCTGGAGTGGCCCAGCGTTCAAAAGCCACCCACGCAACGACCACACCAAGGGTCGAAATGCCATCCGACACTGTGGCAGCAGCCCCACCACCCACCCCCACCACTCAGGAGCCAGTGCCAGAAGGCACGCCGTCCGCAGCCAATAGCTCCGTTGGGGAAGCAGCAGCCACGGCACCTATGAGTGATGTGGACGACCCATGTCCGACACCGGAAGGGCAGCGTACACCCAGCCCCCAGCTGTCCCCACTCCACAGCCCATGCAACACATCCAATGGCAACATCCATGAGGTGCATGCCGGAGATGCAATGGATGGGTCATTCAGTCCCGTGGCGAGCTCACCTGATGTCGGCCACATGCAGCAAGCTGCGCCGAGGAGTAACAGGGGCAGGTCCGCAGACGACACCATGAGCCTGATACGCCAGCGCCAGGAGGAGCTCAATGCCCTGGTTGCCCGGCAAGTGAGCGAGGCTGCCTCGACCAGGGAGGAGATCCGGGTGTTGTCAAGGGACATGAAAGCTGCCATGGACAGCAACACGACGCGCCTATGTGATGAGATGGCCGCTGTGAGGCAGGTCCTAACGCGCATTGCTGAGGCGATGGAGAGCATGCGTCACTCACAGGGAGCAGATCAACCAGCCACGCCCTCGTCTACTAGCTCCGACCAGACAACCATCCTGCGCAGGTCCAGCCGGTCCTTGCGGCGGTCAGACTCACAACCCCCCAATGGTGGTAGTGGAGGAGGGAAGTAGGGCCAGCCTGTCCCTGTTGACACTTGGGAACTAATGCAGCACTGATGTGCACACCATGTTCGGTGGAGTTGTGGGGGGAGGGGGGTGAGGGTGTACGGTGGAGTTGTGGGCGGAGGGGGGTGAGGGTGTTTGGGGGAGTTGTGGGGGGAGGGGGGTGAGGGTGTACGGTGGAGTTGTGGGGGGAGGGGGGTGAGGGTGTTTGGGGGAGTTGTGGGGGGAGGGGGGTGAGGGTTGTTGGGGTGGAGGGTACATGCACGTTTGAATGTCATAATGCTCAATACAGACGTAATGGCATGGATAATCACATGACTGGACATTGATAATTGTGTATGTGTGTTTTATTGTTGAAGGGTGCACTGTGATTATGTCCTCCATACACCCCCTGCCCTGAGCTGAACACCAATTGCACCCTCCTAATCCATGTGCATCAGAAACAATGGTCTATCAGGTGCTGCCGCACAGCACGTCCCTCATGGGCATCGCCACCTGCATGACCTGCAGCCCCCTCTCCTCCATCCTCATCCCCGTCATCATCCTCAGACGGTGGTCGCAGTTCTATGTCAGGGGGCATTGGCACATTCCGTCTGATACACATATTGTGAAGCATGACACATGCCATGGTGATCTTGGCCACCTTCTCATGCCCGTACAGGAGTGCCCCGCCCGACCTGCTGAGGCACCGGAAGCGTTCCTTCAATAGGCCGAATGTCTGCTCGATCACCACGCGGGTACGGGTGTGTGCATGATTGTAGTCCTCTTCGTGCCTGTTCTGTGGGTTCCGCACAGGGGTAAGGAGCCACCTCTTCAGGGGATAACCTGCATCACCTGCATGGGTGCAACAATGGGTATGTGTAAGTGTCTACATAATGTGGAGCGTGCACATATCACACAACCAAACATTGCATATTCAACGACATCCACTGATCCAAGCACGCATGGCAATCAGGGTAACTGCAATGTGGGAAGGTGAGGTGGTCCTTGCAAGTGGACATGCACCATGCATGCATACAGCAGGGATTGCCATGTCCCGCCAGAGTTTAAGTGATTTGTGTTTCCTGGCCCTGGCAACGTTAGTGCCACACTGCTAGTACACTGCCATTCCTTAGTTGATGTCCCCATGCTGTTTGATGGCAATTCTGTGGTGGGGTACGGGTGTGCCTCACCACAATGGCTACAGGGGATCCATTTGTATGCACTCATGTGCGCGGACCATTTCTGATGTTGTTCAGCGTACATTTCAGTTGTGATTTTGATATGCATGTTGCTGATTTGTGTAATGGGGGAATGGTGTGTTGTGCGGTGTGCATGTTGTTTGGAATGGCCTGTTTGGCGTAATGGATTGATATGTTTGCCGTGGCACTCACTTCCGGCATGTGGTTTTGTCTCTGGTCCATTGTGGGCTGCCTCACTGTACAGTGATGCAAATATGTATGTCCATTCTTCTCATGACACAAGTTCACGCCCAGTTGGAGTATGCATCTCCCCCCCCCCATTCACGGCCAGTTGGAGTATGCATCTCCCCCCCCCATTCACGGCCAGTTGGAGTATGCATCTCCCCCCCCACTCACAATCCACATCACACTGACATGTGGTCGGCCTGCTACTCACCAAGTAGCCACGAACGTTGTCCAGCATGTCGCTCCATGTATCGTGGTATTGTCGAGTTCCGCAGGACCATTGCATCATGGGTTGAACCGGGATATCGGGCACAGCAATGTGTGATGATCTTATTGGAGTCACATACCATTTGGACGTTGATGGAGTGGTATTGCTTTCTGTTACGGTACACTACCTCATTGGCATGTGGGACCACCAGTTCTACATGGGTACAGTCGATGGCCCCGATGCAACTTGGGATGCCTGCCAGTGAATGGAAGCCAACTTTGGTGTTGGAGATCTCCTGGGCAGTCCGTGGCATGTATATGTGTTGACTTGTGTGCTGCAGGAGGGCATCGAGCACCTGGTTCAGTGTGCGTGAGAATACTGGTTGTGATATGCCATGCATCTGACCTACCGTATGCTGGTAGGTGCCTGTGGCCAAGAAGTGGAGCACTGTTACTACCTTCAGTAGAGGGGGGATGGCAGTACGGATGTCAATGAGACTCACAATGTCGTTGTATATCATGTCTACTATGGTGGTGATGGTATCCCAGTCCAGACGGTACAGGGTGTGTATCTGCTCAGGGGTTAGGTTGACTGGACTGGCTCTGATCCTGGGAATTGGTGGCTGCCTCTGTGGTATCACTAGGTGCACTGGTGGTGCTTGCTGCGCCTGTCTTGCCCTCCTCCTCCTCCTCCTGCGTCTCCTCTGTGCTGCCTGTTGTTGTAGCTGCTGCACAGCAATCATGTCCTCTAGCCCATGTAATGCTGCTAGTATTGCATCCATCTTGGTGTGGGAATGGGTGTGGGGAGGGGTGTGGTGTGCTCTTTTGTGCTGCCAGTCTCCATTGCCTCCACCTGTGCTGATTTTGTCCACCTGTGGCAGGTGGGAACTCTGCTGTGCTCTTTTAACGTGTGGTTCGCGATGCCGGTATTAGCGCCTTGCCGGTAAGGGTTCTTTGGGTCTACTACATGCCGGTATTGCCATGTACGCATGGCTCGTGATGCTGTGATATTAGCGCTATGCCGCTATTTCCGGTCTGAGGGGCCGCGCGCTCACGGACTTGCCGCTAATAGTGCCACCGTACTTTGCGGTGCCGCTAATTGCGGTATGTCCGGGTCGTGATTGGGGAGGGGATTTACCGATACCGGTAATCCCTTACCGGTAACGGTATGTCCCTACCGCCTACCGTGTAATGAGGCCCAAACTCTTATTGCTTCAAAATTCAATTTTTTTTAGAATACAGGCTCTCTTGCCACCCCCCGCACCCCCGCTGTACTGTTCTTTGTTACGAAGAGACAACGCGGAATTGGCGCTTGCTCTCCTGTCCTGAAGAAGGCTAAATACAAAATTATTGCACAAGGGGACCGTTTACCCTTGCCAAGAGAACTCAACCGAAACATGTTGGCAACAGTTTTCCAACCCTCTGAATACACACAGAGGGTCACATTGTAAATTAATAGAGTGTGTAATTGATATTTGTTTGACCTGCCACCTTGATATGAACAATATATCACTTTTTGTTTCTATCTTTTTTGAATATGATGAATGCATGAAGAAGTTATGAATGAGTTGTGTATGGAGGGATGTGCTGTTTTGGTATATGGAGCTGAACTTTACATGAATACAACTGCTTTATATTTTTTTGTATAAACTGGTTTGTATTTGGACAATGAATAGAAAGCTGCTATGATTTAAATAATAGTCAGCTGTCATCTCTGGTCTAGTTGGCCCATTTCCCTTTTACTTCACTATAGAATTGCCTGGAGGGCCATAGACATTAATCAGACTTCCCTTATTATTATTCCCCAAAATACATGACCTGTCTGAAAAGTCGATGACTCCTAGCACTTTTCCTTCCGTCTTGCCCCTCTTTAAGGATGTAATAGGACCTGTTGAATCCATATCATCTGATGTGGTAACCGTAAACGACTCCTGGATCAGTCTGGATTGGAGTTCAAAAAACAGCCCTCTGGATTCCAAGATGGCCGCCGGAGCTAGGAGACGTGCGTAAGTCTTGCTCCCGCCGGGCCACTCAATAGCACCTCAGAAGCAGCGAACCGGAGGGCGGCTGTTCCCCACATATAGCACCGAGTGCTGTTCACGGCACTGGTCGCATAAGGAAGACGCTTGTTCCCCGTACCTCTACCCCCAGCCGTGCCGAGGAGAGGAGCTCCCCCTCCCCCATCGGGACAAGGTGCCGGCCTACACTCCGTGAAATCGGCACAGGCCCCCCCAGAGACACGGGGAGGAGGCGGACGGCGCAGGCAGTGAGGATCGGGGAGGCACTGTCCGGAGCCCCAGCTCTGCAGCGCCCGTGGGGACGGGCATACAGTTGGTGGCATCGACGGACGGACTCGGCGCCCTCCGACATCAGCGGACCCCGCGGGAGGCGCGGGGGAGAGCCGGGTGACGCACCGCACGCCAGCAGACGCCCTGAGGCGACGGACACCAGCGGCAGTCCCCAATCCGGTGGACAGTAAGGTGAGGCGCCCCCCTGGTGCTCCCCGCTCTCCCCCTCGGGCCCCACGAACTCAGAGAGCTTACCGCCGGGGGGGTCCCCATATCCCCCCCCACACAGGCGGTGGGAATCACAGGAAGGCCCAACGCAGCTGAAGCGGAGAGGGACCATCCCCCCCTCCCACATTTAACGCTTACTTGGAGGCGGCCAAGGGTTTGAGCAGCACTGCCTGGCCCCCCCAGAGACACAAAGAGGAGGCGGACGGCGCAATCAGTGTCCGGAGCCCCAACACCGCAGCGCCCGTGGGGACGATCATACAGCTGGCGGCACAGTCAGGAGAGTTACCCCCCCCTTTTTTCCCAGTAAGCCCTCGAAGCAACCCCCAACAACCACCAGCAACTCAAGAAGGGGCGCGAAGCACACAGCAGGACACGTTAAGGTCCACCTCTCAAGAGACATTTGCCCGACCATCAAAACAGGAGAGGGGGAAGGCACGGGTGAAAGCAAAGGCAAGAACTCATTGAGGAAGTTATGTCTAGAGCGAAAGGGAGGGGGGGATCCCTACAGAACCAGCAGCCCCCCAAACAAGACTCCAGCCTTATTCAAATGTGGGCAGTAGAGACCCCAGTGTCAACTAGGAGTAGACTGCAGGAGGACTCTTCCCTGCAGACCTTGAACACGTCCGAGGTGAGGGGCACCGCCTCTGGCAATCTACCCCCGACAAAAGACGATATGCACTCCTGATTTAAAGAACTTCAAGATAAACTAATGGCAATGGTCCAGGACCAGTTCGCAGCAATCAAGCAGGATATGCAGCAGGCAATTCAAGGAGTTCAACATGACATTGCCAACCTAGAAGAAAGGACGAACACCCTAGAAAAAATAGTGCAAAACGCAGAAGAAGAGGCTCTTCAGAGCGGCGAAACACAAGAGAACCTAGTTCGTTTGACCCATAATCTGGAAATCCAGTGCGAAGACCTAGAGAACAGGTCCCGCAGATCGAATATACGCATTAAAAACATGCCAGAATCGGTCATGGACAGGGATCTAAGGAAAGCGGTACAGGAGGTCTTCAGGGATATCATAGATGCTCAGGACTCGGAGGCAGTGGGGATCGACCGCGTACATAGAGTAGGCCCGAAATGCACGGGGGCACCAGGAGAGAGACCCAGAGACGTCCTGGCGGCTCTGTCTTCCTATCCACAAAAAGAGCTTATACTACGGAGGGCGAGGCAGTTGGAACAAATCAGGATGAATGGGGTAGACATTCAGCTGTTTCAGGACTTGTCAGCCGTAACACTCCTAAAGAGAAGAGAGATGGCCCCACTCACGAAGGAACTGGTCACTAGAGAGATAAAATATAAATGGACATCCCCTTTTGGTCTGCTGTTCGACTGGGAGGGAAAACAAAGGAGGGTGACCACCATGGAAGAGGGGCTAAGCATCATGGATATTCAGACAGGGGAGTCTTTGACCAGAATTGAAAGAAAGAAAGGGGAACTACAAAACAGACCGGGGGGATGGGAAAAGGTCCGACAGAAAAGAAAACGGCGCGGTAGGGGAAATGATGTGTCAAGCGAAATAAATTGTAGGATGCAAATCTAAAAGTACAAGAGGCCCAGTGCTGTGTGGCTGAAGGCAGTATATGGAACGGCACCCAATGATGGAATTCGTAAACGACAGACTCAGTTGGCCCGGCGCGGAACCGGAACAACCCGCATAAAGGTCAAGGAATGTCGTGGGGTTTAGGACTCCCCACAAAGTTAACATCGAGTCTACAGAGGGCTGGGAGCGACAGGCGGAACGCCAGAGCTACCTTAGGTACCCGGGCCCTCCTCGGGTGCAAAGTTGGAACAAAGTTAATGGTTGGGGGACCTTTTTACAGTTTGGGGGGGGAGGGAAGATCTTCCGGAAGTGAGGAGGGGAAACTCAACTCGGGCACAACACATGCACAATTTGCCTATCTGAAATGGGGAAGATTCGATTCGTAACTTTAAATGTAAGGGGCCTGAACTCCCCGGTGAAGCGGAAAAAAGTGGAGAACATGTTAAGGAAAGAAAAGGCTGATGTGTTGCTGTTCCAGGAGACCCACATTAAAGCTCAAGATAGGGGGAAAATACGCCTGAGAGGCTACGATATAATTGTACAATCCAATGCAGCGGAAAAAAGGGCAGGAGTGATGATTGCAGTGAAAGGAGTGTGGAAGTAAGTGTGATAGACAAAAAATCAGACAAGGAAGGAAGGTACGCTTTTGCTAATATCAAATTACGCAACGCCATTCTGACGCTGGCTTCCATTTACGCCCCAAACACGGGCCAAGATAGCTTTGTGAGGGACACAATGGGGAGGTTGGAGGGGTATGCGAAGGGTGAAATAATTATAGGAGGGGACCTTAATATGGCCTGGCACCCCCATATAGACCGTAGCGCGGGCGGACCCCTCCACCAGAGTGCCCCATCACAGCGTCTGAAAAAACGGATGGAAGGTATGGCTCTGTGCGATGCATGGAGAGAACATAAAGGTCAAACCAAGGGATACACCTATTATTCACACGTTCACAACACAATGTCCAGAATAGACTACTTCTGGGTGTCAGTGGGGAACCTGGGCAAAATACAAGACATGGAGCTGGGCCCCATATCTCTGTCGGACCATGCACCCCTCTGGATGGATCTGTCGACCCCAAGGAAGGAAAAGGGAATTTGGAGATGGACACTCCCACAAGAGATACTATCAGACCCAGTGATGGGAGAATCCATAAGGGACAAAATCGTAGAATTCCTTGATCATAACGACACGGGGGAGGTCTCCCTGAGCACTGTATGGGAGGCGTGTAAGGCAGTAATCAGGGGCCATTTAATAGCCCTCAAAGCAACGAGGGATAAACAAACACGGCAGTGGGAAACAGAGCTGGAAAAGAAGCTGTCAAATATCCGGGAAGAACTAATGGCAAACCCCTCAAGGGACTTAAAAAGGACACTCAAACACACCGAGGGACAACTCGAACACCTCCGTAGCAAACAAGCCCAGAGATCTCTCCTATATCTCAAACAGAGATACTACATAAAAGCTAACAAGGCAGATCGGTATCTCGCCCGACTGCTCTCGTCGAAGCGGAACTCAACGACCATAAGGAACATCAGAAATGCACACGGGGATGCGCTAACGAACACCGAGGATATAGGGGACACATTCAGGGAGTTCTATCAGAATCTATACTCCACTGAGAACCCGGATGAACCTGACCAAAATAGATTCCTGACATCGATCCCCTTTCAGAAAATACCAGAAGAAGCCAGAACAGACCTGGAGGCCCAGATAACCGAAAGTGAAGTGAAGAAGGCAATAAAGAGCCTTCCACTCAACAAAGCACCAGGCCCGGATGGCTTCACAGCCCCATTCTACAAAAAATATGTAGACATCCTCGCCCCATTCCTCACTAGACTACTAAACACCTTCAAAGATAGTGGGAATGTTACTCCATCTATGAATGAGGCAAAAATATTGGTTTTTCACAAACAAGGGAAAGATCCCTCCCTCCCGGGCTCATACAGACCTATTGCCCTAAGTAATCTAGACTCAAAAATTTACACCAAAATCCTGGCAGCCAGGCTCTCCCCGCTGCTTCCCTCCTTAATTAACCCAGATCAATCGGGATTCATTCCGGGAAGGCAGACACATGACAACACGAGAAGGCTAGCCCACCTAACAGAGAAAATTAACTTCTCCCGCACCCCTGCAGTGCTACTATCTTTAGATGCTGAAAAGGCGTTTGACCGTGTAGAATGGTCAATGCTCTTTAAAACCCTGGCGCACATGGGATTTGGGAACCAATATATTAATATGATCAAAGCCAATTACTCCTCCCCCTCTGCAAGGATAGCGGTAAATGGAGAGATTACGGAGAGGGTGGAAATCTCTAGGGGAACGAAACAGGGCTGCCCGCTATCACCACTCCTATATGCGCTGTTCCTAGAACCCCTACTAATTAAAATTAGGGAATCAGACCAAATCAGGGGGATCGAGATGGTGGGGAGACAACATAAGGTAATAGCCTATGCGGATGACATGTTATTGGCACTTGAGGACCCAACCCACTCAGTCCCTGCGGCGATCCACTTACTAGAGCTATTTGGGAACATTTCTGGCTTAAGAATAAATAAGAAAAAATCAGAAATGCTTATATTAGCCGGGAGCTGTGAAACTCTGAGGAGGGAAGCAGGGCAAATGGACTTAAAAGTCACGGAGGAGGGCATAAAATATTTGGGCATAACACTCACTCATAAGGTAGAGGCACTGTATAAAAAGAACTATCCCTCACTCCTAGCCAGGATGCGAAAAGATTTAGAGTGATGGAATCCCCTAAATATTTCTTGGTGGGGGAGAATCCAATCGATAAAAATGAACATCCTCCCTAAAGCGCTGTATTACTTCCAATCCCTACCGATTGGGATCCCTGATTCCTTTTTCAGAGCCCTGGCAAAGTCGGTCTCGTCTTTCATATGGAACAGGAAACCCCCCAGAGTATCCAGAACAATTCTCACATCCAACATCAGGGAGGGGGGCCTTGCACTTCCACACTTTAAGAACTACTACCAAGCGGCACAACTCAGGATCCTGAAAGAATGGCTAGGGGACAATCAACGAACGATCTGGGTGACTCGGGACAGGGCGGTCGCAAGAACGCCATTGGAAGACCTCCTATGGACACCAAAGCAGCACAGACACCCAAATCTGCGCATCAGTGAGATCATGAGGGCCACGTTGAACGCCTGGGATGAGCAGACACAGAAAGGGAATATCACCACGGCAACGGCCCCGTTCACTCCAATCTGCAGGAACCAGCAAATCCCACCAGGGACAGAGTATGGTGCTTATGGGAACTGGGAGGAAGCCGGTTGCAGGAAAATAGGGGAGATGTTCGTGGATGGGGAGGTGAGATCTTTTGCCGACTGCAAGTCACTCTGGAACCTCACAAACGCGGACAGATACAAATATGAACAGCTCAGGCACTGGCTGACCACGCCCGAGATAACACAAGCAGCGACAAGAGAGCTTACCGCCTTTGAAAAGTTTCTCCTTACCAACTCAGGAGAAAGAAACTAGTCTCCAATCTCTATAGGTTCATGAATACTCAGGGTGAAGACATAAAGTGGGCATACATGAAAAGATGGGAAAAGACGCTGGGGGAAGACATCACAACACAGCAGTGGCAGTCGTTGTAGGACGATATCCCCAAACTACCAGAGCAGTTCAAACCAAAGAAATGTGGATCAAGATCATCACGCAATGGCACTACACCCCGGAGAGGCTAAATAGCATGTACCCACTCACACCTAACCGCTGCTGGAGAGGCTGTACAGACGCAGGCACGTGGAGACACATCTGGTGGGACTGCCCTAAGGTCAAAATCTTCTGGTCAGAGGTAATATCCGAACTGAAGAAGATCTATCCAGACGTGGATCGTTTCACTGAGAAAACCTGGCTCTGTGGACTCAAAGAGCAACATGCCAATACACTCACTAAGGCGCAAAGGAGAAGCCTCATGAGCCTAGTCATTGCGGCCTGGGCAACAATCGCACAGGGATGGAAAAAAAGAGACCCACCGATGCTGTTTACATGGTTACATAAAGTCTGGTCCCAAATGTCTATGGAAAAAATAACACACAATCCCCTTGGAACACGTAGCTCCTTCACAAAAGAATGGGGAGGAGTGCTAGAATATCTCCAGTCAGACTATATGGCACAGTGGTGCCCGCACGCCATAAAAATAACGGACTTATTCACTTCTTAATCGGTCCCGAGTACATTGGAACAATGATCACTCTTCCGGAAGTGGGTGGGTGGGGGAGGCGGGATGGGGAATTGAGGGATTGTTTACTTTCTGTATCACTTATAAATCAATAAAAATACGTTTAAAAAAAAAACCAGCCCTCTAAATTACGAGGTGTCTCCCAAGGAACCCTTATCACCATTCCTAGCCATAAAACATGTGGAACACGGAAAAGTGTTAGGAGTAAACTGGCTACAAGGAAATTAACAGGTACAACACAATCTAATCAAGTTGTTGAATTACATAGCGTATCCAAAACGCAAACACCATTAGCTCCCTCTGCCCGCTTACCTGACAAACTAATTCAACCCGATACTATCGCGAAAAAAGCACATGCAATTGTCCCAATCTATGTGTATATCTGAGTCTCGGATGCTGACCCCAGAAATAAGCTCTGCCCCTTCTTCCACATTGCCAAATGTGCCCACACTTGCTAAGACCCACTTGCATTGCGCACAACCTACAAATTATGCTCCATTGACGGAAATAGTTGATTTAATTGGTGCTTTATCCAACAAGGTGCCAACTTCACAAAGACATAATGATCTCATTGACGGTCATGTTCCTAATGGACGTGACACATAAACTAGCCAAAATAATTCTACCAAATCTCAAGAAGAAATAGGCCCTCACTCCGAGATTGGAGGTAGTCATGGCGCTATTTGCGCCATGACTGCCTCCAATAACGGGTCCGGCATCGGTCTGGTTCAATGGGGACTTACCGGTGTAGTCCGAGCTTTGCGGGACCGATAACTCCCCATTGAAAAAGCCATTCCCCATTCCCATTTGAGCCCCCATAGGGCTCAATGGGAATGGGGAAGGCGCTAATAACGGTACCGCAAATTGCGGTACCGTTATTAGCTCTGAAGTCCCTTAACGGGTCCCGTACATAACGCCTTGTCACACCAGGCAGTAAAGGAGGGACCCGCTAAGGGACCTCGTAGTAAGGCGGTAAGGGTGCCCAGTATACCTTACCGCCCTCCTCGGAATGAGGGCCTTAGACTCTCGTGAACACATCTTAGTGATCAAAGCAGCGGTTGATGCATATCTGGCACAGCAGACTTCTCAAACAATGGGAGTTAATCCCCCCCATCTTGCCCTGATTGAAGCAACTTCCTCAATGGTGAAATCTAGTCATTTTTCACAAAATGAAGTTGGACATGGCCCTGTAGCAGCCGCACAAGTTAATGAGTGTGTGATGCCGAGCCAAGAGCTTTGCCCGCGTGGCGACCTTGGCCGTGCAACGTCTCGAAAGCAAAATGAGGAACGATCGAAATGTGGTCAGCTCGAGTCATCCAGAGCTGAAAGGAAAAAATAACAACAAAAATTCCTTTACTAACTGTCACTCTCTTATTGTTAAATGTTGGGATGAACCCTTTGAAAAGTATGATCTATGCCGAACAAGCATACTGAATATATTCGGTGATGTGGATACCCTGGAGGAGATTTCCTCAAATGATATTGATCAGGTTGAATTCGACTGCAATAATAATTTGTCCATTTTACGCCTCTGGATCAAATCAGGTTTAGGTCTAAATATGATTTGTAAAGCTAAAATGGACCTATATAAAATGAGGTTCCTGGTGGCACAAGATCCAGAGCATTTGGTCCAAGAAAACAAAATAACTAGTGTAAACGAAGAGAAAACAATAGTGGCGGTACCTCGCACTCAACCATGTTTATGTCCTTATTGTGGGCCCTCAGCGAGTCAGCATCAACAGAATGGGCCTTCCTTGAAGGCATAATTATGAACATGTACTCCATCAAAAGTTATCTGTTTAGCAAGTTGGAATACCAGGGGCATACCCATTGGGGCGTAAATCAGCTATTAAATCAATTAGACATAGTGGCCCTCCAGGAAACCTGGATGTTGGTGGCTCCTGTCTGGGATGATCATAATGTCTTGTTGCTACCCGCAATCTCTGCTCAAAGAGGGAGACCTACCTCAGGGTTGATGATGGCGGTTAAAACCAACCGAGGTCTGACGATGACTGAAATGCTCTCCGTAAAACAAATTTATACAAATGGTTACGTATTTTAACTGTACCCACTTTATAGTGGCGATTAATTTCTATCGTAATCCAGTGGGCATCACAGAGGATGTCTTTTATAAAGACTTGTCTAATGCTGTAGAACTAGCATCACAAGTGCCCGATGTCTTGGGTATAATTCTGTCAGGGGATCTCAACCTGTATTGTTTAGGGGTGACCAAATCAACGCACACACTTGAAAAAGAGAGATGGTCCAAGTTCACTGCAGATCGAAACCTTCATATGGCGAATGGTGCCATTATGGGGGATATCCCATCACATCATACCTGGCAAGGGGTACGTCAAAATCCACTATAGATTATGTATACCTGTCTAATCCCTTATTCCAAAAACAATAACATTTGAAATTATTCCACAAACAGCTAGTGATCACAATCTCCTTTCTCTTTATTGGCGATGGGATTGTGATCCAGAGAGGAACAAACGGCTGTGGTATAACCAAACGTTAGTGGTCAACAAAGCAAAATCATGCTTTAGATGGATGGACAATTCAATCTTAGCCCTATATCACGCTATTATGATTAAAGAACATGAGTCTAGTCATAAGTCATATATGGAGGTTCTATCTTTCTTTAAAAATATCTATACTGGCAAAGGTATGCTGTGGCCGAATCATAATCAACGGTTTGATTTGCTTCTTCAACAAACAAAAGCAGCCTATAGAAAAGCACTGAGAGCAGCCTTGGAACTCCCTCTAAGTGAATGTATTCACGCCAGGAGAACCATTAAAAGCAGATATCGTAATTGGACGCGTGCAAGGAAAGCTAAGCTGTTTCAAACAGACAGGCCTTCATGAGGATCACGCATAATAAGAATGCGGCGCAGATTTGGGCTCTTTTGGGCAGAACTTCAAATCAATCACAAACAAGCGTACAATTAAATGGCGTCTCAGAAGCCCAATGGCTTGCGCCCTTTGCCCAATTATACACGGATAACAGTTTTGCTGAATTTAAGTATCAGATTCATTCTACGATAAAGTGGAATCTTGATCTTGATTGCTCCGAAGAACTAATGAAGGAACTTATACACAAATCCTCAGCCTTGCGCGCAGTAGGACCGGATGGTGTATCTAATTTTATGTTCAAGGAGAATCCAAAAAAGTGGGCCTGCAGTATTAACAATCTTTATCAGCAAATACTACGATCTAAGAAACTACCAAACGCATGGCGTTCTTCTCTGACTGTGCCAATATTTAAAAAAGGCGATCGTGGCCTACCAAAAAATTATCACCCCATTGCATTACTTGATGCTCCGGGGAAAACCTTCTCAAGGTTAGTCCTGAGAGATTTTGTACAATGGACACATTCAGGTGGTCAACGTGATCCCAACCAAACAGGCTTTGTCGCTGGCCTTGGCACAGCAGTTAATCTTCTCACTCTGAATGCTTTAAAAGCGCATGCAGATGCATCAAAACAACCTCTTTACTTTGCTTTCGTTGATCTGCACTCAGCCTTTGACTCAGTTTCAAGGGCTAAGCTGATGTCGAAACTGCTGAATGCAAGATGCCCAGTAACCCTGTGTGATATTATTCATGACTTGCACTCAGACACCTGTATTAGGGTTAGGCTATCTATGATGGGTTTGTTGTCTGTGGAAATTGCAACATATAGAGGGTTAAAGCAAGGTTGCATCCTTGCTTCTGCCCTCTTCAACTTTTTCATACATGATGTTATGCATGCTTTTGCTCAGATTTGCTCAGATTCGCCAAAGATCAAAGGTTTGGTTGTCAAGGCTTTGTGGTATGCGGATGGTCTGGTTTTAATCTCTAAAACCCCCATTGGTTTACAGCTCCTTTTGTCAACTTTAAGCACTTATTTAGATGAAAATGAGTTGATCATCAACTTAATGAAAACTAAAATTGTGATCTATGCACCAAGATTAACTCACAGAGCGAAAATGGATTGAAAAGTGAAGAACATGAGTGTCAAGACTGTTCCATCGTACCTCTATCTGGGGTTATCATTTGATGGTTCTCCTCATATTGACTCTCAGTTAAATATGCTCACTCACAAGCTTAACTCAGCCATTTCGCAGATACGGCTCATTTTATTTAAATATGGCAAATTCTCCATTCGTCCAGCAGTAACGTATTGGCGTCAAAAGGTGAAACCAACACTTCTCTATGGTCTAGAGACTAAAAACATTATTTCGGCTTTGACTTTAAACAAATTAAAGGCTTAATACTGGAGGAGTGTTCTCCATCTTCCTGTTTGTATCCCGGAGCCGTGGCTGCGTTATGAATTGGGTCTTTCCTCTTTAGTGTCTTTCTATAAGTGGCGTCTATGTGCGCTGTTTCGTAAATGCTTGATGAACTGCCATCATGATACCATTCTAGCATGCTTGGCTGGCTATATGCTAACGTCTTCACATGTGTTTGTTCGCACTTGGACCACATACATATTTGAAACGTTGGCAAAGACCGATGTGACAATTGAGACACTGGTGACCAATCCGGAATGAGCAAAGCTTAAGATCTATGAGACAGATTGGATTGAGACTAGAAAGCCTTTTGCTAGTCCTGATATATCCTTCATTTTTCATTACATATACACTGTTCAGCTTGTCCTTGCCTGGTGTGTTTCCCTACCAGGGCTATTTCCTGTCACCACACTTGCAACTGGCTGGTATACTCTCCTGCCAGGCCTTTCCTATATGTACACACTTGCAACTGCCTGGTAAGCTCTCCTGCCAGGGGTTTCTTATATGCACACACTTGCAACTATGTGGTACATTCTCCTGCCAGGCCTTTTTTATATAGGTATTTTCTTGCACCTTCAATTTGCCTGGGCTTTTCTCATGTGGGCTCTGTGCACACTTTGAAACTTGATAGTCCCTTATGCCTTTTAAAGAAATGCTCATTTGCTCTTTCTCTTTTATGTGCTTTATTAAAAATGATTCGGGTTTGGCATGGCTGCCAATTCACCCCGGTGTCCCTGCTTCCCTTGCGTGAACTCACTGGCTCTTGCTGGCATATTCTGTTTCTCCCAAGGCAAGCCAGTGGCGATCGTTCAGCATTTACTTCCTTCTTGCCTCATCTGTTTCTCGGCTTCTCTGCCTCTCGTGGTACCTCCTATGCTCTTCTCCATTCCGTTTTGGAATTTGGCAAGGCAGAGGTTGCCTCCCAACACCTGCAAATGTCCACAAGCCCTCCCTCGGCTTATGGTGCTCCGACAGTGTGTTTTCACTTGTGGTCAGCTTCTGTTTTCATTGTCCTTGAGCCGGTCGGCCCCATGGAATTCTCTCCAGTCCCACAGTCTCTCGGTCTGTACCGAGAGGAACAGCTTTCTCCCTCCAGCAGCACACCTCAGTCATCTGCTTTGCCTGTTTACATTTACATTTCCCGGCCACAGGTATGTGCTCACAAAAACTAAAGCACAGCTTGTGCTCTTTGCCTTTTTGTATCTGAATTACTCGACTCATCTTTTTCATCACAGTATTCATAACGTTATGGGAATTGAAGTCTTTGTGACTTGTATGTAAGTCTGGGTAAGTGTTCTCAGTAATCTTTAATGGCAAGTCAGCTCTGGATGACTTGTAGGTATAGTTTGAGAAGGTGTTTTTATGAGTTTAAAAAAGGCAAGTCGTATTTTGGTGGCTTGCATACAGAGCTTGTGCAAAGGTCTTCTGTACTCTTCCTAGGTGTATGAGGGAAGGTATATGCCATTAACATGCCATTAAGGCATTGGGTATGGATGGGGTATCCTCGAAAGAAGAAGGGGATACCATGACTTGTACAATGATGCCTTGATACTCTCCCGGTGGCTGTCTCCGCGCTTTTGGTCCTCCCTCATGTAACTGCCCCCAGGGTCAGGTTCAGGTAGCGGCTTCTGGCTACCTGGCCACATGGGGAGAGGTCACAGCTAGGAAAGGATTGCTGACACCATCGGATTCATAACAGTGCACACCAAAAATAATGCAAAAATGTATCTGTTGCCACCAGCTTCTATTTAGGCACATATAAAAGTAACCAATAATCCAAAATTCACAAAGCGAGGGTGATACAAAAGTATCCCCATTGCATTGTATTGTAAATTGCTGTGTGCATTGTTAAAAAGATACAAAAAGTAAAGATAAAAAGGGAACACGTTTCCCGGTACTGATAGTCTGAAGGACTGATCAGTTTCCTGATAACAAATGAACAAATGCAAGAGGAGTGAAACTGAAGGCTTTAATTCCCTGCAAAAAGTTAGCACATGTTAACAAAACCAAAGCAAACCGTTTGGGGGTTCATAGAAAGTATGGAGGAAAAGGTGCCAACAAAGAAATCTTTCCTAACATTCATCAAAGAGAAGTACCCCCGTTCTCAGAACATGAATCCTTTATTGATAGGTATTGCTTGCTAAAGGCAGGCCAAGCATCCATTGATGCCCCTGTTTGCCTCTGTGTTATAAGTTGATTTTCTTGGGAACCGGCCAGGTGCTAAACATAATTTGAAAAATGATGCCATGGAAAGTGTGTGTTGCTGAAGAAGTCAGTTCTGGTGCGAGGTACAGTAACTCCCATAGTGCCTGAGGATTCAAGGGATTCACTGATGAGGCCCGACTAGGCCGGACCAGGTGTCTGGGGTTGCTGATGCTACTCTTGTTCAGACGAGATTTGCCTAGCATTTCAGTGCTGGACTGCCTTTGACCAGACTGATATGCAAATAGGTATTTCTCCTCTGTGAAGGGTGCTGTGAGCTAAAACGTAGTTGTAGACCATCCCAAGTGGAAGAAATTAAAAGAAAAACAGGGTATATAAACCATGTTCGACTCCCACACTCTTTGAGCATTTAAATAAACACTCAACATTTTGCAGAGACACATGAAGGTAAGCAAGACTTTGGGTCCTGTCACCGAATATGTCCAATCTCATCTGAGTCCTCAGAAACCCCATACCACAGTGCCAGCTTATCTTCTAAATGGGGATAGGTGTACCACGGTTGACAGAGGTTCCTTGAGTCCCTCATTTTCTTTTAAGTAATGAACACTGTGCGAACATCTGTTAAATGTCTGCCACCAAGAGGGTAGCTTTGCCCGAGAGGAACTGTCTGCACCTCTAACACCTTAAAAATAGGAGATGGCAGACACACAAGGAAAGGTTTCTTATTTGTGCAGGTAATGCCCAATGAAAAATGTGGGGAAAAGTATTCAGTATCCATGCATTAACCTTTATAAGAATACATAATCTACAGATCTTTCAGTAAAGATCAGTTGTCAAGGGTTGCAAACATGGACCCAATATCTTGAAATAAACGATTGATCACATCTCTGGACCTTAGATGCGGACTATGCAAAGCCTGAGCTGAAAGCCACTATACATTGCCATTTGATGATTCCGGTCCTGTTCATTGATCCGATTGGTTCCCCAGCAGAACGTCCAGAAAATACACGTGTTTGCACACAATGACACAGTGTGGTGGCTAAGGCGGGCTGGTCAAGCAGTGGTATCACTGCGATTACCACTGGATCCGTTCTGCTTCTGCGCAAGCTCAGATCATTGGTATCTCAGCGAGCAGTTCCGGGTGAATACACCTCGTCTTTCTCAAGTCAAGCCTCCTGTGGACAGAGACTTCTGAGAAGTGTATAAATCACGTGGCATTAAGAGTTCCTTGAGTAGCATGAGCAAAATATCACATGCACTGGTGCAACATCTATATGATGATTTAAAGACAACAGATAATGCAAACTAATTTATAGGAGGGTGCTCTGGAGCCAGGCTGGTCTGGCTACTTGGTTAGATAGCTCAATACCACTCTGCTGTAGCTTTGTGCACATGTTTTGCTCTAAGGGCGGTAGCCAACAATATTGTGAAGACAGTCTGGGCATGTGCCTTTTCACTGTACGCGGTTGGTTAACCATGCTGCCACTCTTACTCTTTGCATTGACATCTCTATGACCAGAGGTCTTGTGGTGCTTGTTGATAGAGAGACATCATATGTTCAGGACTTAGAGCCATTTAAGATGAAGTGATATTTCGATCCCTAATTTGCTGTCTTTAGGGTGAGAGGGCCTTTGCACCACTGCTATTGGCTTTCTAGGTAGCTGCTTAGAGTTGCTATACAATATTCGCAACCAGCAGTGTGGCCCAGGTGCTGTGCTCATGTAAATGCTGTAGCTATTTTAATGTGTTTGATGGTCATTTACTAATATCTTGGAAAGTCTGCAACTGGCATCTTCTCTGACACAGGAGTAACTCTATAAACGCAAGCCAACTAGGTGTCAAGCCCTTTTCTAAAATGTCATGTTTTAATACACTATGGATGTAGTGTCCTATAGACATGCATAATGCTTTAAAACAGATCTTGGGCCTCATTATGAGGTGGGCGCAAAGGGATACCGGCACCGTTAAGGACATCGGTGCCGGTAATCCCTTTGCGCCCTATTCTGAGGTCCCTTAGCGGGTCCCTTCCTTAATGCCTAGTTTTACCAGGCGTTATTGATGGGGCCTGTTAAGGGACTTCGGAGCTAATAACGGTACCGCAATTTGCGGTACCGTTATTGGCACCTTCCCAATGAGCCCTATGGGGGCTGAAATGGGAATGGGAAATGGCTTTTTCAATGGGGACTTAGTGGTCCCGCAAAGGTCGGAATAGACTGGTAGGTTCCCATTGAACGAGGGTGGACTCGGTACCGGTATTGGAGGTAGTCATAGCACTAATAGCGCCATTACTACCTCCAACCTCGTAATGAGGCCCCTTGTGTCCTTCTGTCTTTCAAATCAGAAATTCATGTGTTTTAAGAGGAATTATGAGCTATACTGCAAGTACTCCTTGTTACCCTGAGTGACGTCAAAATGAACATAATGTTATTATATTGGCCAGCTGTCATCCTTCCACACCCATCTGTTCTCGTTTCTTAGGAGGGGTGCATTTAGCAAATTTAACATATGTTCACAGTGTGTCCCTTTTTGTGGCTTGTTTCAGAATGGCAAAATGAGAGCATCCACACATATTATACTCACCTTTGGACATCTCAACATTTCTATCTCAACTCAAATGATGAAGATATTGATGAAGCTCCTGGGTTCCTATGAGTATAGAAGTATGCCTACTTCTGCACCTTCCAAGATGTCTGGTGCACTTTTCCTTTTCTATGTTGTATAATTCAGTCATTCTCTAAATACTGTCAAACATTTAAAAGTACCATTCAGTGTTTGACAACAGTTTATCAGTTGATCAGTTATTATGAAAATCTGAGTTCTCCATTGGAAAATAGTTTGTTTTCTCTCTTTAAAGGGTCCAGCAGTATTCAACCGTTTACTGAAAGTGTGTACTGTAAGCATTCCAATATATATTTGTTTCAATGTTGTTTTGAAATTATATTTGTTTAAGTTTACTCATGGTGCAGCCTAACAACTAATATTCTTTTACTGTTTGTTCTAGTTTACTTTATATTTTTTTCAATTGCTGCTGTATCAGTGACAATCATAACAATCAGAAAACAGAGAAGACCTGACCAAACATCCCTTACACAGCAAAGCTCATAGAAACCTACCTAAATGAACAACAACTTGAACATGTAGAAAGCTGTCAGTTACTTGACCAGGCACAAGTAGGTTTCAGACCAAGTAGGGGAATGGAACAGCACTATCCATCTGGGACGATCTAAAATCTAATACAGTCTCCAATATCTCATCAGTGCTAATACTACTACGCCTTTCAGTAACCTTCGACACCGTGTTCAAGAAATAGGGATTAACCCCACAACCTTGCTATTGGTAAACTACTGACACCAACCTGTGTTATCCTACACGTGCACCACTGCAAGTACTTGCAAGTACTGTCAGCTGTTTGGCGGGTCCTGCTGCTTCTGCTGCTGTTTGCCCTGCTTACTGGATCTACCTTGGCCACGCCCACTTTGACGTGCCTTCAAAAAACAGCATCCGCGCGCACCAGCGCGCGCCACCGCAAGTACTCGCAAGTACTGTCGGCTGTTTGGCGGGTCCTGCTGCTCCTGCTGCTGTTCGCCCTGCTTACTGGATCTACCTTGGCCACGCCCACTTTGACGTGCCTTCAAAAACCAACATCTGCGCACACCAGTGTGCGCGCACCACCTCAAGTACTCACAAGTACTCTCGGCTGTTTGGCGGGTCCTGCTGCTCCTGCTGCTGTTCACCCTGCTTACTGGATCTAACTTGGGTACATCTATCTACCCCAACTTATACCAACTGGACACTAATGAGGACTTATGTGGACTTCATAATACGCCTATACTGCGTTTACTAACGCTAATATTCCTTTATTTTCTGTGTGTTTATCTTTAGCCATGCCCACTTTGACGTGCCTTCAAAAACCAGTGTCCGCGCGCACCAGCGCGCGCACACCACCGCAAGTACTCGCAATTACTGTTGGCTGTCCGCTGTACCACGGTGTTGCTGTTTGCTGTTTGCTGTGGCACTCTGCTCTATTTTTCCTTTTTTTCTTTTTTGACTCCTCTGTGAGTCGCTATTATTACCTTGTTGCTTCCGGGCGGTGTGTTGAGACTATTGAGTTGCCGTGATACTTGCCTTGAAGCTCCCCTGCTCCTTGCTCTATTAACCCCCTCTCTGTGTTGCGGAGCTCCGAGTCTTGTTATCCTGTGGCTCTTTCACTGCTTTGAAGCCGCTTGGTTGCCCGTGTTACATCGAGCTCTCCGCCCTCCTGCTTTCCTGGTTCCGTGTTGCTTCCTCTTTCTCCTGGGGCCAGTGTTTTGAGCTTTGCGATATCGCGGCTCACCGCTGCTACAAACCTCCCCGCTGTGCCCACAAACATCTTATTTAAAAAAAAAAAGTGCTTTACACAAATTGCATTCCTACTCATCAAAAGCCTAACTATTAAGTCCATATACTGTAAACGGCTGTTAAACAATCTAACACGCTCTTTATTTGTCTATCTGTACGACTAAAAAATATGTTTAGGCTAACCTCGGGTATGCCTCATCCTCTTCCTTGTTATGCTCCCTATTTTCATGTACACCCATGCCCCGGCTTCCAAATTTCTGCAATTGCTGGATGCCCTGTGGTTCAGGGTCTATCACACATGCGGCTCGGTCCCACATCCTTGACTCCCCACTTTGAAGAGACTCCAAATCTAAACACCATTCATTCGAAAAAAGATGTTGAGAAACCTTCTGCAAACTGTTTCTCTGATAGAACTATGCAAGAATGCTTTGAGATCCAACCCTCCCCTCTTGATGAACAAGCTTTTCACAGCCCATGCTTTGTTCCTGAGTTACTCCCTAACACATTCCATGAGCCAAAATCACTGCCTCACCCAGCCCTCTATTCAGAGGTTCTAAATGGGTCGAACATCGGACCTCTAAACTCTGCTTTTTATAATGTTGAGTCAGCAGAGGAAAAAAAAGGAAAGACATAAATCAAAGAAAAATTGACAAAACAACTCCTAGCCCTCTCTCTAATTTTCTGATTGCTTATTCAACGCAATATCTGCCCTCTGAAAAGGGTGTTGCTTCCTTTCCTCTATCAAAAAAAGTCAGTCATTGAACTCGCTGAATCTAGGCTGTCCAATTCACCTGAACTGTTCCGACTGACTGCCCCAATGACATAATTTCCTCCCCGGACTCTGCCAATTCTGAAGTTCCATCATTTGCCAAACCTACCCCTCGTCCTTCTTTTGGCTATCCTACATTTCCTAACTTTGCTGTGGAATCTGCCCTCACAGCCATAAACACCTCCCTATTCACACTTACCAAACTTTTTGAGCTACTTGATTCCCGTGCTTGCTCTCAGGACCTACTTTTAAACAACCTAATTAGCAAAACTGATTGGTTGGCAATAAACGTTCCGATACTTTTGAAAGCTGAACTCACCTCTAAAAATGTTTTACTTCCCCCTGCGAGTGACATTACGCCTGAAGCTCCGGCCCCTGAAAATGAGAACCAAATTCCAACCCCATCGATGTCTAGTCCCCCTGAGAAACCATCTGCTCCGGAGGAGGAAATGTGTTCTGAATCTGATCCAACTGTCATATCACCCACAGAAAATAGTCCATTATACGAGATCTTTAATCGTCCTTCACGGAATAAGAGACGAAAACGCAAAAGACATAACCAGTCAAAAATATCCCAAATGCCGAACACTGTAGTAGAACCGTCATCGGAGAATCTGCAACCAAGAAAAACAAAGAATCAAGTTCTGACAAAAAAAAAAGAAAATAGCTGCTTCTAAATCTCAAAAGTTTGTAGCCATTATCACCTTACCCCCTCAGCAAAATGTGCCTGTTACTGCGCCTTCAGCACAAGAGGCCTCTGCTCACCCTCCAAAAGATCTCATTCCGGGTCCTGAGCTGCCATTAGCAGGTGTGATGTCTCTCAAAGGTACGAACTCTGTTTCAATATCACCTTGCCTTGAGCCTGTATTACCTCCAAGTACTGTTGAAATTACAAACAATGATATACTAAGTGATGATCTTATGAATTTAGCGGTTTATTCGAATAATAACATATCTGCCTTGGAAACGGTTCATCAAAGTTTACACCAAGATCAATCCAGACCAACATCCCGAAATCCAACGTTCTGCATTGTATTAGATCATGACTGAAATCCGTTCATGACCCTTGAACAAAAAAGAAAATAACTGGTGAAGATAGCTCCTTTCCTAAAAACTCTCTGACTAGAGCCCGAGGCTCTATAGCAGATAATAAAGCCATCCCCTTACCTTCTTCAGAAACCATAAATGCTGAAGATTCTCCCAAGTTACCACTTCCAGGTGGCATGCCCAATTCCACCTCCCCAGATGAAGAACTTTCACAAGAGGAAGAATGGTTACCCAAAGTCCTATCAAATGAAACCCTGAGGCTCACTATGATTGACAGAATTGTTTCTGATCCCTTTCCAAATAGGAACACTATATTAACAATATTACACTCCATCCCGCAGTTAAAACACATTAATTCAGCGGATATTGATGGTGTTTCCTATCAAATTCCAGCCCATCAAGTGTCATGATTCCTGCCCCTCATGTCCCCAGCCATCCAAGATGTCAGGCTGGAGCCAGGCCACGATCACTTACATGGCCCTCAAAGGCCTCTCCATCCCTCCAAATACCCACTTGGAGTCAGACTTGGCGCTTGTGGCACCAGACTCTCTCACTCCCATAGGATAACATTGGGGATTGGACTTGTAGTGCATTGATGGGGACAAGATGGATGCCCCCACATATTTCGGTTCCCAGAACTGCATGTGTATTCTAGTCTTTTGGCTGTGGTTCAGCCCAGAGACACCTGGGATACCCAGAGACTATTTAAGGCAGGTCCAGGCTCAGAAACATGTTTTTCTGCACCTGCAGCGTGACACTCACCATGTTCGGATCGGTCTCCAGGGGCCTGCATCTTTCTTCTGCGCTCAGCTCTGCAAGAACAAGAACACTGTTAGGAACAGCCTTACCTTGCGGCGCTTCTGCCCATCATTCATCGCTTCTTCTGTTCTGTGGGCCTCTTCGGCGGTGTCATTCCCATCCCGGCAAGCCGCTTCCTAAGGAAAAGGGAAAAGAACAGAAAAAAGGCATTAGTAACCATTCAGCAAATCTTCAGGTATTTTTAAAGACTGTACGAGCTTCAAATGCTTACCTGAATCCCAGCCGCTCTGGGGGAACTCTGTCTCCGGAACTTCTCATCCATCTGCAAGAGGGAAAAGACGCTCCAGGTTAGCGTGGAAACACCTAGAGGCACTGCATACCACCGCATTTCTTCTTCATAACCGGCATCCATGCTGAAAATGTCGTGGCACCTAAAAGACACAGAAATAGAACTCAGTTCAATACAAATACGAAAGGGTCGCATTGCGCATCGCGCTCTCACTCCCCTTCAGCGCTACTCATCTCAGCAGCACATTGCCATCCCCGGACGCCGGCCATCATCTAAGGAAGGAAAGGAACGAAGTTAGAGAACTGTTCAAAAGACTCCTTATACTTACCTGTCGGAATCTTGCCGGTGAAGTAACTAGATAGCAACAAGACCGCATGAATCAATGCGCCCCTGCGCTGAAAGCAGGATGGAGAGCACACTTTCCAAGAAAACAAGGTGAGCTGTGGATCAAAGGGAAGGACCCCGGGGAAGAAGGGGTTCAAGCACACAGAGACAATAGGGAGTTAAACTCTACCAATCCTGTGTTTCATGCCCAGTCTCCAGTCGAGTAGACTCCAGAGAAGGGTTCAAGGTCGTAAGAGGTCAGAACAGGCTGAGTGACGTCCCCGTGGATACCCGGTGAGCGTTACATCAAGACATTGTTGACGTCATAATACCATCTTTAATTGTCAAAAATTATGTCTGGGATCAGCGCCACCTATTACTTCAAAAAGGTCTTTTACTTGAACCTATGTCCCATCCGATCCCCAATCCTGACCATCATCAAATGATGGGATCAAAAACCAATTTGTTTCACAGTCTATTCCGAACTCTTCATGTACCAACTGTAATACAAACTCCTAATTCCAACCTCCTCCACAACAATCTAAATGGGTGTGGGTATCTAGTGCTAGATCCCGTGAAAAGGAGAACTGCTAGCCATATAAGGTGCCTCACCACTAGTGCACCTGGATCTCTTGGAATACTCACGGTTTCTCCCATCTACTTAATTCCAAATCACTCCTACTTAACAATTATGATGTCACTTTGTTACAGGAAACATGGATGTCCAGTACCCCTGTTTGGCCTGATCATCAACTTGTCTCCAATGCCTCCAAACCAGCCAAGGGCAGACCAGCACCTGGTCTTCTTATAGCAGTAAGCATTGACTCCCAGTTATATATTACTGCATGGAAAAGCCCAGATCCTGGGATCCAACCAGTCTTAATTATGACTTCCGACAAAGATCATCCATTCTTTCCTAAGACTGCAATTATACATATATATTGGAACCCTGCCTCTGTGACTTTCTCGTTGTTGACAATATGGAGTCAATTCTTGACCACATTCTTCTAGAACCAGAAATAACCAACACAATAATTGCCAGTGATTTTAATATGAATCTGATACAATCCTTTGACAATTCAAGCAACTCGAGACCAGCTAATTGGTTATTGCTAATGAAAACTAGACATTTAACAATATTAAATGGTACTAACGATGTACCCCCAAGACTTACTTGGTCGAGAGGTAATTTCCAGTCTATTCTAGACTACGTCTTTATCTCCAATAACTCAATTAAAACAATAGCGAACTTCCAAATTACACAAACTACAGCGAGTGATCGTAATTTGGTGGAAATATCTTGGAGATCACATACTAAATGAAACTCTGATTATTACAAGGCCCCAATCGAAATAAACAACGTGAGGACAAGAATTCGGTGGACCCCATTTCGTATAAATTATTTACGACAGCTCTTGCATCGCAAACAAGAGGAGGTGGATAATATTCATTACAATGAGCTAATTCAGATAATTATTCAATCAAGTACACAATACGGCAAACCGAGCTTTGCGTATAAACACATATGGATCCCTAATATAGCCAATCTTAGATCAGAATTAGGGCGCAATATAAGACTACTACCTTTATATGACAATAAAATTCTAAAACAACAAATACAAAATAAATATAGAAATCAAATTAAGCACATAATAGCGACAACAAAACAAAATAATGCTGAATCAATGCTAAAAGCCCTATTCTCCAAAAAAGCAGGAGAAATATGGAGAATAATAAACAGATCAGAAACAACAGCTGAGAAATCTATTGTATTAAATTGCATTGACCAGCTGACATGGTCAACACATTAGGCCTCATTACAACCCTGGCGTTGGACCATGGTGCTATTAGCACCATGGTCCATGCCGGATTCCGCCATGGTGGATGGCGGATTTACCGCCCCATTCCAAGGTTGGAGGGGCGGTAAATCCCCATTCACCATGGCCCCTTCCCCATTCCCATTTTTGGCCCATAGGGGGTAAACACACTGGAAAAATGCCCATTTTCTGCCCAATTAATACCAGCGGTATTACCACGCAGTAATTTCACCGATAATTCCCCATTGAGTCCAACGGACCCAATGGGGAATGGGGAGTAACAGTTAGCGCCCAACCTGTGATCCATCGGTAATACCACAGGATGGGTGGGCACTAATGCAAATAAAGATGGGCAGTATCCCAGCTGGGATACCGCCAAACTCATGATCAGGCCCTATGTTAGGTGATAACACAGCTTCTTTATATAAAATAAGAGTTCTGGAATATAAATAATAACACTTTGTACTTGGAATACTTATTCAAATAATGTTAAATATATACACTCTATGTGGTTCAACATATTACTTAAATCCAGTCATAGATGCATTAACTGCAGACAGATTTAAATAGGCATGTGGATACCTAAGTGAGGTGTAACAGCATAGAAAAGGGAAAAAATACAGGTTAGTGGTGAACAGTGGCAGAATATTGTCTTTTGGCTAGATATATATTTCTGAGCGAGGATCCGTCCACCTGGGCAACCTGTAATGGAACAGTTAGGCAGTAACTTATTCTGTCTTTTACAGATCATTCCAATAATGTGCAATAATGTTGTGCTTTCTTTAAAAGATTCTACCACCCCAAAGCACCTGAGAGGACACAGGAGAAAAGGATCCAAGATGACTCTGGGACCCCTGGATGACTACTGAGGCTAGATGATGCTCTTCATCGTCACAGTACCTGTGGTGCCTTGGCAGGCCAAGTGGCAGAGTTTCTCTGTTTCACTTGATGATTTTCTCTGAGGATGGACCTCCTTTGGAAGAAGGAGCCACTGGGATGCTGAGCCCAAGAATAACAAGGAACCAAAGTCTTTCTGAAGTGCAGCAGTTTTGCTCTTCGTGGTGCTCGCCTTTGGTCGACGATTTCTCTGACTGTAGAAGTCCTGTGAATATGAAACTTGCTATGGGCTCCTTAAAGGCTTGGGGGATGAGAGTAAGACCTCTGGCACCCTTCAATGCCTTTGGGCAATAACATTTGCATAGGTCCAATTTGGTGTCAAGTTTTGGATTTACGCAGTTATTTGACTTTCGGTTCTCCAGTGCTGCAGCCAAGGCCAGATCTCTGGATGGCTTCTGGTGACCTGGACTCCACCACTGTATTGAACCTCAGGGACCCTCACCAAGTCTGGACCCTAGGGACGTCTTTGTTAGCTTCTGGTAGTGGGTGACCCAATGGTGCACCTTCCTCTGCACTCAACGACTCTGGTCTCTGTTTTGATGGCAAGGAGGTCCATAAAAATGTTCTTAGGCATGTTTGGAATGCACCTATAGACCCTGGCGACACCAATGGACGTCTTTGACTCGAGATGTCCAAGCACTCCTCTTCAAGACTCACAAAGACCTCTTCTATGGATGGCAGGCCCTCAGGACTGGCATCCAGCGCACTTTGGATGAAGAGTAGCAGGTTTGCATGACGGTCCCTCGTAGCTCGGGGAGAGGTCTCCTTCGCAGGTCCTCTCTGGATCAGTACTTGGGAGGCATGACAGCTTTAGGATTTCTTGAAGAAATTGCAGAAACAGACTTCTCCTCCAGCTGGGCTTCAAGGAAAAGCTTCTTCTTGCTTCAGCTTTGACTTCAGCTTCTGAACACATTGGTAAGTGAGAGGTCCCCAGACATACACATCTGTCCCTCATTCACTCTGGCTGAGCCAGGCTCAGTCAGCCAATCACGCAGAAAGGCATTCATGCAGGCAGACAGCCAATGAGGCTCACAGATATTCAGGTCATTCACTCCACCCACAAACACATAACAAGGAATTTGGTATGGGGCAAGAACCCGGCCTTTCAGCACACCACACTGCATTCAAGTCAGTTTCAGTCAGGGCTGTCCCATTCATTGTGTCAGACACAGAAACCAGACACCCACAACAGAGAATGTGAGTTCACTTTATACTCCATTCATAAAGGTCCCACCCCTATGGTGTACCCACAACACACAGCCCATTGGAAGGCGGCTCCAGTCGGTCTGACAGACGACAGCCCCAGAGCCATATATGATATTTCCACCGAAAAGCCAGTCAGGAGGAAAGGGAACAGAGACATATGGTGTTTCCACCCAACAGCCATTCATGAGAATGGGACAGAGTCCGGGTTTCCAAGGACTCTGGGAAACAAGGTAAAAGGTAATAGAAACAAAGAGGCCACAGGGGCCATCTTGCCTTCTATTAGGAATCCATTGATTCCTATGGCAGGGCCTGTGTGGCCCAAAATGGAGGACACTCAGAGCCACTGCCAAGTCAGCATGTTGCTTCCATCAGCCCATAACCTGCTATGTAGGCAACAGACAAATGCCCCCAGAACACACATAAGGGCTACAAGGGTGTACCCGACCCATGGGTGCCATAAGGGTATCCCATGGGTGTTGTTCACCAACAAATAAAACAAAGATCTACACTGCCAGAGGTCAAGACTTAACCTCAGTGGTAGAAAACAGAAAGTAAACCCACACAGAAACGTGGTAGGACAAGCATTAGGATCCCCTGTCCCTCTAAAAGGCATTTGTAGCATCACATATACACCCCCCCCCAGACTGAGTTTAGGGCAGCTGATCTCCCACAACATTGTTACCCTCATCCAGATGGTCAGCATACCTTCTGGAAAGGCCATCTGAGTTGTCATGAATCTTACCTGGCCTATGCTTAATGGTGAAGTCTAGCCCTTGCAGGCTAATGGACCACCTGAGCAGTTTGGAGTTTGCACCCTTCATCTGCATGAGCCACTTTAAGGGCTTATGGTCATTTTCGACCTTAAAGGAAGACCCTGTATGGCCAGGTCTAAATTGCCTGAGTGCCCAAATGATGCAAAAACACTACTTGTCAACAGTAGCCCACGTAAGTTCCCTACCCTTGAGTTGCCTACTGGATATTCACTCAATTTGGATTTAGCAGTAAGGAGGGTCTTACTGGTATCATCCCTTATATATGAAGAAGAATCCACCATTAAGTCAATACAGGAGGATGCAGAGGATCATCTCGAATGATGCCAGATAGCAAGAAGCAACAGCTAATGTTACAGACAGACTCATAACAAGAGGATACCCTAAGGTGTTACTAGAAAAAGCAAAAGAACGAATAAATGCACAGACCAGGAAGACCTTCCGTACACCTAAATCCAAATTGAGTGAATCTCCATGCATGCACTTGATGAAGTTCTCACAACAGAGCAGACAAATCAATCGGTTGATCAAAAAGAACTGGAAAATTAGGAGATTAGACCCTGAACTCACCAAGCTGTTCCCGAAGCCACAGATAATAGCTTATACAAGAGGTAGACACCTGGGGATATTCTTGCGAAAGCAGAAAGGATTGATCTAATAAAACACATTTTCTTATCAAAACCCAAATGGGACACATTCCCGTGCCTCCACTGTGGACATTGCAACAATATACAGAAAGGACAATAGATCAGACATCCCTAGACGGGACAGAAATTCGAATTAAGAAACGTTGCCACCTGTGATTCAAAATGTCTTATATATGGGTGGATTTGCCCAAGCTGAAACCTCTATGTAGGACAGAGAACCAGGAAGATCAAAGAAAGGCTGACAGAACACAAATATCAGAATTAATAATAAAAAATCACTTGTTGCCAGGCACTTTTCTGAAAATAGACATCCCATAGCTCAATTAAAATGTGTAGTTCTGCAAACAGTCAAGACCCCACCAAGAGGGGGAACACCAGTATGCTCCTAGCAAAAAAAGAAATGTACTGAATCCACAAACTGCACTCTATGAATCCTTGTGGCATGAACAAAGAGTTTTACCTTACTCCATTTCTATAGACTGACTAGATAACCCTCTGTAGGCACCGACTCTTCACAGTCCTTTTCATGTTGTGATACCTTGTGAATTTTCATTGATAGTGTTTGTGACTTTCAGTGATAGTTATGATTGCAATACAAATTGGTATCTTAATACTCTGTTAAGTTTGTTTATTATGTATAAAACCAGAGAATTAGACAATGAGTGAGCTTTCAAGAATGATTCCCATTGCATACTGTACCTGAAAAGAATGTACAAGTCATGAATGGATTGTGATTATGAATTGTGATTATGTCCAAATGCAACAACCAGATGAAGAATGGAGGGGACCGACAGGCATAAATGGTTTAGGACACGTGACACTAAATGCACATTTGTGTTCTCAATAATGGATTTGACACCATACCATTGCAACTAACAATGGTGATTTGCTTCATGTAATGTCATAAAGGAGCATGCTTCCAACACTTATACATACAACATAAGTATGATGTAGCTAGAAGCAGGCATCGCGATAGACACCCGCGTCTAGTGTAAACAAAGGTGATGACATATGACATCAGTGCGCCCTTGTGGACATACCAAACGTCATTCTTAAATGACCATCTTGCCACAGATGGTGTTCCAACTTGTCCAAGCGAACACCTCAAAAAAAGTTACGTTTCAGAACCAGTAAGTGATCAGTTATTAGAATATTACACTAGCAAAGTAGATCCAACTATAAGGGACTGCGACAATGTTATTCTCCATACCTCATATCATTAGGTAAGGAGCAAACACCCACTGCCCAGACAATCCATATCCGAAGCAGCCTGATAAAATGGCAGATTAACAGGTACTCTGTACCACTGGTAAATTCTATTCCTCATGAGAATGCTGGATTTATATTTGCTAAAATGAATTAATCTAGGAACTTAGACCAGTCTTTTATATATTTCTTTATTGTAGCATCATAAGGGACAGATTGATTTTCAGGCATAATAGCTGCCTAGCGTGATTAAGGTAATAATTAGATTTCATTCTCGGATATCCCTATTCGGTATTTCGATGCTGATAACAATCTCTCTAGGTAATGTGGATATCGATGTTCATTTGCAGGACACCCACATTGAAATATGAACCAACGTTCCATACCAGTTGGAACAGCAGATAGGCACTCTTATTGAATACAATACGCAAAACAAAAGTGTGAAGAGTAGGCATAAAATTAACACAGGATTTGGCTATTTTGTGATTGCAGAGATTCACCCCTAAGGAGGAGAACCTAGACATACCGGGCGATAACATTGCAGAAGGTGATTTTCCCTTTAATTATTAGAGTGACACATACATTATGATACAATTCATTTGCAAGATTAATACTGATTTTAGTTATTTTAGTTATTTTCGTAGACACCATTGAAAGGATGAAGCTTGAACCTAGAGGATTGAACCCAAATCTTGTAGTTTATGAAATTTTGGAGACAGTCTCCTGAAACGCGTCAAGCTCTTTTATTATATATAGAATGTTAACAGAGAAATTCTTCATAAGTTATGAACACATTGGGGGTCATTCCGAGGTTGGAGGTAAGTACCGTGCTTTACCGGCATGGAGCAAATAACGTGTCATATCTGGTAACAGACCGCTACTTAACAATACCGCCATAGAATAAAGTGGAAACAGCGATGCCCGTAAATAACTTTGCCCGTAAATAACGGTGGCCGTAAATTACGGCCACCGCTTAATAACGGAACCGGAAATATTGTCATCGCACAGGAACGAGAAAGAGAGCGGCGGCCATCTTTAAAAACACAATCCATTGCAACCCTCACCAGGCAGAACCCGTAGGACCATATTGAACCTTGGGAAAGGCCATCTGAAGCAGCAGGAATGCCAAAAGCACCCAAGAAGACAGCAGACCGGCTCTGCAAGCAGCGATTCAGCCCGGACGAATTGCAGATCATGGTTGACACCCTTGAGGAGCATGCCAACATCGTCTTCAGCGGAGACATGCGGAGAGAGCCGGTGCTCAGGAAGAAGAACATCTGGGCACCAGTGGCCCAGAGGGTGAGCGCAGTCGGCAGCACCCCTCGCAACCCCAAGGACTGCCGTAAGCGGTGGAACGACCTGCGGCTGAGGGTGCAGAGCATCCTCTCGGCCAACCGCAGCCAGGCACAGGAGACCGAAGGTGGCCCAAGTTCCCCCATGAAATTGATGCCATGGGAGGAGACGTGTACCGCCTTGATCGGACAGGAATCAATAGAAGGCGTCAGCAAAGTGGAGTGTGGGGCACCGTTGTCCGCTGATGGAGGTGAGTGTCCAAAGTCAACACTGCCAATGCCAATTCCATGATATACACTTGAAAGGCCCGGCCAAGGAATCATGCCAAACAAACTGCGACCCAAGTAAGTTCAAAGTGCAAGGGCTTAACACACATCACACATACTGCATGAAGTGGCACATCCCATGAGGCACACGCTAGTACCTGGCCAAGATGAGTGACACCAACACCTGCATGCATATCCCACCCATAAATTGAATGTAGTGCTGTTGCATACCCAAATGCCCATAAACCCCTAATGACTGAATATGTGAATGTAGGCATCAATGAAAGTTATGTCTCAAATCATCACTCATGCCGTCCCTCTCTTCTACCCCCACAGGCAGTGAGCATGACAGCGAGGACCACAAGACCAGCTGTCCCACCACCTCCAGGGGCAAAGGCAGGGTCCACCGCATCCCAGCCAGGAAAAGCACACATGGGAGTGCTACACCGGCTCCTGCTAGGCCCATGGAGGGTGCACCACCCCCACCCTCCCTGCATTGGCATCAGGAACATTGTCAACCCCAAGGTCCGAGGAGTCCAGCGTCACTGGGGAGGTGGCAGCCACGGCCCCTCTGGAATCCGTAGACAGCCCTTTTTCCACCTGTGCAGAGGCAGAGAAGGACACATATTCAGTTGTCCACACCCCAGAGGCCAGCACCTACACACAGGTCTCATGCAGTGACTCGGGGGAGACAGAGACACCTGGCCGATGTGCCCCTGGACCACCACAGGAACAAGTCAATCCTGTGCCCAGTCCCCCAGGCGATGCCCTGGCAGCCCAATCCCCTGCAGGGACAGCACACCAGCAGCTGATGCGCAGCATGGAGCACAGCTCACCGCCCTCATCACCGAGCTGATGCAGGACAAACGGCAGGGCAAGGAGGAGTGGCAGGAGGAATTAAGGGCAATGCGGCAGGTGGTGACGGATAGCACCAACCGTCTATGTGATGTCCTCGGATGCGTTGCTGATGCCCTTGACGCTGCACATTCTTCTCAGCAGGCTGAGCATGAGTACACCCCGTCAAGCCGTCACTCAACCCGGACGAGCCCACTGCATCATTCACTCCGTTCCCAGCACCGCCGGGACATGGCTCCCTGGGCCCCGGGCGCACGGAGTAACTTGACTACCTGCCACATGTGGTCTACATGGACACCATGGGACTAGTGTTGGGGAGTTGGGGGTGAGGGGGAGGGGGGCGAGGGTGTGTTGGGGAGTTGGGGGGAGGGGGTGAGGGTGTGTTGGGGAGTTGGGGGGAGGGGGGTGGGGTGGTGGAGGGTTTGTTATACACTTATGCTCGTACAATTTCAATACACCGTTTGTGTTGCAATGGTAAACCAGTGTGGACATTAATAATTGCGCATGTGTCTTCTGATATCTGACAGTGCATGGAGTACATGTATCCCCACACCCAGTGCCGTATGTCCTCATGTCATGACACCCTCTGCTGACTTGTGTTTCAGTTTTATTGTCCAATCAATGCCTGCCACACAGCATGTCCCTCCTGTGCATCGGCACCATGATGCTCTCCTGCCCCTTCTTCCTCCTCCTACCCTTCATCATCATCTGGTGGTAGCAGTCCCATGTCAGGGGACAGGGGCACATTCCAAGGGATGCACATATTGTGCAGCATTACACATGCCATGGGGGTCTTGGACACCTTCTCATGGCTGTAGATGGGTGCCCCACCTGACCGGCTGAGGCAACAAATTTGTGCCTTCAACAGGCCAAATGCCTGCTTAACCACCACACGATTGTAGGCCTCCTCATGCCTGTTCTGTGGGTTTCAGACAGGGGTCCTGAGCCACGGCGTGAAGGGACAGCCACCATCACCTGCATGGGAAGGGAATGAAGGTGAGTGTTTGTACTTACATGGTGGACAACTGAACTAGTCTTACATGGCAGCAGGTCATTTCTGCCCATACGCACATGTCCATGGATGCATTGACCCCATTCCTGGCCCCGCTATGTGTCCTGTGCAATGGAATGATGGACGGGGTAGCATCTTCAAGATGGTCTATGGACTATGGTACGCACATCTTGTAGAACATGCATCGTTTATGCATGCAGCAGTCTTGGGGTAAGATCCTTGAAGTGCTGTGTTCTGTGGGATTCGGTAGTAGGGAGTGTGGGCTGTAGTGAGTAGCATATTCATCATACTGCTCTGATCCATACTATGGTGACTTCCAGCACTCATATGGGTGTGTGGAACCAGTGATGCAGTGTGGTATCCCTGCTGGCCTCAGTTGAATGCACTCCCAGGGATGACTGTCCAGTGTGGTAATAAACTGGAGGCAGCCACATAGTGCATATGCAGTGCATATTGCTAGATGCCCTTACTGTGTGTGTGGGCCGCCGATGAGTGGTGCATGTGTTGTGGGATGTGGCCTGGTCACCTGTTGGACATGTGGTGTTAGGTGTGGGCCTTACTTCATCACTGTGGGATCCGGTAGTCATGCTGCTTGAGGAGGTCATCCAGCACTTGGTTCAGTGTCCGTGAAATGAACGGTTGTGATATGCCATGCATGTGCCCTACTGTGTGCTGGTAGGTGCCTGTGGCATGGAAATGGAGCACAGACATCACCTTCAGTTGAGGGGGGATGACGGTGCGTATTTCTATGAGGCTCACTATGTCGTCAGGTCGACTATGGTGGTGATGGTGTCACAGTCAAGCCGGCACAGGATGTGGATCTGCTCAGGAGTTAGGTTGAAGGACTGGACCTGATGCGAGGGATTGGGGGCTGCCGGCGTGGTAACGGTGGCTGCACTTGTGATGCATGCTGGGCCTGTCTCACCCTCATTCTCCTCCTGTGTCTCCTCTGTGGTGGGGCCTCTTGTTGTTGTTGTAGTTAAGGCATTGCAAGCAGGGCCTCCTGCTCCAGTAATGCTACCACTATTGGTATCATCTTGGTGTGGGGGGGTGTGGTGTGTGGGTGTGCTCCTTTTCTGCTGTGGCAGACTCCATTGCCTACACCTGTGCTGATTGTGTGCACCTGTGGCTCTTGGAACCACTGCTCAGGGTTCTTAACACCTTCTCTGAGATGCCTGTATGTACTCCATGTCGGTAAGGTACTTAACAGGCTTCTGGAGGCCGTTATTTGCATGTGCGCTTTGCTTGTGATCAGCTCCGGTTTGCGCCATGCCGCTAATATTGGCATGGCGTGTCACGCGCGCGACCCTAGATCACTATTTACGGCATCATACTTTACGGTACTGTAAATAGCGGTCTGGTTGGTCAGAATAGCCTGTAGTGGTAAGCGATGCCGGTAATCCTTTACCGGCATTGTTTTTCCCTTACCTCCAACCTCGGAATGGCCCCCATTGTTTGTTTATGAAATTGATATAGATGTTATTCAGGCAGCACTCATATCCTTCGCAGATTGGAGACACACTCAGGCATGTTTCTTGGAGGCATAGAATGTTGTATATTTTCAACCATAAGTCCTCGTCATTAAACAATTGGCTAAAGCTGCTCGTATTGCATGGCACAATTTTTAAGTTTGGCAGCTTTTTTCTGGCTCTATTGGTTAAGAGTAGAAGATAATGCGCTTGCTGTTCACGACAAATTTTGGTCCTCATTTGGTTGAAGGGTCGATATCACACGTCCTGATGTCGAAGGTGTAGGTTTAGCTGAGCAGTTTATGGAGACTCTCAGAGGTAGGTAGGGCATCTTTATCTATTTTAAAGAGTTAGACACTGTCACACGCTTATGGGTGTCCTTTGTGTGATGGTAGGCAGACTTGTGGACTTGATCCGAGGATATCTTCATGTCAACTTTCTTTGTTGTAGCATGATCTTTGTTCAGTTGAAATTTCGAAGCCCAATCAGAGAAAATTGTTTGCTAACTCTAGGATAGCATCTTTTAGAAGGGAAGAGTTTAAATGCAGTTTTACCCAATCCATTTGTTTCTCGTTCATGAATTGAACTATATATATGTTGTCTCAGGTGATAAATCACAATTTTGGGCTTTGGTGGATTCATTCTATTACATTTTTCAGTTTTAGTGTTAATCGGTCCGCAATATCCTCTGTACGATTAATATATTGTCACTCGTCAGCCAATTGGGCATCTCATTTCTATTTGCTGACCTTGCTATCTTTCGGGGAGTTATTGTTTCTTTCGGCTGGGAACTCGCTTTATTTTATCGAGCGTTCCTCCTTTGCTCAAGTGTCCGGAAGTTGGTATTCCTGGGTCTCTGGGCCGTGGGTTCCTTTGTCTCTCCTTTGAATTCTCGAGGGAATGGCAAATCCTTTTTCCATTTAGATGGTATGCAGTTAGGTAGCGCTAAGCCTGCCTGATCAGTACTAGTAGAGACTTCAAGGTCTGTGATTTCATTAAGCAGGGCTGTGATTTCTTTGAGTGCTAACATGCTATCAGGTAGGGAAATGTGATCCTCTTTGCTTTGTGCCTGTATATTTTCTGGTTCAATGTTTGTAATATGCACATTTTGCCGTTTACTTCAAGAATTGTGATCTTGTTAGGCAAGTTCATGATCGTTATCGTTCTGTCGCTCCTCTTCGAGCCTAGTTCGGGGAGTTTGGTTTCATGTGGGAGCCTTATATTCTTTAAGAAGGCTCTAGAACTGTTGGACTTTGTGACCTTTACTGGATGTTGATTTTTAGTTATTTTTTTGTTGCTGCTGTTGACCCTCGTTGTTTTGAGATTGGGTGATTTTAGCTTTAGCCTTCCTGTCGAATATCATGACTAGTTTATTTACAGATTCTTTCGCTGAGCTTTCGGGATAGATACCGCTGCAATCGATGGTGGTCTCGGGGTGTGTGATTTCGGAGGCCTGGGGTTGTTAGCTAGTGCTAAGGGGAGTGGTTGTTCTGCCCTGGGGCAGGTGTCCCTTTAAGGGTGATCCTCTTCCTCCAACTCAAGGTTGACGGGGTGCTGGATCGAGTCACTATCAGCTCCAATATGTTTTTTTGCTTGTGAATCGACTCAGCTTGCTTTTTCAGAGTCTCCACATTGGGGCAAAGAGGCTGGCTTGGCCTAATCCTTTGGTCATGCAATTGTGGGTTAGTCTGACATTGGTGATCTAATGGTAGTTTGGTCATTCTTTGCTCGAAGCACTGCTGTCTCGTCCATTTGCAATTTTCCAGGAGGGTGGTCATCAGAGTTGATTTGTCACACTAGTCTTGTCTCGCTAGCTCGCATAGCCTGTTCTGCCACCTTATTGAAGCTTTGGCTTTCATGTCTAGTTTGTTATGTACTTTGGAGATGCATGTTTCAAGTAGGACCAGTTTGGTTTGGGTCATTGTTTCAAGGTCGCCTGGTCTTTTATCATATAATTTAAAGATTAATATAATTTGGTGAAAGGAGACACTGTATTTGTTAGCTGCCAAAATGTTATTTTGTAATAAGGCAGTATCTTCTGGGGCCAGATGGATGGTTGACTCTGGGTATTTTTGAAAAAAGACTGAGTCCTGGTTACTAGCCTCAGACAGCTCAATTTGTTGACCGTTAAGAGTGTATGTTGAAATCTCACTCTCTGTGTATGGATAGTCTTTCTGGTTTTTACCGGTATTTGACAAGTGGGTTGTACTCAAGGTCTTCCTCCTATGACCACGATAATGGCAGTCGTAGGGATGTTGGAGTGTGGGTGGATTATAGAGGTTTTGGGGGGCTAGCACCCATGTCAATCTTTAATTCTCTCAAGTCCAAAGATGCTATAATTGCAGCTGCTGCACCAGATATCAGCTTATTAGATATGAGTGGCATCAAACGCGCCGTCTTTGAGATTAGATGGCATTTTTGTTTTTGCTGTAAATCCATCTGCCCCTTGAGGGCTGCAATGTCGCGAGATAAACAGCCAGCCAGAGTGGAGCGCTGAATCTCCAAGTCATCAACAAGCATAAGGTGGTCTGCTCACATAGATGGGTTTGGCCTCCGAGCCAGGCTCTGCAGTGGGGCTGGCAATGCTAAAGAGGTGTTTCAGCAAGGTGCACACCAGTGTTTCACTTTGCTCTATGTTTATGGTCCACGGTACCAGCTGTTCAGGCATCACAGGTGAGATCAAGATGTTTAGTGCTGTAGAGGCAGCTGATTTCTCAGGGACAATTGGCACTATGGCTCCCGGTTGTAGCAAGCCTGGGAGCAAAGGTGTTGTTGGTGGCACGACCTTCGCGGTTGACTCAACGGGTTCCATCAACGCATGCCCGGGTAAAGCACTTTCCTTGTTGGATGTCACATCCTCAAGCGGCATTAGTATTGGGTGTGTCTTTGCGATAGCTTCACTCGATTCCATGCACACATCTGAGCATCTTGAAGTTATAATAATGGATTTATCCAAGTCAAGTTGGTAGGGTCCAGCCTGAGTTAGATGTGTTGGAATCAGGGGGAGAGCTCTAAAGATCATATCCGGTTCGCTCATGTCTGCTGGTGCCGTCACCATGAGTCGACAGCTGTGTGGGACTGGGCTGTGGTCGCGGTCGCTGTAATCGGCAATAGCATTGTGGTGGGATGTACAAGCAAGCTTTCGTGGAGCAGTATGCTGGAGGTTGACTGTCACTGTAATGTTAGTATCGGTTAGTTTGACAGTCTCGATGTGTCCAGCTGCTTGTGTTCATTAAACATTGCAGGGATAACACTGGGAGAGGACACACTCCCCACCTCTCGTCTGGATCCTGACATGCTGTTACAAGATGTATTAGCATATTGGCATCTTAGTTTTTGGTGATTTGTAGGTCCTCCGGTGGCCATCTCTTTTAGCAGGTATAATTGTTGATAGATTTAGATACAACATCTACAGGTCAGCCCATCGAGATCCACAGAAGACCACTTGTCTTTGCACACGTCGCTGCAGGGAGGAAAGACTGTAGGTCTGACTCTGACACAGAAGACCATTCATCTTCCCACTCTGCACCGCGCTCCATGCTGTTGTGGAGCTTATGTAGAGGAACACACTGGTACTGGAGACAGGGCTCTGCCTCTGAAGAAAGAACAGGGAGGAAAGACTGTAGGTCCAACTCCAGCAGAGACGACCACTCATCTTCCCACGGTGGACCACGCTCCACACTGTTGTGGGGTTTATGAAGAGGAACACACTGTTACTGCAGCAGGGCACCGCCTGTGAAGAAAGACCAGAGAGGAAAGACTGCAGGTCTGACTCCGACACAGAAGACCACTCGTCTTCCCACCTTCCCCTTTGCTATCTGGCACTTGGTTACCTTGGTAGTGAGGTTAGCCCTTTTCATGGCCTGCAACACCCTATCCAAGAGTGTCAAAGGCTCCTCCCAGGTGGAACTGTAGACAGCAATGTCGTCCAGGTAGGCCACACAAAAGGCCTCCAGGTCACTGAAAGCATGATTGACCAACCTTTGGAACGTGGTAGAGGCATTCTTCAACCCAAAAGGCATACTCCTAAACTGGTAAAGCCCTTCTGGTGTTGGGAAAGCCGTTTTCTCCTTGCCTGGTCAGTCAGAGCTATTTGCTAATAGCCTGATGTGAAGTCAAAGGTGCTCACAAATTTGGCAGCACCTATCTGTCCATAAGCTCATTAGCCCTGGGCAATGGGTGTGCATCACTCTTGGTGACTGCATTGGCTCCTCTGTAGTCCAAACAGAACCTCCAATCCTTGGTACCTGCTTGGTAACTTTCCTTGGGGACAAGGACCACTGTGCTGAACCATGGACTGGTTGAGGGTTCAATAACACCCAACTCAAACATCTTGACAACCTATATCTGGATGTGGTTCTTAACAGTGTCTGACATTCAATTTGGTATCATCTGTCTTTGACAGGTATACTGTCACCAGTGTCAATATCATGCCTACACCATGGGCTGAGGCCTGGTGTCAGTGAGAACAGAGGGGCCTGCTGCTGGAGCAAAGCCCTACAGGTCCTCTGCTGCTCTGGTGTCAGATCTAGAGAGAGTTGCACTCCCTTCCCTGAGCTATCCTGAGGGTTGCTATGAATCAAATCAGGAAGGGGCTCACTCTCATCCTCTCCTTGCACTGAAGCAAGCAAGAGACATGAGACTTCTGCTCGCCTGTGGAACGGCTTGAGTCTGTTCACATGGAAGACTTGAGGGGCTACCCCAGGAACACCCATGTCAACCAGATAGTTGACGTCACCCATCTTGGAGATTATCCTGAAGGGTCCAGCCCACTTATCTGCTAAAGCATTAGGCTTGCTAGGCTCCATCACAAGGATCACCTGACCAGGAGTCCAATCCACTTGCAAGGCTTTAAGGTCATGCCAGTACTTATTTAATTCCTGGCTGGCCTTAAGATTTGCTGTTGCCTGGCCCATCATCTGTGCCATCCGCCTTCTGAGGATTAACACATGCTTGGCTTGGCAAGACCTGGAGGGGTGGCTTTCAAACCTTCCCACATTAAGGCAAGGGGCCCCTTCACTGGATGTCCAAAGAGGAGCTCAATAGGGCTGAAACCATCACCCATTTGAGTCACCTCTCTCCTTAGGGGCTCTTCCAAAGCACCCAGAATGCCCTTGAGAGTCTTGTTTTATCTCTCAACCAGGCCATTGGTCTGACGCTGGTAGAAGGTGGAGAACATATAGGTTACACAACATTCCTTTCACATAGCTTGCATGCAACTAGACATGAAGTTGGTTCCTCTGTCAGAGATCAGCTCTTTAGGAAATCCAACTCTGGTACAGTTGCTCAGGAGAGTCCTGGCAATGACATTGGATGTTATGGTCCAAAGGGGTATACTCTCAGGTACCTGGTGGCATGATCTACCAGTACCAGGATTAACCTGTGTCCACCTGATGTGGGAGGGTCAATGGGACCAACAATGCTGATGCCCACACTCTCAAATGGTATGTCAACCACTGGCAAAGGCTGCAGTGGGGCAATGACACTGCCTCCAGTCTTGCCAGACAACTGACAAATGGGGCATGTCTTGCAGTGAGCTTCTGATTCTACTCCCATTGTGGGCCAATAAATGTGGGCTGGGAACCTTTGCTTGGTCTTCTTGATGCCAAGATGACCAGCTAAGGGCACCTCAAGTGAAAATTTCAAAAGGAAGGGCCTGTATACCTGGGGTACAACCAACCTCTTGACTGTACCAGGAAGAGGCTGAGTGGGCTCACTGTAAAGGAACTCAGCCTCTCAACAAATCTTAAAAATACTACGCACTTCACCATGTCCTTTGGCCTGGACCAGTTTTCTCAGACCCTTAAGAGAGTGGCACTCTCGTTGACCCTTACAGAAATCTGCCCTAGAGGGCCCACCTACAGCAAACAAGCACTGGAGGGAGGTCTGGGTGATCCTCTTGGGTGAGTAACTCTCCCCGAGGAGTGTCTTCTGGCTCTTTTCCCTCAGGAGTTGAGTCTAGGGTCACCACTGGGCCTAACCCTTCAGGAGCTAGGACCACCGTGGGTGCTGTAGAAACAGCAGGGAGAGAAGGAGCCCCCTTCACAGAGGTGGTCTTCTTCCTCTTCCTCTTAGCCTTGTGTTTCCCCTTTGGCTTGGGTAACTGACTATCAGTCAGACTTTGTTTGACATGTGCCCTAGTGACTGCAGCAGCAGTCAGTGGTAACCCATCTGAAATTAACCCCATCTCTACTAGAACATTATCCAACAAAGTGTTGGCAGGCACATTGTCCTGAACCAGGACAGGACACTTTGCTGTCTTGTCATAAATCTGAATGGAGACTAGGGCTACAGGAGTTAATTCGGGAGGCCCACCAGCTACACTAGTAGTTCTCAGAGGCGTACCTACTTAGTTCTATGGCATGAGCAGGGTCCTGTCCACCACTGTCATGCTAGCCCCAGTGTCTCTTAAACCAGTGGAAGGCTGGCCACTTATGAGGACACTTCTCAAAAGTCTTCTTGTGTTCTGTGGGATAGTCGCCAGTACTTCTGAATACTGGTCCCAGGCCCCAAGGGATACTAATGTCGTCTCTGCGAGAGCACCAAAGGTGTTTCCTGGAGAGGAGGGGAGGACTGTGGCCTCCACCTCAGGCAGAGAGTAAGGGTAGGTCAGACTGACAGCCTGGACACCAAGTGCCTTACCCTTACACTTGGGTCCACCCTTCCTGTGTTCCAACACCCCACAGTCCCAACAGGTACCAGGAATGAGAGGGACTGAACTGGATCCACTGGGAGCCTGCTTTGCAAGAGTGGAGCACCACCACTCTTATCCCACCCCCATGAGACTTATCCCCGCTAGATTTTTGGACCTTAGAATGAGAATGTGTAGTTTTATTCGGATATGGCAGCTTCTTGGACTTCTCAGCCTTCTGAGGGGTCCCTTTTCCTTTGTCCTTGTCCTTTCCACTGGGATCCTTATGGGACACCAGCTTGGCCAACATAAAGGGGTCTAAGATGTTCTGGTCAGCAATCTACTGATGCAGCTCTGGTGAACACGCCCGAGAAAAATGTTTAACAAAGAGGAGGTGAGAATATTCAACAAAAGACTTCACTTTGTAACCATCATCCCATCCCATCATATATAGGTGTCTTGCCAAACTTGGATATCAAAGCAGCTTTCATGCACTCATTCTGGCCTCTTTCTTCCACACTGTACTTAACAAACACTTAGCCCAATCTCTATTATCAACATCATGGATACCACAAGCCATTTCAAATGCTTCTATCCATTGGAGGATATCAGAACCCTCCACATACACACCAACCGAATGTTTCATAAACGTGGTTGCTGGAGCCCTGACACACTCAACTGTTTTGGCTGAAGTCTCCACTTATGCTTTTTCCAGTTGTATTCTTTGATGTTCCATGTCTCTATCTTTGAGCATTAATTGCTGTGCCAACTCCTTTCTTTAACTCAACTTCAGTCTCTAACATTTATATTGAAAGTCTGACTCTGGGTTTAGGAAGGTGGCAATCCAATTCTCATCATCTGTGACTGCACAAGGGGTAAGGACCCCATTAGAGCACCACCTATTTTCATCGTGAGTGTCACAATCTGCCTGGAAATCCACAAGGACAGCTATACACTCTGCCTCAGACTTATCTTCAAAATCTATTTCTCACACTTGACAAGCACTCTGGAGAGCCTCTAAGCTCATCGTAGTCATCTACTATTTGCAATAGTTTCCATTGTTTTGTAGTGTATTTATCAGTATACAATAGTAGAACTAAATCAATAAAGAAGTGTGGATATTTTACAGTGGCTAGGTTAAACACTGTTAGCCTCATTACAAGTCAGCCGGTAAAGATACAACGGTGGCGGTAAATCCGCCGCCGCCGTTGTTTCCAGACTGGCTAATTCCGAGTCCTGCAGGCGGGAGGTGTCACTCCCGCCAGGTCTGACTTGGTGGAAATAACACCACCCGCCTGTAGGCGGACATGGAAACACTGGCTCCGTCATAGAAGGAACCAGTGTTTCCATGGTCCCCCTCCCCTTGGAGTCCTATAGCACTATAGGACTCCATGGGAATGGGGATTTACAGAATTCCGCCTCCAGAATTACCGGGTCACCGGGGTTGTAATGTCCTGGTGATTCCGGCAATCATGGTGGCGGAATGGTATTTCTGGTTCGGTGGCAGCCTGACGGTTTTTCCGGCACGGCTACCGCCAGAATCGTAATGAGACCCTGTGTCTTAAAACCAGTGGTCCCACCACTGTACCACCAGTTGAAAGACTGGATGGGGCATCTGTACTTCTGCCCGCTATATGGTAGGGTAAAGGCACAGAACGCCCCAGCAAGGCTGTCACGTTGGTAGCATTGATCAAGCAGCCAGGCTTAAACTTTCAGCAGGTGATGCAGGCAGGTTATTAAGTACAGTGTTTTCCCAAAGCCCCCACAAAGGGATGTCCACACACAATGTTAGGCAATAACACGGGGGCCTGGGAACATATACACATATAAATATTAACACTTTGTGCTTGCAAGAAAGATATATATTTATATATATACACTATATGTGGTACCACACATTAATTAAATCCAGTCATAGATGCACTAGTTGCAGACAGTTTTAAATAGGCAGGTGGATTCTTAAGTGAGTGACGGAATACTGTCTTTTGGATAGATATACAATTCTTAGTGAGGATCCCCCACCTGTGCAACCTGTAATGGAAAAGTTAGGGATGAACATATTCTGTCTTTTTCAGACCAGTCCAATACTGTTTAATAACCTTTTGCTTTCTTTAAAAGTTTTCACCACCTAAGGTACCTGAGAGGCCACAGGAGAACAGGATCCAAGATGGCTCTGGGACCCCTGGACGACTCAGGAGGCTAGAAGATGCTCTTCCTCGTCACAGTACTTTTGTTGCAGTGGCAGGCAAAGTGGCAGAGTTTCTCAGTTTCACTCAACGATTCTCTCTGAGGATGGACCCCCTTTGAAAGAAGGAGCTACTGCAATGCTGAGTCCAAGAATAAACAGGAACCAAAGTCTTTCTGAAGTGCAGCAGTTTTACTCTTCACGATACTCTCCTTTGGTCTGCGATTTCTCCGACCGTAGAAGTCCTGTGAAGATGAAACTTGCTGTGGACTCCTTAAAGTATTGGTGTATGAATATAAAACCCCTGCTAACCTTCAATGACTTCGGGAGGTGACGGGTGCATAGGTCACTTTGGTGTCAGGTTTCGGATTTACATGGTCATCAAACATTTGGTTCTTCAGTGCTGCAGCCACAGCACATACCTATGGACAGCTTCTAGTGACCTGGACTCGACCACTTAAGTGGACCTCAGGCGCTCACCATGTCTGGACCCTTGGCACATTTTCGTGAGATTCTGGTGGTGGGACCCCATCTGCGGATCTTCTTCTCCACTCAATGACTCTGGGCACTCTCCTGTGGGAAAAAAGTGGTCAGTGATGATGGCAAGGATATGCTTTGAAATGTTCTTAGGCAGTTTGGAACTTTAACAGCTCCGGGTGTCCAGGAGCATTATGCCAGGGTACCCACTCTTCTGGCGTTAGACAGCAATGGCTTGCTGTGGTCACAAAACACACCCCTGGACCCTGGACAACACAAATGGTCTTCTTCGACTCAGATGTCCAGGCACTCTTCTTCAGGACTCACAAAGACCCCTTCTCCGGATGGCAGGCATACAGGACTGGCTTCCAGGGCATTTCGGATAAAGAGTAGCAGGTTTGCACAATGGTCCTTTGTAGCTCTAGGAGAGGTCTCCTTCGCAGCTCCTTTCTGGATCAGTCCTTGGGAGACACAACACCTTAAACAACACAACACCTTTCGGATTACTTGAAGAAATTGTAACAGCAGATTTCTCCTCCAGCTGAGATTCAAGGAACATCTTCTTCTTGCTAAGCGCCAACTTCAGCTTCTGAACAAATTGGTAAGTGAGAGGTCCCCAGATATACACATCTGTCCCTCATTCACCGTGGCTGAGTCAGGCTCAGTCATCCAATTACATAGATGGACATTCACATCGGCAAGCAGCCAATCAGGCTCACAGGCACTCAGGCCATTGACACCACCCAGACACCCAACACACAAGTCTGTCTGACAGGAGGCAGCTCCAGAGCCATCAATGGTATTTCCACCCAACAGTCAGTCAGGAGGAAAGGGAACTGAGACATATATGGTGTTTCACCCAACGGCCATCCAGGAGGAAAGGACAGAGTCAGGACTTCCAAGGACTTTGGGAAACAAGGTAAAAGGCAATAGAAACCAAAAGGCCACAGGGGCCATCTTTCCTTTTATCAGGAATCAATTGATTCATATGGCAGGGACTAGGTGTCACAAAATGGAAGACGCTCAGAGCCACTGGCGCCCAAAACACACATAAGTGGTACAAGGGTGTACCCCCACCCATGAGTGCCATAAGGGTATCCCATGGGTTTTGTTCACCAAAAGAAAACCGGTACCACATGATTCAGCATGGAGAGCATAAGGTTATTAAGGGAGTCGGTAAGAATATGCGAAGGGTCCAGATCAGATGTGGCCGACATGATGCTGTCAAGGCAGTCTTTCAGGTGCAGCTGAGTAATCTTCCTAAAGTTCTGGTTTATAACCGTTTTCTGAGGGTTTAGTGGTTTAGGAGATGGGCCAGGAGAAAGCATTGTAAAGGAAACATGATCGTGGTTGGACCAGATGCAAGCAAAGGTGTCCATCACATTGACTTCGAGATCATTTACTACAACCCAGTCAAGGGTGTGACCCCTAACGGTTTGGGGTTCAAAGAACTAATCAAAAATGTTTGAGGGAGAAAAGACAGAACATAATTTTGTTCAAAATAATCTTCGGTCTTTTCTCTCCTGCACGCCTTCTCTAGATTGGTTGCTTGCTGGTCGGCAATGTCATTAGGCAAACGGTTGAAGCCCCCAATTAGCAAGGTGAAGTGTTGGGCCCTTGTAATTTATTGAGAAGGTGGAAGAGATCTTCATCAAAATTAGATGTTACAGCTAGAGGACGATAAATCAGGACAAAGTTATTGTAACTATTCATTGACGGCGTCAGTTTGAGATGCAAAATCTCACAATCCTTAAAGGAGCATTGAAAGAGATGAAGGCGCTTTTTTGCTATACAAGCAACCCCCCCGGCCAGAAAGGGGGTTCTGACAGAAGGTGCTGTAGCCATCTGGAGTGGCCAGCTCAATCAGTGGGCCACTAGCTTCATTTAGCCATGACTACGTGAGGCACAGTAAATCCAAGTCACCCTCCAGAATATAGTCATGTATATTAGTGGCATGCTTACAGAGTAAGAAGATATGATATGATAATGTATTTGTATCGCGCTCGTACACACGTGTTTCAGAGCGGGAACGGGTGTTAAGCAGAGCACTTTTCAGATTCGTGTTGACCTTATTGATGTTTGAAGTCTTGGCTTTGGAAATTCCACTGGGCAGTACAACGAGAGGCGAGAGGCCCAGAGGGGATCTATGATTATCTAAAGGAAGTGGTGTTTCTGTGCATAGGTCCTTATTGATTTTTTCGCAGCAAAAGCCTTGTGGGCAATCACCCTTATATACGGGCGTAGGATTGGCTAAAGGTAGGGCAGCTAGGGGGTCTAATCTCAAAGAGAAATATTCACCCACCCACAGTGGCAAGGAGGTGTGCCTTTCGGGCAGCAAGCAGCAGATTAACGCTATCTGTGTAACCCATGTTGGTACTGACGGTAGTTCGCCTGTTGCTCACAGGGTACAGTACAAAACAGTGCTATGGGACGACCCGAGTGAGCAAAAAGAGCGGGTTAGATCGACAAATAATGTCTTCCTTACCCTTCCAAACAGCACCGGGCCCCCAACGGTATGCATCAGCTTCTGTCAGAGGACGGAATACAGTGAAATGTACAGCTATTAACACGGAGCAGAGGTCAAGCACACAATAAGTGTGCAGTACGTTATAACCTTCAAGGTTCCAAGAGCGTGTACAAAGCACAGAATACCTGAAGTGCAGGATTTATGGGAGGAATAAGCTGACACGTCAATTCTGGCGATGACTGGGGAAGACCGGGCTTGTCTCAGGTGCGCTGGCGCAGGGGCGCCAGATCACCTGATTTGAGGAGCATGGGGCTGCTGGGAAATGTAGTTTCCCTGGCCAAGTAGCTCAAGCAGAGTGCACAAAGCCAAATGCTGCTTTTGAAGTGAGTAGACAAACCTCACATACAGCCAGGCACACAAGCCACAGAACGTGATGGAATTTCACAAGTGATAATTAGAAGGAGGAGGTTGAAATATCAGAAGGAGGAAGACAGTGAAAAAAGGGAGATTAGGAGTCTTAAAACGAGCAGAAGATGGCAGACAAAGTTAATAAGGAGCTTGATGAAGCTGTAGACGACCAGGAGAAGTGTGTGGAATTAAAGGAGAAGGCAAAAACATCCACAATGGCACTATGAGGTACAGATAATGTGGAAGGGGAATCAGAAGTAAGAGTTTGGTGGTGGAATAGTAAGATTGGAACAAGAGGATAAAGGAGGTGCAAGTGAGAGATTGGTATAGTAGGAGGAGGGGGTTCAGAATCAGGCATTTAGCTGAGGGCAAAGAGCTGAATAGAGAAAGAGGAGTGAGGAAGCAGAAGAAAGCTCTAGTGGGTAAGGGCACACAGCAAGGGCAGAGGGCAATGGCACCCCTCAATCTGAAGCTGCAGATCCTATGGTGGAACTGGAAACAAGAACTTGGCTTTAGGACAGACAGGGAAGGGCCAATCAAGTAGTCAGTTTGGTCTGTTCATCATGGTGCCTGTCTGAAACATGAAATCAATTAAATAAATAGGTAAATCTGAAGTACATAATGGCCTAGGTTTGAACTCTTTTAAGACAAACCTATCGAGAATCAACAATTCTCTCCTCGTTAATTGCCTGAATGTTCTAAATTATATATATTCAGAGATATTATGATTTACTGATGTATTTGTGCAAGTCTCAACAATCCCATCAGATCCTCCACTTTCTCACAATGTTTGTTATTGTATTACTTCATTGCAATGTTCTCTTCTGTGCACCTCTTCCACACACCAAACATACTACCCACTATGCTCCTCTGAAAAGAAGGGAGCATATACAATATACAGTATGAACATACTTGCACTGTAAAATAAGATGAAAGAAGAGAACTTGCAGAATATATTCTTTGTATACAAGCCAATTTGCTTTGAGGGGATTTTAATTGGATATATATTCCCATATTTTATATTATTGATGATGCAGGCTAATATATGCTAATATTTGGATGTCAGTGCACTATGAGGACGTTGTAAAAATAATATTGAATATAAATAGTTCTAGGAAAATAGTTATGTCTTTTTTAAAACAAAAAACTTTGCCCTAGTGCTAATACTGTGCAACTTTGCACTCGCATTGGTGCAAAGGTTCTGTAATCTGGCCCCAGGTATCTAGATTCCAAACTAAAAGCTTCAATCCTCTATTCAATGATGCTCTTGTATTTTTAAGCCAACCTTCAGATCAGCAACACTTTGAGTAATTACAGTGTCACTGCAAGATGAATGCGTTTTCAGGAACAGATTCCTATACAGGTACATTAACCCTCAACATTAAAAAACATGAGGGTCCAAGAATGAATATGCACTGTTCCATTAGCCCACAGCTAATGGTAAATGCGATTAAAAATGTTCAAATGTAAACAGAAGTCTGCTTAAAATGTTTATTAAGGATTGTTCATTGGAAATGCATTGTGTACTGTAGTATTTACCTTATTCTTACAAATGAAAAATAAAACAAACATATTTCTGAATACAGCTTGATCTGTCGACAAAAACACACATATAAATGATATATTAAAATGTGTGATGTTTGTATAATTTGAATATATTAACATCACTGTCATAGAAAGGACAGAAATTAAAGTTAAATCTTTGAATTTGTTATGTTTTCACTAATCTGAAAGTAATTTGCATTTTATCCCATTATTACACATTTACTTATATTAAAGCTATTACTGCCATTAACAATGAATATTTAGAATCATCACATATTCTCACTTCAAGAAAAAAGGCTAATTTGCTTCTGACACATCCATATTGTGAAACCTCAAGCTCAATGGTCCAATGGCGGCAAGAAGGAGGTCCTTATGTGTGCAAGAGGTAGTGCATGAAACCAATTACAGCCATATGACACTAGATGGGTAGGGTTCTGACTAGTATAACAAGTGAGGTTTCTGTGGGGGAGAGGTGCATGGAACATTATCTTTCTATCTATAAGAGGATTTGGCCCAAAAAGGTTTTTTCCCATTGAGCCAGAAGCGGACTAGAGTTGGGGTCCGCCTTGTTAACTGGATCTAATGGGCAGTGGGGAACTGCAGGATCTGTGGTCTAGTGCATTTGCAATTTCAAACAGAGAGCAGCAACAATGACAATGAGCCTTCAGCCATTTTGTCCAGATGCTGATTGCTGCTTGCAAAACTAAGTTCAACATCAGGAAATTTAAGGGGACTCATGCCCCATTGAACCTGGGAAAACGTGTTTGTGTGTGTGGGGGGGATGTGGGGGGGTTAATTTCTCTCTCCAGATGAAATAAAAGAAATGTGAGGACCCAATCTATGATTCATTGGCTTGATTTCACAGATTGGCCATGGGCTTCAAAGTCCCTGCTGATCTGCAGCAACTCTCACTAAATATATGTCAAAATGTAAAATATTCTTCAAAAGTACAATGAAATAGCGAGAAAAACCTCTGACAAGAACTCAAAGTTTATGATTTAAGATGCCATAGAAGTGATGGGCGTTGAACATATGCTGATTGGCTCATGGTGACCGGCACATGCAATGTTGGTTGGATATCCTTCTTGATTTTGCAGGCGAGTTCCCCTTTCAAAGACTTGCACGGTATTTTATTGGCTAGGAGGTGCTGGTATATGTCCTTCCTGCCAGGTGGGCTCTGGGCAATATTTGAGAGAGATGGTCGCAAAGACGCGTTTCATCACAACATATTTTGCCACTGTCATGATGGCCACCTACTGGAATCTCCTCCTTCAGGACTGCGATAGTGAAACAAAGGTCTGCTGTGAACTGGAGGTTATTCCCCCCTGGTGAGTTTTCCCTTAAAAAGAGGTCTCTCTTGCCGCCCCTATCTTTCCTCCACATTTGTAAAACAAGCTCCATGAAAAGGACTTGCATGGCTGCCTGGATGGAGAAGCAAGGCAAGTGCCTTGGCCTTGATATTCAGGTGGGCACATAGCCGCGGTACTCCACCATTACCATGTCAAAACAGCGCTTCTCTTCTTCTGCTGTAAACCTTATGGCTCACATCCTTTACATTCGGTCTGATGTTGAATCTAATTGGACGAGGGGGATAATGTATTGTGGAGCTTTGCCAATGCACAAAACCGTGCATTGGTGTAGGACAGGTCAAGAGAAGTAAGTGCTAGAACAGATCTCAGGCTACTATTAACATACTTGCTCCATCCGAGCACAAGGAGTCCTAATCTTACACATCGCTAGGCTTTATGTCGTTCGTTCGGTTGTCTTTGGCAACATTACCGGTAGACATATATAACTTCTCAGACACACGACATACTGTTCATTTGGCAGCGTCTAATGTTCTTTGCTGTACCTTCTTTATTTTAAATAAATGGTTACATTTTGCAACTTGGAAAAACAATGCAATCAGATCCCCAACTAAGATCTATGTGAAATCTGGTAGAATTAATTAATTAATAATATGACCCCTGTATTTTTAAGATGGGAATTTGATATGTTGAATAAAATTGAACAAAAATGTATCTCGAAAACCATGTTGTATGCATTTACCTTTACTATAATACAACAAATACGATATGCATTCTGGTTAGTGCGCCCCCGGAAGCCCGGGGCACAAATGATTGCACACAAAAGCACAGGGTGCTGTGCTTCAGGCTTCCAGGGCCATGATATTTAGAGCGCACAAGGAGCAGGGAAGCAAGCAGGTGGATTTCGGAGCACGCAGCAGGTTTGTGGGGCAGGGGAAGTAGGTGGACGGGGTGCAGGGTGACGCGTAGTGGTTGGAGGTTCTTGGGACACCACCAACATGGACCGGGAGAAGGCCGAACACAAAAGGGCGCACCTAAAGATGGCTGCCTTTTGTGCTGTAGTCCATAGGTGCAAACTTGTATGCGTGACCCGTGCACATAGACCCACAATACCACTCTGTGGGATAATAATATCTTCTGTTAGTTGAGCGCTCTGAGCCCTATGGGGGCATAGCCCTATATAAGATAAGATTTATTATTATTATTATTATTATTATTATTATTATTGTTATTATTATTATTATACAGTTAAAGAGCAGCTCAAGATCAAGCAGTGGACATGGTAGAGCTTCATCAAGTGAACATGGTCACTCAAAGGGCAAGCACGGCACGTCATCGTGCTTCTTGGTAGAGCTTCATCAAGTGCACATGGTCACTCAAAGAGCAAGCACGGCACGTCATAGTGCTTCTTATTAGAGCTTCATCAAGCGAACATGGTCACTCAAAGAACAGGCACAACACATCATAGTGCTTCTTAGTAGAGTTGCATGAAGTGAACATGGTCACTTAGAGCAAGCATGGCACGTCATAGTGCTTCTTGGTAGAGCTTCATCACATGAACATGGTCACTCAAAGAGCAAGCACGGCACATCATAGTGCTTCTTAGTGGAGCTTCATCAAGCGAACATGGTTACTCAAAGAACAGGCACGGCACGCCATAGTGCTTCTTGGTAGAGCTTCATCAAGTGAACATGGTCACCCAAAGAGCAGGCACGTCATAGCGCTTCTTGGTAGAGCTTCATCAAACGAACACGGTCACTCAAAGAGCAAGCACGGCACGTCATAGTGCTTCTTGGTAGAGCTTCATCAAGCAAACATGGTCACTCAAAGATCAGGCACGGCACATCAAAGAGCTTCTTGGTAGAGCTTCATCAAGTGAACATGGTCACTCAAAGAGCAAGCACGGCACGTCATATTGCTTCTTGGTGGAGCTTCATCAAGTGAACATGGTCACTCAAAGAACAGGCACACCATAGTGCTTCTTGGTAGAGCTTCATCAAGTGAACATGGTCACCCAAAGAGCAGGCACGGCACGTCATATTGCTTCTTGGTAGAGCTTCATCAAGTGAACATGGTCACTCAAAGAGCAGGCATGGCACGTCACAGTGTTTCTTGGTAGTGCTTCATCATAATTTTTTTACTTCATCCTAGTGCTTCTCTGTCATCGTTGTACTTTCTTATAGTCTTTTCCCTCTGTCACAGTAATTTCTCATTATCCTTCATCACAAACTTTCATTATAATCATTCCTCATGGTCCTATTCATGCTAAAACAAATTCACACAATGACTGGGGCTTCAGCTTGCACCTTCAGTGAGCTTGCGCATTCTTTATGAGGCCATCAAAAATGTGCCCCACCACTTGGAGCAACGTGTTCTAGTTGTGTGTATGTTCATGGATTGCCCCAGTTTATACACCATAAAAATGCTTTCCTTAACGTTCGGACTTTGTGATATATATGACAGACAACCATGTGCCGGTGGGTCAGTCGGGAATGTAGCCCAGTGCATGCGCAAATAGTACAGTGTTTGTAGCAGCCCGCAACCACCGCCAACATCAGGTCATCCCACTCTACAAAGCGACTGTCCATATATAGATTCCCAACAGTGTGTAGGACCACTGCCCTCCAGGTGCTCGCTACCTCCCTGTCCATGGTAGGAGATAGCATTGGTACCCCCCATAAGGGGAAGCATCTATGATATGGATGATAGTGCAAGCTTCGCGTTCAGACTCACCAAGGGACCCCAGGTAGCCCCTATGGGGTCAAATTGTTGCAGACCCTGATAATTCCAACCTACCATCAACAATGCTAACGGGGCAGGGAAAACACAGACCTTTTCTAAGTGGGCATGTGGAAGGGCAGATTCCTCCAAAAATCAATAGGTGGAGTAGTGTATCTGGGCAGCAATGTAGTACAGTTCGAAGTGCAGGGCATTGAACCCAACATCCTCATATCTCTTTGTCAGATGAGACCACTTCCGTCGGGCTACCCTCCCGCCTAATATAAAGTGTTAACCCCAATGGTGTCATGGAACAGCGCGTGACTGGCCAAAGGGATATATTGTGGAACGTATACAACAATGTAGTAACTAATACCATTTTAATTAGGGACAGCCTTCCTGCGAACGACATTGGTATATTACTCCATCGTTGTAGCTTAGCTTTCATGTCTCCAAAGTATACCGTATAATTCAGTTCCCGGGATAGATCAGGGGTCCACGTTATCACAATGGCCAAATACTGCATAGATTGTGCCACCCATTTTAGCCCCAGTCTTGCTGGGGGCAACAAATATCTATGGTGCTCATCAACCGTGCTCTGCTTCAACACAGGGGCTGAAGCAGGGATCTCTATGGGTTTGCCCAGGCCGGCAGTGGTGGAGCGCTGGGCATGACGAAAGGTGCAGGGCACAAAAAAGGTGGCGGCATGGACTACTGCATGAGGGCTACCCCTAGGACTTTAGATATGGCGACTCCTGTGGCATCTACAGCTTCCAGCCCTGCACCTCAGGCAATGACTGATCCACAGAGAATGCAACAACTGTTTGACTATATGCAAAAAGGTGGGTTCCAAGTTAATGATAAACTTGATAACAGCACAGCTAACATCACATCAATATGGGCACAGCTTGAGAAGGAAATTCAGTGAATAACAAAGACTGTGGCCAGAATCAGCACGGCGGAAGATGACATTGTGACTTTGCAGACAGCTGTGATGTCCTTGACAAAGGACATGAAACTGGTTAAAACTAAATGTGATGACTTAGAGTATGGGCCTCGCAGGAACAACCTGTGCATCATAGGGATACCAGAAGGTGCCCTACGGGCAACATGGAATCTGCAGCGGAGAATATGCTCAAGTCACTTTTTGCCGAGATGGGGCTCTTGCTTTACTTTGCGGTGGAATGTGCCCACCAGGCATTAGCGACCAAACCCAAGCCTGGGGATTATCCGCGACCGGTTATTACATGTATCATGATCTAGGAACAGAGACCAGATAGTGCGATGGGTCTGGGAGCAGAAGGAGCTTCGCTACTAGTCCCATGTTATCCATAACAATCCAGATTACACCGTAGCAGTGCAACAGGAATGTCGTGTCTTTGCTGGTGCAAAGAGACTACTGCGGAAAAGGAACATTTCTTATGCTATGATGTTTCCAGCCCGTCTCAAGTTTCAACATAACAATAATGTATACTTTTTCACTGTCCCAGTGGAAGCGTATCCTTTATAGAAATGCATATTCTTATGGGCGATCCTCGCCCTGAAGGTCTTTCATCAACTTGAGAGTTATGTTTAACTTCTGTTCAATGTGACTTTGCGATATGTGTTCATACTAATGCCATTACTGTTGGCCTCGACTTGTATGCTGTTGGCCACTGTACTTTACAAGTGAATCATCCACTCAGAGCAGCGACAGTTGTCCCCCTTTGCAAGTGAAAATATTTAGGTTGGGGTTGGGTATTAATGGGATGGGGGCTGGCAATGCGGCAGCTCGGGGTGCAGCAAGGGAGGTGAAGGGGGGGTGGAGGAGGGAGTGCATTTGAGAGTATTTTTTACATTTCGCTTGATGGATGTTTGTGAAAGAGCTTGGTTTGTTTGCGCCTCTTAATGAACTGTGGGGAGATCTCCTTGTTTGCTTTTGGTTCTTGGGCTGGGGATGATGCAGGAGGTTACATTCCTTAGCTGGAATGTTAGGGGTTTGGATAACCTGATTTAAGCTCACAATAATGTGGCACATGCTAATAGAAAGGGTTCCCAAATCTTGTTCATACAAGAGACGCATGCTTTAGTCCGTCAAGCGTTCAGTCTGGCACCAAGTTGGGGTCCCGAGCGATATTACAAAAACGTGCTCTACTAATGCTAGGGGCACACTCATTTTGATACACTGTTCGCTGCGCTTCAACACACCTGGATACTAGGGTTGACCCTAATGTGGATGACCCCGACTTTTACATAAAGGTTTTTGTGCTGTGCGCGTTGTACCCGATGGCAGATTTGGTGCCGGGGGTGACTTGAATACTATATTAGATATGGTGCTGTATGGCTCTGGCACCTCGCCTCGATCGCTAACCAGGGCAGCGCAAGAAACTTTGCACAATATGCAATCACAGGAATTTTAGATGTTTGATGTGCACTGCACGGTGGGGACAGGGCGTATTTGTTCTACTGTTCTCTGCACAACATTCACTCATGTATAGACACATGGCTAGCTTCTGTTTCACTGCTTAACTTGGTGGCGCTGTGTTCCATGCTCCCCCGAACCTTGAACCTTTTCAGATCATTCCCTGGTACTACTGTCCTGTGTTTCTCTGCAGAGAGTGTGTCCCAGCCGCCCTGGCGATTTAAACTGGCTGCTCTATTAGACCTAACATTTTCTATAAACTTGCACGACCAAGTCACTTCTTTTTTTGATAATAATGTGGGCTCAGTCTCGACAGTGGCTACTCTCCGGAAGGCTTGTAAGGTGTTTGCATGAAGTTTTGACATGTCAGCCGAATTTGGGGTCCTTAGATGTCTAAGGAGAGATCTGGCAGCGAAAGAAGCGGAGTTGCAAGACCTACAGCAGAGAAGTGCAGGGCTCTCGTCTATGGGTTTGCATCTTAATAGTAAGAAGGCACTAGAGGTGTATAAGGACATGGTGCAGAGGGAGCTAAGATTCTTGCACAGACCACAGATGGCAAGGAAGAATGGGGAATCAGACTGCCCATGCAGGACACTGGCTCGTATGGTCAAGTCCGTGTCAGGGACCACACATATCTCTTATATTAAGATGGCGGATGACACGATAGTTCACAATGATGCAGATATTAATAGGGTTTTGTATGACTTCTACTGGCCCTATACCATCCCAAAGTGAGTGCCACCTGGAACGAAAATGAGCAGTACCTCAATAAGATACCAACCACTCTGCTTTCCTGGGAGACACGAGATGCTCTCAAAGTGCCCCTGATGCTTCAGGAGATCAGTGCAGCTATAGTGGACTTGCCCCGAGGCAAGGCTCCCGGCACGGACGGGCTGGGTGCAGAGTTTTATAAGGAATACTCGGATATATTACCCCTGCACTTGTTGCACTGTACATGGGGTGTTGCCTGATAGAGTGCGCAAAGCTGTCATAATTCTTTTATTGAAACCTAACAAGGCAGCTGAGGTCTCCGGATCCTACAGGCTATTGTCCTTTATAAATACTGATGCAAAAATATTTGCCAAAGTTTTGGCAGCAAGGCTTTCCCATTTAATGTCCCACATGGTCCATCCTGATCAGTCAGGATTTATGCCAGGCCGGTCGTCTACGCTAAATCTCGGACGACTTTACAATGTCATGGCCCAAACACCCCCAGACCTACAGGCTGCAGTATTTTCTTTAGACATACAAAAGGCGTTTGATACCGTGTTATGGGTGTTCTTGTTTCAGGTGTTGTCCAACTACGGATTTGGAGCCGGGTTCATCTCTTAAGGGAGGATACTCTATGCTCATCCATTTGCTAGATTATGTTTTAATGGCTGTAACTCCCAGGTCCTGCAATTGAGTGGAGGCACTAGACAGGGTTGCCCGTTGTCCCTGCTGCTGTTTGCGCTAATTATAGAACCACTGGCCAACAAGATGCGCACCAAGCATGGCTGAGCAGGTATATGGATTGGGGGAGAGAGGAGGTTATTTCTCTGTACACAGATGACATTTTACTGTACATTATTAATCCCGATAGGAACATGTCGGGAGTCCTGAACATGGTGGTGGGGTTTGGTGCGCACTCCTGTTTACACTTAAACAGTAGTACATCAGAGGTATTCCCGGTGAATTCTAGGACTAGGGAACTCACCTTTTTGCATATAGTTGAACAGTTGTTGCATTTTCAGTGGTTCAGTCGTTGGTTGAGGTGCAGGGCTGGAAGCTGTAGATGCCACAGGAGTTGCCATATCTAAAGTCCTAGGGGTAGCCCTCATGTACCAGTCCATGCCGCCACCTTTTTTGTGCCCTGCGCCTTTCATCATGCCCAGCGCTCCACCACTGCCGGCCTGGGCAAACCCACAGAGATCCTCGCTTAGCCCTTGCGTTGAAGAAGAGCACGGTTGATGAGCACCATAGTTATTTGTTGCCCCCGGCAAGATTTATTTTGGCAACAGTGGTAGCAAGACTGGCAAAATGCGGGGCTGACCACCCATACACAGAAGTCATACATATAAAACTGGAATGGCAAGGCTATCATTTGGCGTCAGACAAAATATTTTTGGGTTGGACAGACAAGTGTTGACCAATCTTGATTGGCAGGCTTTTGTATGGCAGTGGCAGTCTCTAACCCATATACATTTTCTACTGTTTCTTGCGGGGTCCTTTGATGTCCACTATTTCATAAACGCGTGCAATCTTTATCTTGTCAGCAAGACATTGGACAATCATTCAGCAGTGGGATATGTCAACAAGCCAGGAGGTACCAGGTCTAGGACCTTGTCAGATATTTGTCATTCAGCTTGGGATTTCCTTTTACGGCATCCGATCAAGGTCCAGTTAAATATTCCAGCCTGATCCCATATCCTATTGGCATATTGGTATTCCTGTTATTTGAAGGAATCCAGCAATTGGGCTCTGGACAGGGAGGCCATTGGGGTCCATGCATCTTGCCTGAATGCCCAAAAGCCAAATTCTATCTTGGGCCATGGATTTGTTCTTTCAGGTGTAGGCATTGTCTTTTCTTTTCCCCTTTTCTCTGATTCCAAGGGTCTTGCTGTCTGCTCAGAGGCAGGGGTCAAGGTTGGTGCTGTTGCACCCCCACCCTTTGCCCGGCACATGCTTGGTATCCCCTATCCTTGAATTTGGCTGTGTAGCTGCTATGGGTGTTATCGAGGGCAGGGACATCTGGCCACAGAATCATGATGAGCCTCATCCATTGGTGTGTTGGGCCGTACTGCTGTGGGCATGAAAGCTCTTGGGAAAAGCTCTCAAGGGTCTTTCTTAGGATGCTGTTGATCTTCTTAGGGAATCCTGGGCACCAAGTACTGTTATGGCCTATAATTCTGCCTGGGCAGTGTGGGTTCACTGGTGTGCTCAACAGTGTGTGCACCCAATTTACGCCAGAGTAATGCATGTAGACAACACTTTTAGCTTCACTGACTTACATTTTCTGTTTCTGAAGCGTGAATGCATATAGGTCTGGTATTTTAGTCCTAATGTGGTTTATGGTTTATCTGTGGGGGACATCCTTTTGTTTACCATTTACGTACATTTCTGCAGCTTCTAGATGTAATTATGCATGTCTATGGGATGTGGATAAGGTCTTCTCCCTGTGTCAGAAGTGGCCACCCAACAGGGATCTGCCCTTGCTGGCTCTTTTAGCTAAGCTACGGATGCCGATATTCTTGATATAATGCCTGGGGATTTGGTATATACGGACATTGGATGTATCAGGCGGGTCTTTTTTGCCTGAGGGGGTGAGGTTTCAAATTTCTAGAAGAACCAAGGCAGGTTCAGGTAAATCAGTTTCCCCCACTTCCTTTTACTTTTGTTGGCTTTTGTTCACTGTCTCCAACTGTATGAAACAAGGACTAAATAACTTAGAGCACCCTTGGACCGTTTTTATCCTTCAAAAAACCTTCCTGGCACGTTTCATTTCCTATGAAACAAAAATAGAAATAGGCTACCCCTCCCTTATGTACGTTGGTCAATGACCTTACATTGTGTGTGTGCTAAAGATAAGAAATACAATACACATAGCACAGAGAGAGAGGCAAACGACAATTTACTGTTTTTTTTAAGACTGAAATCAACATCTTGGGCACATCCCCTACCCTAGAAAAACTGGGTCCCAACTACTCCTCTTTTAACATCGACAATAATCAAATCACCACCCCTCATGAGGTAAAAACTTTGGCCTTTTACCTGGATTCGACTCTCTCTTTCAACAAGCAGGTCAACGTGATGGCCTCCGCCACTGTATACCTGCAAATTGATAAGAGCAGGCAATCCATTCCGATCCAACAGCAGTTGCATCACGCTCACTGGAGCGCTCGTTCTATCGAAGTGGGACTATTGCAACTCTCTTTACATAGGGGCCAATAAGGGCACCATCAAAAGAATCCAAATCCTGCAGAATAATGCTCTTAGAGCAGCACTAGGTATACCTAGGAGAGCACACATTACAGAATTCAGAAAAGTCATTAACTGGCTCTCGACCCAGGAGAAAATTCAGGTAAAAGTGGCTTCACTTGTTTATAAATGCCTAAATAACGCTGCACCACGATACGTATCCAAAAGAATCACCACAATAAGTCCAACAAGTATTACAAGGTCCGTCAATTCCAACGGTATTGCAATACCTAGAGTTAAACTGTCTAGAGTCGGAGGCTTTAGCTTTCAGGTCAAAGCAGCCCAACTATGGAACTTGCTACCACCTACCTTATGGTCTGACCAACCATACCCTACCTTCCGACAAAACCTTATAAGATGGATTAAAGAGGCGGACAAATAAACTGTCTGCATTTTACCCCTGACTAGCCCTGCCTGACCTCCCTCCGCTTAACCAACCTGTATTCTTGCACATACTTGCCCTCGGTATGTATTGTCCTACTGAGCAGATCCTGTCATTATTGTACATTGTGTGCCTGCTATTTGTATATACTGTTTTTATATGTACCCATGTGTTATTGTGACTAAGCTGTAAGCTGTTGTATGCAATGCACCCTGCTACCCTTGGGTCTGGTAATAAAACCAACAAACAAAACAAACTGTTCTTTAATTCATCATACATTACCAATCTATTCAAAGGACACAGATACAACTATACCAAAAAAGGAAACCAAGTCTGCCATTACAATTCTGAGAAAATATGACATCCCTGCCACATATTTAAGAACACCTGGTCATAGTGTGGGGTTAGTGAAGAGATGTGACAACTATTAAAACTCTTCACAGGCTTGTAAACGATCTTCTGCCACATGTCGCTATTGGTACAAGTACGAACTGAGTCCCCCTACACCAGTGACGTCATTCCTGTATCTCCACATGATGTTCCAAAACCCCAAGAAATATTTCACTTCTATTTGGTGTTACTTAACATTTCTTTCAGACCCTTACGGATTCCCTAAAATATCTTTACGTTATTGATTATATACAGGACAGACAGCTCAAGGTGTAGTGCAATGGGAACTAATCAGATGGAACCTGATGGTCATAATCAATAGGTCAGATTGCGGGTCGAGAGATTATGTTTCTAGCCCCTGCTGAAACACGGGCCTAATGTAGACACTTGCGTCTGTTCAATCAAGGAGCCGTCGTCGTGACATAACACTTCTATAGAGTTTCAATTTGTTGTAGACTCTCCAATTTCTTTTCCAAGTGTAAAAATGTAAAAACATAAAGCAATATAAATATATATACCATAAAACCCAATAGGAAACCTCATCTCTAGTTAGCTAGCTCATACATGCTAACATTAGACAGCTTGACACTGACCTTTTATACTTGTTTTGTGTTCAGGGCAATTTTCTTAAATTATTTCTATATTATTTACCTTATTTAGAATGATTATTTCTGTTTCATGTCCTGCTTTAGCCCATTGGGTCAGGTAGGTCATATGTGGGCTGGATGTTTTTTTCTTTAATGCCTATTGGACCAGTTGAGCAATTGCATCTTAGACCTTCTCATCTACAGCTAGCTTAGAGGACATGTTAAGGTCAGAGGTTTGGTCTAATGGAGACTTCTTTTACATGGTCTATTGTAAGCCTATTTTGTAAGCTTTGAAGTTTGTGCAGCAGCTTCAGACTGTGCCATGTAATTAGTGTTATGATGAAATGTTGTATTGATGGCAAAGAGTATTATCCCTCCTTTTCTTCCTCTCTTAAGATCGTGGTTTCTTTGCTTTTAGCCACCAGGGGGCTTGCAACCATTTTACTGAGCATGAGTTTGCTTCTTTGAGTTGTTCTTTGTTGTACAGATGGTTGATTTTTGTTGCAGGTGTCATGGCATGTCTACCAACAGTTGGTTCACCCAGGCATTCATGATTGTTACGAGAAAAGAGGCCTTCCAGGAAGAGCAAGCATCCATTATGAGGCTAAATGACAGATGATTGTAGATCACAGCAAGAGGGAAGAAGGAGTCCATGGGATTTGCAGTTGCTTCTTCTTTCTCTGCTGTATAGTCAATAAAATAAGGCTGCATAATTCTTGCTTCTGTGATGTTAATACAATCTCAACTATCCTTCATAACACTGGAACAATCAACATTGTTGGTCATGTTGGCGTTTAGGAGTCACCAGGGTGTAGTTCCCTCTCTCTCCAGGATCTTAATTGGAAAGGGAGGTTAGATACAGAAGGAAGTCAATCAAGTCTTCTGGATCACATTAGGCTTTTTCAGTTATGGGGTTATATTTTCATGTCTTAGAGTGTTTGGAACTCTTCCCTGCAGAAGGATGCATTAACCGTGCATTAATTATCAACAGTGTTGGGTCAAAGGTTCAGGACTGTGACCTAAGTGAGTTTCCTGAGTTTATTTTACATGACATAATAGTTCACTGAACTGTTTTTGCCTTGGTAAGCCCTCATCCAAAACTTAATTGGCAATGTAATGATGTGTATCGTGCACCCTGTGAGTTCCTCCAGCTGATAGCAGGTGCCCAAAACATACACAATTGTCTTTTCTCAGAGCGGGTATGTCTGGTCATCCTCATGTGTTGCTCTCTGACTGGTGGCATCTTTATGTGTGTTTTGGAAGGCTGCATACTGCTGGGGACCCCTACTTCTACCCGTTTTCAGGGAGCATAGGAATGTTCTCTGCAAGTCTTCCTACTAAAATGTTGACTGGATTTTCAAAGTGCAATGTGACAAAGCAGCCTATTATCATGGAAACATGTGTGTGGCGATACATGCCCAAGGCCTGCCCGGGGCTGTATGTTGGGATCTCAAGTATCCAACAGCATATCTGGTTGATTTTGAAATGTGTTTCTGGAAGTGACTGCTGAATGAACATCCTTTGTGTTGCCGGGTGTGTAGCCCTGGATCGTTTGAGCGTGTGATTGCCAAATGTTTGTTTGGAGTGGCGGAACAAATCTGATTGACGGCTTAATGTGATTCAAGTGCCATAAGTGCAATGAAGACAATGGTTTCTGCACGTGGTCTTTCCGCACAAGATCTTTCTCAGTCAATGGGACCGTTCCAAAACTTTCAGAAGAGAGTCCCAGCCCTAACCTAATAACATATGAGCAGGACACAGGAACCTCTTCCAGCCCCTAGTTTGAGGCCTCCTCAGGTTGTCTTGCAATCATTCCTACGTCACTTGCATAAGGCATGCATCCTTGATCAGAAGATCGCACACGTGGTAAAATGTTCACGATCAGATAGAAACTGAAAAACGAAACATTGAAAGGTAAACAAATGTTGCCGTTGCCAGTTATTTCATACCATAAAGAAGTTTCATGTCTGTTAATTGAATGCACATGAGAGTGACCATTTTCAACAAGGGATGTACTGGGTGCTTTATTTAGCACGACAGAAGTCAATAGTAAGACATCAGTGAAGAAACCCATCAAAACTGAATGATATTCTATCTGAAAATGCCTCTCTAATTTGAAAACTAATATCACTGATTATCATTAGGTTGTGGTCTATGTCGTGGATGTAGTTAATACATTCACAGATCATAGGGCACTTTGACTTTGGGCAAGAGATTGTTTAAAATGTGTGATGTATTGCATGAATGTTACTCCTAAGCCTGTTGGGTTTAGTATTGATATGCGGTTATCACGCAGCAACCGTTTGCCCACTCTGACTCATGATTTATAAAATAGTACTTATTTGATGGGAAATATGGCACATTTTACCAACATGTCAGCATGCATCTTGTAGGTCAAGGATAGCAAAAGATTTTCAAAATGTTTGCACAAGTGCTTTACTTGCCGGTATGATCCCAACTAATGGAAATATTGCAGGCATTCTTTGCGTCGACATGATGCAACATCAAGTATGCACTTGCTGGCTCGCTTCAACTTCTAATACATATATTTTCAGAACGGAAATACAGCATATACCTGTCTGCAAATTCATGTTCAGCTTGTTGACAGTTTTCAGTCTCTGAATTCATCCCCAATAGCAGGGTTCATTTAGTGAAATGGTGGGATCCACTTCCGGGTCCACGTTGTGAGTTGTGGTTCACTTAGTTCAACAAGGAACTTCACCACACCAAGACGAACACAATAAAAACATAGAAATACTATCATCACACAAATACAATCATCATAAAACATAAAAGGCGCAATACAAAATGTTCAAACAAAACAACATTACAAAAACTATAAATTGTATGAAATATAATTCATGAAAATCCCATGATTAGAATTGCTAAATTTGATGAAATTCATTTAGTAAATAACTTGTTTAGAAAATGCAACACAGCAAGTATCTGAGCATTAGGTCATGAAACTAGAATATACCGCCAAATCAAACCACATGATAACATTTCATGATTACATATTAAAGGTTAAAGTGCTTTGTTCTCTGTGCAGTCAGTTCGTTAGATTCCAGGAGCAAATGAGACAAGGTCTCTGTTATCTCTGATTCCTTACAATATCCAGTACCTCTCTTGGAGCGCCTGTACCCCTCTCTACCACTTAAAATGTCATTAGTAGGGAACAGATTGAGAAGTAAGCAAAGGCACTGTCTACACACCATTGTTGACCCAGAAACCTGAAATGGCAGCACACACACAGGTCTAACATCCACCCAGATTGCAGAATATGACTTATATTTAGGAACAGCCTCAATAGTTCCAATCCAGTCCATTTCTTTAATTCTACATTTTGCTTCTGCCGCTGTTAACTGCAGTTGCTCAATAGACAGCCCACAATGGCCTACATACTCCATACATTTCAACACCCTTCAGTTTAAGGGGTTACATCAGCGTCTATCCCAATATTGGTAACAGCATCAGAAACTGATGGCGCCTCTCCACTTGCTCTGCCGTGTGGCACTAGATGGAAACCACACTGCCGATTTCCGGGTCCCAGTGCGCATGTCTGTGTTGTGGCTAGGCCTGCAGGTGCGGATGCTCTGACCCCATCCCTGTTACATTGAATGGTGAGTATCCGCCTAGGGATGAAACGATACACAGCTTCTTGAAAAATGTATCTGGCATTTCACCAGGTATACATTTGGCCCAAAATCCTGCTGAGACATTGGTGAGAAACCGTATTCAGCCCCAGCTGATAAAACATAACATCATGTACAATAGAATATTTGCCTTCAGGGAGAGGTCCAACACTTGTGCTGTGCCTTATAACACTATGCATCAGATATGTTGTGCTTTCGCTAGCAGCTGAACATTCAAATGGTTTGTTATTCATGTAGCGCTTACGCCCAAGTGCTGCACATAGAACATATTTACATGCATTAATCATTCCAAACTTAGAAGGATGAAAGGCTGAGTGGGCCTACCCGGGATTCGCACTGCAACCTGCAGATTTCACAGAGATCTCAGCAGCGAGCACTCAACCCTCTGAGCTATCTTGCCGGCCTTAATAGGTTTTACCGGTTATTCTTGTGGTCTTTTGCCTCGTTTACACTTTATTCATGCACTTTACCTCATTGCCCGTTTAGTCAAATTATTATTTAATTAAATGGGCGTTCCCCCTAACCTCCTCCTAACCCAGCCATCAACCCACCACCCACCACACCCCAACTCTTTCCCCCCACACACACATTACATTAATACTTGCAAAGCTAAGGCCAACGCTTGTTTGTGCTGCAGCACAGACTGCAGATGCTGTTGAGGCCTCCATCCGCCTCATGGACCCCCTCCACCCGCACATTACTGAGGTAACAATGTCTAGTAAGAAAGATTACAACCACAATAAGATTGCTGCCATTGCTGCAGCCCCAGCGCAAGCCTCTGTGTTTGTTGGGCCTGAATGGCTGAATTGTGTCCAATTACAGGCCTACAAGCAGAGCCACCGGGCCCCCACAGCAAAGGCCTAGAGCTACGGTAGACACTTGTCTGTGCTGGAGCAAATACTGCAGATGATGCTGAAGCCACAATCTGCCTCATGGACCCCCTCCACCCTAACATCACTGAGGCATGCACGTCTACTAGGGAAAATTACAACCACAATTAGTTGGCCTCCACTACTCGTCTCCTCCTTCCCTCCACTGCAGCCCCAGCCGAGCCTGTATGTTTGCTGGGCCCTGATTGGCTGCATTGTGTCCAATTACAGGCCTACAAGCAGAGTCGGCAGACCCTTCCGGCAGGCCACCAAAGCCTCCTTTCCAGCAAGCCTTTTGTTGAAGTGCCACCAACCCCGGCCACCCGCTTCCCGCTTCCTTCCCACTATCACTGACTCTAATACCAGCATCCCAGGCGACCTGCACACTGGTCTCCCTCTGACAAGTCTCATCACTCGATATCGCAGCATCCACGCACTTGCAACTCACATCAACCCTTCTCCCCTTAAAGACCCACCAGCAATACCCACCCTACATCACACAGCTGCCGCTACCTTGCTATGTCCGACTACACTCACCTCATCACCGAACATCTCATTGAGACTTCAAAGCGCAAGCCCACATACCTCCCTGCCCACTCCTTCTCTGCCACCCCTAGATGGTTCTTCCGGCACATATAGCCACTGTAGTAACCCTCACTGGTCCATTTCTGGCATTAGTCTCGGGAGGATAGCTAAGGAGTCTCGGGAGGATAGCTAAAGGGCAACGTGCTCACCTTGGAAGCAAGACGCTATGGAGCAGCAGAGGTTTGTTCCCCAGGTCCGCGCTTAGAAACCTCTGGGTATTAAGAGCATTATAAATAACCTATCATATCATATGATATCATATCATACTAAGCCAGACCAGGCCCCCATCACCATGATTAGTGTCAGACTCACCCTTATCTCTCCTCCGCACACACACCTCATCCTAAACCCCCTCACCTGTTCCACTACAAAATCTATTGACCTGCACTTCATCAACATCACCAATGCACACCATGACAAGCAAGTTACACCACCAATGCTTTTACTCTCACCCCTAAACACAGATGACCTGCCCATACTTCTGTCACCCATACGCCACCAAGAGCAATCAGACAACCCCAGGATATATACCCAGCCACCCCTTGTGTCCATGACCTGGTTATCTATAAACCCATCCTCCATACTATTTGCAATCAGCATCCTTCCTCTGCCCCACACATAACACTACCCAGTACTACCCAACTGCGCTCGGAGCCCAACCCAAGCCACCCCAGGAAAGCCCCACCCAGCCTCTGCAAATTACCACAGAAACCTATGACCCTCAGATCCTGGCCCAGTTCGTTCACACCACGCTCTCATCCCTGCACTGAGCACACAAAAGCTGCCAGGCTCACAGCCCGCACTTCACCATAGAAACCAATTACCCCAGAACCTAGCCCAATGCGTGCACACCACACCCTCAGACCTGCATCGAACAAACAAGGGCAGAGAGGCTCTGTACCCCAAGTACTCTACAAAATCACATCTACTCTGGCAAACCTAGGGAAAACAAGTAACACACCCAACAAAAAGTCTCTACAAACAACCCCGCTCTTTATGGAGCCCTGATCAATGCTTGTTGCCTTTGTGCCCATGCTCCTCACATCCACAATCTATTGAAGAACAACACCTGGACTTTCTTTCAGTATCGGACACCTGGCTACATGGTGCAGCAGCTCCCCAACTTGCACTACCTTTCCCACCAACTACTCCATCCTCAGAACCAACAGAATAGACAAAGCAGGAGGCGGTTTTGCTCTTATCAGCAAAACCTCACTTGGCTTCTGGGAAATACCCCTACCGCTCCAACCAGGCTACAGACTCCTCCTCCCCAAGCTCCTATTCAAGCCAAAAACCACCATAAAATTCCTCTTTATTTACCACCAGCCCAATCACTCCAACGGTCCAGATCTTGACATTTCCTTCCTCCTTTCTCCATTCATCAAACCTGCCACCAAAGTCCTAATACTAGGGGATTTCAACCTTGGCTACAACGGCATGGCGGCTTCCACAGCCAAAGACCTCACAAACTCACTCACTGAACTAAATTCACCCAACTCATCCTTACCATCACCCATTCGAAAGGACGCAGATTAGATTGAGTCCCCTCCCTGAGCACTACGATCTCCATCAGCAACATACTGCCGGTACCATGGTCAGACCACTCAGTCATTGGCCTTTGTCTCACCCAGGTCCAAAGTCCTAATAAACCAGATGCTAAACTCCCCCCACCCTCTTTTGTAACACACGCAGACTCACAGAAGCCTGCCTCGCCTCCACACTGGAGTCACACCTATCCAAGAACATAACCTCCCATGACGACCCCTAGCCTCCATGCTCACCAGAGCTCTCACACAGACCATTGACCAAAAAGCTCCTCTCAAACCCAGAACACCAAACCAGGCAAGAAATCCAGCAACGGTATTACAGAAAATCTTCGCATGCTACGCTGGCTACTGCATACCCAAGAGCACACCTGGACAAAATACCCCACACCACCCAATAATGCACTTAATACCCGGAGGTTTCTAAGCATGAACCCGGGGATCGAACGTGGGTTTTTCCACGTTGTCTTGCTTCCAAGACGAGTGCTTTGCCCCTGAGCTATCCTCCCGAGACAACACTTGGGGCAACTTTTTAACAATGCCCTGAGTGCATTGCCTATTTCAACAATTCACAGCGGGTATTGCCAAAAGCCATGACCTGAGTTCATTTCTCCTGCCTCGCTCATCCAAAGGACTTGTTGGATTGCAGCCAATGCCTTGCCTCAGTTCTCTTTGTGGGTACCCTGTGTATACAGCATAATGGGTTTGGCCAACAGGTTCTTCCAGAGTGCAGTTCCCTTAATCAAACTCCCTTTTGGGCATGGTCTATGGGCAAGCTAAGTGAGTACTGTGCCAGGAGCCTTGCCTGAATTCATGTCCTGAGTGTAATACACTGAGGGGTTGTCCAGTGACCTCAGGGACTGCTGGAGGCCAGTTTGGAACCATTGGATACCAGGATGTGGGGAACAGAGAGAGAGAACTGATTGCAGAGCTGTGGAAGATGTGAAGGGAAAGTTGTAAAGGAAACATCAGTGATTCAATGGTTTTCCATCAATAGGTGATGGCAGCTATGATTCTCCCTGGTCCGAAGATGGGGGAGGGGAGGGCAGTGATAATATGCACCCCCGATATAATCAAGGGTCTCTGTGTGAGCACATCCTGGCACTGCACAACAGCTATCTTTGGTCCCCCATCTACCATCAGCAGATCCCCCTCAGGACAGCATGTAGACTGCTGACACAACGTGTTGATAAATGCAGTCCGACAGTTGTCAGTAATTATCTCTTGGAACAGAGTGCAGTAGCAAAATACAGTGTTGTTTTTTTTAATTTTTTTTTATTGAAACTTCAGCCTGATAGACTCAATGCAAGCATCGAGACCTCAAGCTTTTGTTACAAGTTGTTGATCATCGATGTTGACAGAAATCCATGTTCATAAAAAAAGAGTGATATACGCCCAAGTAGGTATATATATCACTAGACAATCACAGTTTGTCAAGTCGTAGTGAGTCTAAAAAGTTAACTACAGCACAACTCAATTTAATACAGTGACCAGCACTGGCGTGAGTCCACCAATCTCGATTTCCTTCTGCTGCAGGAATAAATTCACTTAGATGCTGTGTCTGGTATGCTACAAGCTGCTCACACTTTGTTAGCAGGTGTTCGGTTGTTTCTGTCTCGCTATTACAGAAGCGACACATATTATCATTTCCTTCGTTGATGTGTCGTTGACGCAGCATCTCTTTTGTTTTGAGCACGTTTAAGCGAAGTCTCAAGAATTGGATCCTGTGATGACGAGAGGGACAGTTTGTCAGATACATGCTTGGCACATTCAATTTATGGGCATTAGGTCCGGAATCTAAAGTAGTCGGCATTTGGTGACGGCGGTCAGTGTTCTGAATCCAGCACCAGAGTTCGAACTTCTTTTTTGTTACTTGGGGGCGCAAGATCAAGTCATTCAAATTAAGATTGGCGGCTCTTAGAGTTGAGATCATCATCTCTTTCCACTCTTCTAGTAACTTCGATGAACTCTGGCGGGTTGTGTGCAAAAGATTTGAAAAGCTGGTGTCACTGGAGTCAGACACATCTTGCACAAAGCCATTAGTGATTTCCACAGAACATAAGTGTGGAGCGAATACAGTGTTTTGTAGTACACTTTTGCACGAGCAGTAATTAACATCATTTTGCTCCAGGAAGGAGTTTTGGCTGTGTGTAATTCCTGAGCACACATAAACATGCTGCCCATTCTCAAAGCGCTGTGAAGTGCTGCTAAGTGCAGTCCAGCAGTGGCAGTGCTACAGAGTAATTGTCTCTTGGTACAGTGTGCAGGAACCTCTGTTTCCTTTGATAAAACAGTAACTGGCTGGCACTATCACAGTGTTTTAGGAGCTCAGTTTTGCACGAGCAGTAATTAACATCCTTTTACTGCATGGAGGAGCGTACAATTCATGGGCACCTGCATATTCGTTGCCAGGGTGTGAAGCACCGCAAAGTGCTGGCAAGTGCAGTCTGGCAGTTAGCAGTTGACAGAGTAGTTGGCACTTGGTAGAGTTTTCTTTGATAACACAGTGACTGGAAATTATTAGAGGATTGAGCCCCCATTCCAGACGGTATGTCTAACAAAGTATTGAAAGCGGACTCAGAGAGGTGAGCGCACATAATGTAAATCGTTTTTAAACACGTTTTAGCATATCAGAACATACCGGAGTCTTGGAGGATGTCACACTTGATCCCGATATACAAAAAGGGCGATAGAAAGGACCCGAGCAATTGCAGGTTGATATCACTACTCAATGCGAGCAAGGTCTTTTCATTGTTGATATTGAGAGCGATTGATTAGTGGGCCATCAAAAAAGTATTTTCTAAACCAGCATTATGCCGGGGTTAATTAGTATTCATAATATTTTCTTTTTAAACATATTCATAAAACAAGCTCGGTAGAAGCGTAATCGCCCCCTTTTATGTATTATTTATTGACTTTACTGCGGCCTTCAACCGGGTAAACCAAGCAAAACTGTGGGAGAAACTGAGGAAGTTTGCATGCCGTCGAATATGTTGAGTACAATCAGAGTGTTGCACGAGGACTCAAAGGCTAGGATATGATTAAACAGCCTGGGGGATTTTTCAATAAGTACAAACATAAGCAAAGCAGTGAGCCAAGGATGCATGCTAGCCACCGTGCTGTTTAACCTATATCTGGCAGATATGGAGAGAGTCGTGCGTGTGGCCAATAATTGCCCCCCCGCCTCCTAAAGTAGGTAATGATCACGTTACTGTTCTGGCTTATGCTGTGAGATATATTTCCGGCTCCCAAGATGCATATGAACTGGGCCCACTGTTGGCTGGCAGACAAAAAGGCAGCTTTTCACCCGTAAATGTTGAACATCAAAATGTTGTTTTCATAGAAAGGAATATAGAAATACTAAATGGGTCTTGTTTTCGAGTGACTAGGCCAAAGGCCTGAAACTACCCTCCATTACATATGACTGATGCCTAAAGCGCAGCTTTGCTAACACAAAGAGCTACCATGGAGATGTGTGCATTCTGCAGCTTGGAAGCAATGAACATTTTACATAGGAATCTCCATTGACAGAAGTAATTTGAGGGGCCACTTTAATGAAGGTGGTGACTTGTTAACCTATAGAAAATACTGACACACAGCACAAGGAAAAATGAAGAAACGTCTTGTATTTACTGTAAGATGAATAGCAGATTTAATGTACCAAAATGCAGACTGTAAAAGCATCATGTATTTTGCTGTTCCTAGGAATTGAGCTACAAACTGTGTTAAACCAAAATAACTTCCCCCTTCAGATGCAAGGGTCAAGCTCTGACTTACCCCACTGCCTGAAAATCTCCAAGATGCTCACAGAGCCAGGAAAGGGAAAGAGCTTGTGCCTGACCAAAGGCTTATAGTCGTGATTTGACCCATACCGTGAAAACAAAAGACCCAGTTAATGGATGTGAACACTAATAAAATACAGAGAATTATAATTCAATTTGCGAAACCCTTCCTGGTCTGAATGGCAGATGACATGCAACAGACGATGGCCACATGATGCAAGGAGGTGGAGATATCCCATCTGCCTCAGGAGATAAGGAGACCCAGGTTCCCGCTATTACCTTTGAAAGAATGCTAAGTGTTTTATTTTATTGCAGAACGAATAAACAAAGAAACTGATGCAGGACCTAAATCTAAGTGGAGAAAAGAAATGTGCTGTTCATGGAACTCATAATATGTATTTAATTAGAGATTCTCATAGGGTTTTGTGGGGAATCATAGTTTGGCTATTAGCTCGTAAACCATGACACCCAGCAAAATGATTAAAATATTTCTGAAAAGCGTATGAAAAGACCTATCCAATTATATAACTCTCATAAACCTTTGGACCCAGAGTTCAAAGTAAAAATGTGATTCTAGCGTTCCAGAAAATGTTGGAGAGTCAGGAAGATGGTACCTTCTTAAATCAGAAATCTGTCTGTAAAATCTTGTGATGATAATTGTTATTCTTTTTGAAGAAATCCCCAAAATCTGCCGTTCGTACTTGCATCCGTGCACCGAAATGAGACACAGTATGTTAAGTCCGGCATGATCAGAGCAGATAAAAAATATATTGTTTGTGATTCTTATTTGTAAATTGGAAAAAGTTGTCATATTGTAGATCATAACTGGAGGGTGCAGAAATGCTAATGCAGATTGGTGGAGTTACACGTCCCAGAAATGAAACCTAATAACCTCAGGACCAATCCGTGGGAAGAGGTGTAAGAAACCAGAGGGTGTCTCACTCGCTAGTCCCCGGGGATCTCTCTCTCAGGTGGTCAGGGCACCGCCATCACCTTTGTATCCAGACCCTGGGGTGGACTAGTGCGGGAGTATCACCTGGGTGAGGGGTCTTTAGGGAGTGGGGGTGAGGCAGCTGATGGTGAGACACTGTATTCCTCCCTATTTTGTTTAACAAACCCATCCTATTTATTATGATTCACTGAGTTCCAACTCCACTCCCCTTTTTACACAAACAATAGTCTGAGGAAGATGGTGACTGAGAGTAACGACATTAACTTTCACACATCGTACTGGACATGTCCCGCTAATCAAGTCAGGCAAAGTCAGGCACTCGACTATAAGTGCATACACCCGATACCAATTAGCTCTCCTTACACAAATAATAAGCCGAACCCAAAGACACACTCTGAGCAAGGTGGAACATGAGTATGAATAGAACTTCCGGGATGAAGGCAACCCTACTGGAGCAGAGCGACCGACCAAGGGATGAGAGCAGCGGGTTGAAAACCCAAAGAGTTCCCTACCGGAGGTCTTTGCCTCTAATAGGCCGCAGACAACATGTGTAGAAGGACAGATCCCACAAGTAAAGACTGCATTGTGTTTCAAGGACCCCAGCAACCATCCAGGTTTCAAGGCAGAGTTGGGCAGGTGAGGCCAAACATTTGGTACTAACCTTGACTCATGAATTGGATATCGCAAAACTAAGAAAGAGACGCACACAGACAGTTGGCAAGCGACATGAGAGACCACTGTGTGTTAAAGATTGAAGTAGCAACATTATAGAACAAGTTAACGCTGTACGCGTGTGGATGAAATACGAGGAAAGGCAGACCTGTGAATGAACTTTAAAGTAAAGGAGAGCTGCAAAATAAGCAATTCTAAGTAACAGAGTGGTCCAGCGAAAGGAAGTAGCCCACTCAAAAGTTTATGTGAAAAGTAATCTTTTTGAAGCAATAATATGAACAGCAAAAGTGAAATAAAGAAGTTTAACTCATAGAGAAGGGGAAAGTGAAAGTTGAACCTTTGAGTCGAATTGGTCCTGCAGTGGTCTGAAAAGTAAACCATGCACATTTGAAAGTCTTCGATATCCGTGAATGGTCCAAGCCCGACAGATGGAGACCCAAAGTGAAATAAGCAAGGAGAAGGGAGCCCCCTTGCAAGTTTGTGTTGAACTTTATCTAAAAATGTCCGAGCCAGACAAATGGAGACCCGAAGCAAAATAAGCTTGGGGAATGGAGCCTCCCTTCCAAGTTTGCACTGAACTCTATCGTGAGAGGTCTGAGCCTGACAGAGGGGGACCTTTGTGAACTTTTTGGTTGAAATATTATTCTGGAAATAGAGAAAAGAGACTTAAACGTGGAAGGCCAGATGGGTCTCGATCCACGTTCTGGAACTGTTTATTGTATTGGAAGCAGAGCCAGAGTGTGTCATCCTGCCTACGGGGACAGCCTTACTCCCTGAGGTCTAACGTGGGGAGGAGAGCTGGTTCAACCACATCAATTCATTTGAAGACAGATTTATCCTTTTACATACATTTTCGTTTCTTGCACTTTTTGCACAAGAGATAGGGCAGTCATTAGATTACTCCCATCTTAGGTACTGGGCTGAGTAGGAGTTTCTCCAACCCTAAAAATTTCAATAAAACCAAAATAAATTGTAACCATTGTGTCAGTGTCATACTCGTAATACCATGCCTCCCCTACAGAGGCAAGGCCTTGAGGGAGAGGACAAATAGATTGCCGATCCGAATAATGAGCACATAAACTGGCTCCTGACAATTTAGATATTTTGGGGTGTGGTTAGGGGTTTATAAGGAGATGCTCATGGGAAATGGAAAGAGCTGGCTTAAATGATCTGAGTGGGAACTGCTGAAAAATGGCTAAAAAACACCTTTGCCTGGGAGACAGATGCAGCAAGAGGAATACCAGGAAAGAGACAGAGGCTGGGAGTCCATAACCAGGAGAGGCAAAAAGAGGAATGGATGTTGGAATCTGACCTGGTAGCTGTCCTTTACTAGGAGACGACGCGAGAGACTCGATATCTTTTGCTGAGCACAAAACCCAGATAAGTTCAATGTAAGTAAACTTGTCCAACATAACCAAGTATTTTGGGAATCTGTTTGATTTAATACCTTTCCCTTATTTATTGCATTGCAAACGGAAGTAGATCACTAGCCTTTTCTTAACAAGTAATACTGTCATTAATTTCTGTATAGCTAAATGACACTGCATGATTTTGTGGAAGTTCAAAATCTACAACATCTCACACACGGTATAGTCATATAAAGTCATTTTGGGACCAATTAGATCATTTTTACCAAACTCAAAATTCCCTAACTTGTGGGGTGCAGTTAAAAACTAAATGTCCTACTGTTCACCATCCCCCAGCCCTGCCTTAAAGCAGAGGGGTTCCAAATGGCATACTGAATATCTGGGTTTGGATGTGGCAGAAAAGTGTCTTGCCCAGTTAAACAGAGTGAAACGACTGATTGAAAAGGCACACCCTCTACTGAGAGTGTGAAGAGACTCCAAATTGAAGAGCGATGCTTCACTGAAGGGTGGTAAAGGAAGAAGGTTTATTACATTTTAATAAAAGCATTTCTGTTGAACATTTGGTTGTGCTAGAACCTGGTTAGAAATAGAACGCATGCAGAGATGTCAGGGTTGAAATGGCGCTGCAAATGAAAAGTTTTTTGACAAATGAAAAGTTCTACATGTTATGTAAAGTAAATACCATGCACATTATATAGTAATGCTAAATTGTTCCGCCATGTCCAGGGTGCTGCTTAATTCTCTACATTGGGTGTATTGTAAGGCCCTGATTCACAGAGCATTTTCCAATGGGGTTTTGCCATTATGAAACGCTTCTGTGAATTAGGCCATAAGTGTTTATTAAACCTGTGTGTCTTTTCTTTATTTGTTTTGGTTTAGAAAAACCTTTACAAAACATATATTCATTTTCATTACAGAGAAATACAAAATAAAAACAACGAAATAGCAAAGCAGAAACTATTCACATTTTCAAATAAGAGAACACAGTTAATCTCCTGTATCTAACATATTGACCCTATTACCAAGTCCATATCATACATTTTCACACCATTACCTAACCAAGTCACCGAATAGCAATCCATAAATTCATCTTCATTACTCTTACATAGTAGGAAGACCAAAACCAGATTAAAATAAATGAAAAAATATAGCAATGAAAGGAAATTTAAAACAGAGCACACACATTTTTCAGAAACGTTGCTACCCTGATATTCAAGTTACCATTGTTGTTGTGTAGCATTTTATACCAAATAAATTCTCTATTTAATTCCGCAGTATTATGGACATATTGCGCAAAATATAGAAGTATTTTTTCCCTCAGTGCCGGGCATACCAGAAGTATATGTTTCAGGTCCTCAACCATGCCTTCTATACCACAAAATGTACACCACGGCCATATTAGTTGAACAATTGATCTGATAGAGAGTATTTGGTTTGTGGGCAATACGTTGAATCTAAAACGCATAAAATCGTTACGGATTGTTTTATTTGGATACGTTGTTAGGTAACTTTCCATTACTGGCAACCATTTATTTAAAGCACACACTTGAGGGTAGAGTTTGGTACTCAGTATCGCATTTTTAGTATGAATCCAATCGAAACCCAGCACACTTTCTTTCACTCTTACTGGATTATTCCTAAGGGAAATCATACAGATACCGATTAAATTCAAGTTTTTATTTATTTCTTCATTTAATTCCACTATGAAAGGATTACAAATATCCCGACCTGCATGGTAGTATAAAGTATTGGTCTCTAAGGAATTGCATTTTCTCCATAGCGTCATACGTTTCCATGTCACTAACGCCTGAAGTGAATTTAAACCCATATCGTACTTGATTAAATTGTACGGAATACATTTCGGTAAATAATACATTACCGATTTCCAGATGTAACTTTCTGTTGAGGCCCACAGATCTTCACACGTTAAGGAATGGAATTCAGCCGAATATATTAAACGGGGAATTACTTTTTTCATATAGAATTCTCTCAAAGGAGACATAGAGAATTTCCCAAATTTTACGTCCAGTGCCCACATTTGAGAGATAGCAATGTCTGCCATGAGTTTCAATTGCGTCCTAAGTAGGGGTCTGGACTGTGCCCCTGCTATTGAGAAGCCCAGATATTTAAACTCCGATTTTGCTTTGAGCCTGATGTTAGCGAAAAGCTACACTTGTCTCATTAGGTAGTTCCAGGTGGGTAAAGTATAGGTAAAATCCAGGCGCAGTGCAAGGCTGCATGTGTCTCATTAGGTAGTAGCAGATAGGTAAAATACAGGGGCAGTGCAAGGCTGCATGTGTCTCATTAGGTAGTTGCAGATATGTAAAATACAGGGGCAGTGCAAGGCTGCATGTGTCTCATTAGGTAGTTGCAGATAGGTAAAATACAGGGGCAGTGCAAGGCTGCATGTGTCTCATTAGGTAGTTGCTGATAGGTAAAATGCAGGTGCAGCGCAAGGCTGCATGTGTCTCATTAGATAGTTGCAGATAGGTAAAGTACTGGTGCAGCGCAAGGCTACATGTTTCTCATTAGGTAGTCGCAGATAGGTCAAATCCAGATGCAGTGCAAGGCTGCAAGTGTCTCATTAGGTAGTCAAAGATAGGTAAAATCCAGGTGCAGCGCAAGGCTGCATGTGTCTCATTAGGTAGTAGCAGATAGGTAAAATACAGGTGCAGCGCAAGGCTGCATGTGTCTCATTAGGTAGTTGCAGATAGGTAAATATAGGTGCAGCGCAAGGCTGCATGTGTCTCATTAGGTAGTTGCAGATAGGTAAAATATAGGTGCAGCGCAAGGCTGCATGTGTCTCATTAGGTAGTTGCAGATAGGTGAAATATAGGTGCAGCGCAAGGCTGCATGTGTCTCATTAGGTAGTTGCAGATAGGTAAAATACAGGTGCAGCGCAAGGCTGCATGTGTCTCATTAGGTAGTTGCAGGTGGGTAAAGTACAGTTAAAGTGCAAGGCTGCATGTGTCTCATTGGGCAGTTGCAGAGAGGTAAAACACAGGTGCAGTGCAAGGATGCATGTGTCTCATTAGGTAGTTGCCGATAGGTAAAATCCAGGTGCAGTGCAAGGCTGCATGTGTCTCATTAGGTACTTGCAGATAGGTAAAATACTTTACAGCCCAAGGCTGCATGTGTCTCATTAGGTAGTTGCGGATAGGTAAAATACAGGTGCAACGCAAGGCTACATGTGTCTTATTAGATAGTTGCCGATAGGTAAAATCCAGGTGCAGTGCAAGGCTGCATGTGTCTCATTAGATAGTTGCCGATAGGTAAAATACAGGTGCAGCGCAAGGCTGCATGTGTCTCATTAGGTAGTTGCAGGTGGGTAAATTACAGTTAAAGTGCAAGGCTGCATGTGTCTCATTGGGTAGTTGCAGATAGGTAAAATCAAGGTGCAGTGCAAGCCTGCATGTGTCTCATTAGGTAGTTGCAGATAGGTAAAATACTTTACAGCCCAAGGCTGCATGTGTCTCATTAGGTAGTTGCAGATAGGTAAAATACAGGTGCAGTGCAAGGCTGCATGTGTCTCATTAGGTAGTTGCAGGTGGGTAAAGTACAGTTAAAGTGCAAGGCTGCATGTGTCTCATTGGGTAGTTGCAGATAGGTAAAATCAAGGTGCAGTGCAAGGCTGCATGTGTCTCATTATGTAGTTGCAGATAGGTAAAATACTTTACAGCCCAAGGCTGCATGTGTCTCATTAGGTAGTTGCAGATAGGTAAAATACTTTACAGCCCAAGGCTGCATGTGTCTCATTAGGTAGTTGCAGATAGGTAAAATCCAGGTGCAGTGCAAGGCTGCATGTGACTCATTAGGTAGTTGCAGATAGGTAAAATACAGGCTGCATGTGTCTCATTAGGTAGGTGCAGATAGGTAAAATACAGGTGCAGCGCAAGGCTGCATGTGTCTCAGTAGGTAGTTGCAGATAGGTAAAATACAGGTGCAGCGCAAGGCTGCATGTGTCTCATTAGGTAGTTGCAGATAGGTAAAATACAGGTGCAGCACAAGGCTGCATGTGTCTCATTAGGTAGTTGCAGGTGGGTAAAGTACAGTTAAAGTGCAAGGCTGCATTTGGCTCATTGGGTAGTTGCAGAAAGGTAAAATACTTTACAGCCCAAGGCTGCATGTGTCTCATTAGGTAGATGCTGATAGGTAAAATACAGGTGCAGCACAAAGCTGCATGTGTCTCATTAGGTAGTTGCAGGTGGGTAAAGTACAGTTAAAGTGCATGGCTGCATGTGTCTCATTAGGTAGTTGCAGATAGGTAAAATACTTTACAGCGCCATGCTGCATATGTCTCATTAGGTAGTTGCAGATAGGTAAAATACAGGTGCAACGAAGGCTACATGTGTCTTATTAGGTAGTTGCAGATAGGTAAGAACCAGGTGCACTGCAAGGCTGCATGTGTCGCATTAGGTTGTTGCAGACAGGTAAGATCCAGGTGCAGCGCAAGGCTGCATGTGTCTCATTAGGCAGTTGCAGATATGTAAACTACATGTGCAGCACAAAGCTGCATGTGTCTCATTAGGCAGTTGCAGATAGATAAAATGCAGGTGCAGCACAAGGCTGTGAGTGTCTCATTAGGTAGTTGCTGGTAGGTAAAATACAGGTGCAGCGCAAGGCTGCATGTGTCACATTAGGTAGTTGCCGATAGGTAAAATACAGGTGCAGCGCAAGGCTGCACGTGTCTCATTAGGTAGTTGCAAATAGGTAAAATACAGGTTCAGTGCAAGGCTGCATGTGTCTCATTAGGTAGTTGCCAATAGGTCAAAATACAGGTGCAGCACAAGGCGGCATATGTCTCATTAGGTAGTTGCCGATAGGTAAAAATACAGGTGCAGCACAATGCTGTGAGTGTCTCATTCGGTAGTTGCAAATAGGTAAAATACAGGTGTAGTGAAAGGCTGCATGTGTCTCATTAGGTAGTTGCAGATATGTAAAATACAGGCGCAGCACAAGGCGGCATATGTCTCATTAGGTAGTTGCCGATAGGTAAAATACAGGTGCAGCGCAATGCTGTGAGTGTCTCATTAGGTAGTTGTGGTTAGGCAAAAGTACAGATGCAGCGCAGGGTTGTGAGTGTCTCATTCAATAGTTGCAGATAGGTAGAAATACAGGTGCAGCGCAAGGCTGCATGTGTCTCATTAGGTAGTTGCAGATAGGTAAAATACAAGAGCAGCACAAGGCTGCATTTGTCTGATTAGGTAGTTGCAGATAGGTAAAATACAGGTGAAGTGCAAGACTGCAGGTGTCTCATTAGGTTGTTGCAAATTGGTAAAATACAGGTGCAGCGCAAGGCTGCATGTGTGTAATTAGGTAGTTGCAGGTGGGTAAAATACAGGTGCAGTGTAGGGCTGCACGTGTCTCATTAGGTAGTTGCTGATAGGTAAAATACAGGTGCAGCGCAAGGCTGCATGTGTCTCATCAGGTAGTTGCAGATAGGTAAAGTACTGGTGCAGCGCAAGGCTACATGTGTCTCATTAGGTAGTCGAAGATAGGTAAAATCCAGGTGCAGCGCAAGGCTGCATGTGTCTCATTAGGTAGTTGCTGATAGTTAAAATACAGGTGCAGCGCAAGACTGCAGGTGTCTCATTAGGTAGTTGCCGATAGGTGAAAATACAGGTGCAGGGCAAGGCTGTGAGTGTCTCATTAGGTAGTTGTGGTTAGGCAAAAGTACAGATGCAGCGCAGGATTGTGAGTGTTTCATTCAGTAGTTGCTGATAGGTAAAATACAGGTGCAGCGCAAGGCTGCATGTGTCTCATCAGGTAGTTGCACATAGGTAAAGTACTGGTGCAGCGCAAGGCTACATGTGTCTCATTAGGTAGTCGCAGATAGGTCAAATCCAGGTGCAGTGCAAGGCTGCATGTGTCTCATTAGGCAGTCGAAGATAGGTAAAATCCAGGTGCAGCGCAAGGCTGCATGTGTCTCATTAGGTAGTTGCTGATAGGTAAAATACAGGTGCAGCGCACGGCTGCATGTGTCCCATTAGGTAGTTGCAGATAGGTAAAATATAGGTGACGCGCAAGGCTGCATGTGTCTCATTAGGTAGTTGCAGGTGGGTAAAGTACAGTTAAAGTGCAAGGCTGCATGTGTCTCATTGGGTAGTTGCAGAGAGGTAAAACACAGGTGCAGCGCAAGGCTGCATGTGTCCCATTAGGTAGTTGCAGATAGGTAAAATATAGGTGCAGTGCAAGGCTGCATATGTCTCATTAGGTAGTTGCAGATAGGTAAAATACTTTACAGCCCAAGGCTGCATGTGTCTCATTAGGTAGTTGCAGATAGGTAAAATACAGGTGCAACGCAAGGCTACATGTGTCTTATTAGATAGTTGCCGATAGGTAAAATCCAGGTGCAGTGCAAGGCTGCATGTGTCTCATAGGTAGTTGCAGATAGCATGTGTCTCATTATGTAGTTGCAGATAGGTAAAATACAGGTGCAGCGCAAGGCTGCATGTGTCTCATTAGGTAGTTGCAGACAGGTAAAATACAGGGGCAGCACAAGGCTGCATGTGTCTCATTAGGTAGTTGCAGATAGCATGTGTCTCATTAGGTAGTTGCCGATAGGTAAAATACAGGTGCAGCTCAAGGATGCATGTGTCTCATTAGGTAGTTGCAGATAGGTAAAGTACAGGTGCAGCGCAAGGCTACATGTGTCTCATTAGGTAGTTGCAGATAGGTAAAATACAGGCTGCATGTGTCTCATTAGGTAGTTGCAGATAGGTAAAATACAGGTGCAGCGCAAGGCTGCATGTTTCTCATTAGGTAGTTGCAGATAAGTAAAATACAGGTGCAGAGAAAGGCTGCATGTGTCTCATTAGGTAGTTGCAGATAGGTAAAATGCTTTACAGCCCAAGGCTGCATGTGTCTCATTAGGTAGTTGCAGATAGGTAAAATACAGGCGCAACGCAAGGCTACATGTGTCTTATTAGGTAGTTGCCGATAGGTAAAATCCAGTTGCAGTGCATGGCTGCATGTGTCTCATTAGGTAGTTGCAGATAGGTAAAATACTTTACAACGCAAGGCTACATGTGTCTTATTAGGTAGTTGCAGATAGGTAAAATACAGGTACAGAGCAGTGATGTGAGTGTCTCATTAGGTAGTTGCAGATAGGTAATATCCAGGTGCACGGCAAGGCTACATGTGTCGCATTAGGTAGTTGCAGACAGGTAAGATCCAGGAGCAGCGCAAGGCTGCATGTGTCTCATTAGGCAGTTGCAGATATGTAAACTACATGTGCAGCACAAAGCTGCATGTGTCTCATTAGGCAGTTGCAGATAGATAAAATGCAGGTGCAGCGCAAGGATGCATGTGTCTCATTAGGTAGTTGCAGATAGGTAAAATGCAGGTGCAGCGCAAGGCTGCATGTGTCTCATTAGGTAGTTGCAGATAGGTAAAATACAGGTGCAGAGCAAGGCTGCATGTGTCTCATTAGGTAGTTGCAGATAGGTAAAATACAGGTGCAGCGCAAGGCTGCCTGTGTCTCATTAGGTAGTTGCAGATAGGTGAATTACAGGTGCAGCGCAAGGCTGCATGTGTCACATTAGGTAGTTGCCGATAGGTAAAATACAGGTGCAGCGCAAGGCTGCATGTGTCTCATTAGGTAGTTGCAGATAGGTAAAATACAGGTGCAGCGCAAGAATGCATGTGTCTCATTAGGTAGTTGCAGATGGGTAAAATACAGGTGCAGCGCAAGCCTGCATGTGTGTAATTAGGTAGTTGCAGGTGGGTAAAATACAGGTGCAGTGTAGGGCTGCATGTGTCTCATTAGGTAGTTGCAGATAGGTAAAATGCAGGTGCAGTGCAAGGCTGCATGTGTCTCATTAGGTAGTTGCAGATAGGTAAAATACAGGTGCAGTGCAAGGCTGCATGTGTCTCATTAGGTAGTTGCAGATAGATAAAATACAGGTGAAGCGCAAAGCTGCATGTGTCTCATAAGGTAGTTGCAGATAGGTAAAATAGAGGTGCAGCGCAAGGCTGCATGTGTCTCATTAGGTAGTTGCCGACAGGTAAAATACAGGTGAAGCGCAAGGCTGCATGTGTCTCATTAGGTAGTTGCAGATAAGTAAAATACAGATGCAGCGCAAGGCTACATGTGTCACATTAGGTAGTTGCAGATAGGTAAAATACAGCTGCAGCGCAAGGCTGTGAGTGTCTCATAAGTTAGTTGTGGTTAGGCAAAGTACAGGTGCAGCGCAAGGCTACATGTGTCTCATTAGGTAGTTGCAGGTGGGTAAAGTACAGGTAAAGCGCAGGGCTACATGTGTCTCATTAGGTAGTTGCAGATAGGTAAAATACAGGAGCAGTGCAAGGCTGCATGTGTCTCATTAGGTAGTTGCAGATAGGTAAAATACAGGTGCACTGCAAGGCTGCATGTGTCTCATTAGGTAGTTGCAGATAGGTAAAATACAGGTGCAGCGCAAGGCTGCATGTGTCCCATTAGGTAGTTGCAGGTAGGTAAAATCTAGGTGCAGCGCAAGGCTGCATGTGTCTCATTAGGTAGTTGCAGATAGGTAAAATACAGGTGCACTGCAAGGCTGCATGTGTCTCATTAGGTAGTTGCAGATAGGTAAAATACAGGTGCAGCACAAGGCTGCATGTGTCCCATTAGGTAGTTGCAGGTAGGTAAAATCTAGGTACAGCGCAAGGCTGCATGTGTCTCATTAGGTAGTTGCAGATAGGTAAAATACAGGTGCACTGCAAGGCTGCATATGTCTCATTAGGTAGTTGCAGATAGGTAAAATACAGTTGCAGCGCAAGGCTGCATGTGTCTCATTATGTTTTTGCAGATAGGTAAAATACAGGTGCAGCACAAGGTTACATGTGTCTCATTAGGTAGTTGCAGATAGGTAAAATACAGGTGCTTTGCAAGGCTGTGAGCGTCTCATTAGCTAGTTGCAGGTGGGCAAAGTACAGGTGCAGCACAAGGATGCATGTGTCTCATTATGTTTTTGCAGATAGGTAAAGTACTGGTGCAGCGCAAGGCTACATGTGTCTCATTAGGTAGTTGCAGATAGGTAAAATACAGGTGCAGTAAAAGGCTGCATGTGTCTCATTAGGTAGTTGCATATAGGTAAAATCCAGGTGCAGTGCAAGGCTGCATGTGTCTCATTAGGTAGTCGAAGATAGGTAAAATACAGGTGCAGCGCAAGGCTGCATGTGTCTCATTAGGTAGTTGCCGATAGGTAAAATACAGGTGCAGCACAAGGCTGCATGTGTCTCATTAGGTAGTTGCAGATAGGTAAAATATAGGTGCAGCGCAAGGCTGCATGTGTCTCATTAGGTAGTTGCAGATAGGTAAAATACAGGTGCAGGGCAAGGCTGCATATGTCTCATTAGGTAGTTGCCGATAGGTAAAATAGAGGTGCAGTGCAAGGCTGCATGTGTCTCATTAGGTAGGTGCAGGTGGGTAAAGTACAGGTGCACTGCAAGGCTGCATATGTCTCATTAGGTAGTTGCAGATAGGTAAAATACAGTTGCAGCGCAAGGCTGCATGTGTCTCATTATGTTTTTGCAGATAGGTAAAGTACTGGTGCAGCGCAAGGCTACATGTGTCTCATTAGGTAGTTGCAGATAGGTAAAATACAGGTGCAGCGCAAGGCTGCATGTGTCTCATTAGGTAGTTGCAGATAGGTAAAATACAGTTGCAGCGCAAGGCTGCATGTGTCTCATTATGTTTTTGCAGATAGGTAAAGTACTGGTGCAGCGCAAGGCTACATGTGTCTCATTAGGTAGTTGCAGATAGGTAAAATACAGGTGCAGTAAAAGGCTGCATGTGTCTCATTAGGTAGTTGCATATAGGTAAAATCCAGGTGCAGTGCATGTGTCTCATTAGGTAGTCGAAGATAGGTAAAATACAGGTGCAGCGCAAGGCTGCATGTGTCTCATTAGGTAGTTGCCGATAGGTAAAATACAGGTGCAGCACAAGGCTGCATGTGTCTCATTAGGTAGTTGCAGATAGGTAAAATATAGGTGCAGCGCAAGGCTGCATGTGTCTCATTAGGTAGTTGCAGATAGGTAAAATACAGGTGCAGGGTAAGGCTGCATATGTCTCATTAGGTAGTTGCCGATAGGTAAAATAGAGGTGCAGTGCAAGGCTGCATGTGTCTCATTAGGTAGGTGCAGGTGGGTAAAGTACAGTTAAAGCGCAAGGCTGCATGTGTCCCATTAGGTAGTTGCCGATAGGTAAAATCCAGGTGCAGCGCAAGGCTGCATGTGTCTCATTAGGTAGTTGCAGATAGGTAAAATACAGGTGCAGCACAAGGCTGCATGTGTCTCATTAGGTAGTTGCAGGTGGGTAAAATGCAGGGGCAGCACATGTGTCACATTAGGTAGTCGCAGATAGGTAAAACACAGGTGCATTGCATGGCTGCATGTGTCTCATTAGGTAGTTGTAGGTGGGCAAAATACAGGTATTGTGCAAGTCTGCATGTGTCTCATTAGGTAGTTGTAGGTGGGCAAAATACAGGTATTGTGCAAGTCTGCATGTGTCTCATTAGATAGTTGTAGGTGGGCAAAGTACCGGTGCAGCACAAGGCTACATGTGTCTTATTAGGTAGTTGCAGATGGGTAAAATACAGACACAGCCTTGATTGCTTTTCTGAAATCCATGAAGGCATGGTTGAGGCATATGCCGACATGTATCGTGTTCCAATCTGTGCCTATTTTATTCCTTTCTTTTTTCTATTTCTACTATTCTAATCTGCCCAGGTCCTGACCTCAGGTAAAGCTCTGACTGCCAGAGATTCTGACTTTGTCTGTCGGGTAGGAGGAAGCATGCATGGTGAGAGGTGGTTTTCAACGCAGCTGGCTATGAAGGTGGCTTGTAACTTTAGCCAGTGATGTGTGATGAATGGGGGTGTAATGTAGTCACCTTGATCTGTGTGTGTTCAAACAGAGGCAGCCGCCTACAGGGAATTCCAGACACTTGGACCTCGGTGTCAGATGAAGGGTGAAGCTCCTAATTTGTACACGGCAGTGTGTGTTGTCCTGTAGTAAGAAGTTCATTTTGAGGAAGACACTGAACATCCTGGTAGGGACCAAGATGTGGTTGTCTTCTATGGATCATATTTTAAGGGATAATTGGTTATCATAGGCACTGTTGATTGGCGAACATTGTGGCTGGCGAGGAGAGTGCCCAGGTGCTCCATGAAGAGGGTGAACACCATGGTTTAGGGGATTGCTCCCTCTGGAACCCCTCAGGTGATGGGTAGATGTGGTGATCCGGGAATAGCTCTGTGTACACAGTTAGGCAGCATTCTAGTTGGGAGATGTCAAAAGACTTCTAATGTGATTCTTCCCCATGGTGCAGGTGGAGTTCCAGCAAGGGCACTAGAGGAAGCCCCTTTTGCATCAGTCACTTACTGCATGCAATTATTATTATTAATATTCTAGGCTGGCCAGCAAAGGCAGTTCCATTAAAATGCCATAGCTCCTCGGTTCGTAACATAGCAAGCTGTGCAACAACTGCAATTTAAGAACATATCTATTGCACTCTATAGAAGAATGAAATACAATTTGATCTCATTTGTCAGACCAGTCCTGTGCCCTGCAGGCTGCCAATGGTTTATAACAAGTGTCACCACAACATGGAAGACATGGGCAGAATTAAGAACATAAATAGCTTTACTAATGGCTAGGGCAGGAAGTAAGTGTATCTGCTGACACCTGTAGGGAACTATAGCAGAATGGCAGCATAGTGCAGTGTAGGGTATTTGTAATAACACCTTTAACATTACTAACCGTTTGGCAATACTAACTTTAGCACTACTGACATTAGCAATTTTTTTGGGGGGCCAGTGTGGGTTTACATTTGCTTAGGCCACAGGCTGTGTTACAGGCACACAAACATTCACACTGCAATGTTAATTTAGAAAACAAATGCAAAATTGAAAAGCTGAACAGTGGTGTGCCTTGCAGATGCTGGATTCAGGGTGCAATGAGACAGCAGAATGAGCTCTGGAAAGAACACTGTCATTGTTTATGCTGGAGTAAGGCAGGAAGGAAAGGAAGTTTTGTTTCACATTAATTGCTGGGCTGGGGTCATCGCAGAAAAGACTAGAAAGTTACTGACGGTGGTGAATGAAAGGGGGTGGTGACTGACCAGAGACATAACTAGTGACATCACTGGTGGCATCTGGGAATATGAGGGAAAACAGTAAAGAATCCATACAGAGATATAGGTAGGAGGCAGGCAGCAGAAAGGGGGTTTAAAGGTGAGGAGGCGAGAGCACAAAAAAAGGATATGTGAAAAGGGTGAACAGACAGGGAAGGCGAGGGAGAAAAAGAACATTTAACAGAGTTGGGTTGGTGTGTTCCTGGCCTGGCTGGGGTTTTTCAGTGCATGCTGTTCAGATTTTCCTGATGAGGGAGGGGTGTTGTGTTCAGACCAGACCTCCATAGACCGTGGCTGGGGCGCTGAGCTGTCAGTGTGCTGGGTCGCTGTGACCCTGGAGCTGAAGCCATATCTTGGCAGTGGGAGACAGTAGCTGTGAAGTGAGGTGAATAACAAAGCAAGGACGACTGCCAGTGAGGTGAATCACGAAGCAGTCAGAGGTTTCAATTACTAAGATCTTGGTGTGTGTATACGGTAAAAAGATAATTAATTAGGATACCCCCCATAGACTAATTAGGGAAGTGTCAAACTGGGCACAAAATGGCAAGAACTCATTTGGCCTTGAGGTACAGAGGGACAACTGAGTTAGCCTATTTATAAATTGTTAAGCGTTGAGAAGTGGGGGGAGTTTTGCTTTGTCATACAGGAGTGTTCAATATTATACTTTGAAGGTTGCTTCTAGGGAATGCATGTCGTTCTGCCCATTTTGCTAATGAATATTAGCTAGATTCGCTTAAGGGAATGAGAAATCACTGTTCTTGGTGGGGGTGTGAATGAGTGCTAAAGAGGTTTGGAGTTTAAAAGCAGTTGATGTTTACAAGATGCAAATACGAGTGTAACGATGAACCATGAAAGCTGTTTTTACATTTTATTTTCCTTTTGTGCAGATGAGAAATGTTATTTTGCATCTGTGCCCATGTGTAATAAGTGTTTCTTAAATGTTGGCTTTTTTTAGATTAAACATAATATAAGAAGAAAATCCACAATTGCAAAAGAGTGTCATGGGTATAATAATTCTGAAAACGCTATGAGGGTGTCTTTCTATTGCCAGGTACAATACCAAACCTTTCTGGTGTCTAGCCAAGGAGCCCGTAATAAAAGTGTGGCAACAGAAAGGTGGCAATACAGATGTCTTACACACCTGCACTGTCATATTCTCACCTTATCCCAGTGGTTGATTTCCTTGGAGGCTTTCTGTCAAAACAGACCAATACTAATAGGGCAACTGGAAAACCAAGGCAGTGTCATCGCTCCATTCAGATAAAACAACACCCCTCCTTTCTCCATGGTAAGGGCTCACTTTTTAACCCTTTGCTTATTTGCAGTTCTGCTTTTCTACCCATTATTAATAGTACTTCTTTGTGCTCTACCGATCTCTTAATTTTATGTTTGTCTTTACACCCCAACCCCACTTGGTCTCCAGCGCTGCCTGGCAGTAGCTTGTCTAAAAGCTGATCTTCTTCGACTCCCCAAAGCAACTATCAAGGGTATATTGTGATTGTGTTGCATCCCAAAAGTACAGGAATGACTGTCATAAAATGTGTTAGTCCACACCTTCAAGGTGAAAACCACCCAACTGATCATGTTGCTGCAAAACTAGCATTTATAATTGAGCCATTAAGTATGATACTATGTAAGAGATGCTTTACAGTAAAGTGCTATTGCTTTTTTTTTACAAGTGTAAACACTGTAAAGGCTGTGTCGTATCAAACAAGTGTGACAGGAAAATCGATAACTTCACTAAAACATGTCACTGAACTCCCCTTCCTGCTGTCCTCCCTCAGACCGGATGCACCGCCCATATTTGATTACTGCTTCAGTTCCAAAGTTGGTGTTCACCTTCAGCCCCCCCTCTTGCCCTCAACCAACTGGGTACATATCACTTGGGTTGCATCGGTATAACATAGCAATGGCTTCCTTGTCAAGTGCTTCAATCAATAAAACAGTGTTCTAACAGTTCACATTTCTTTTTATAAAAAAGTGCACTCATTGAGAGCTTAAAACTAAGAATGAGTGTTTCATTGCACTCTTGTACTGCCTTACCTCATTTTATGTTTCTTCTATTTGTCATCTGTCATGATGTTTACTTTTCGCTTGGGGTTGACTAATAGCGGAACTGTACGGGCATTATAATTGCCATTGTGCGATCATATCCATTAAGGATGCTGGTACAGCTTGTGAGTCCACAGTTCAGTACTAGTAGTGCGCTAGCAAATAGATTCATGCAGGATTAGATCTCTGGCACTAATAAAATGCTGGCAGTTTGTGGCCTAGTCAGTGCGTTGCATTATGCGTTATAAACTCCTGGACACAGGGTTTGTATGTTTGTCTAGAAAGGTGCTGACATGTGATATGATATGGAGAAGAAGAGTGTAACCCCACGTGACCGCTGGCACTAGATACTTCCAGGATTATCTGAATCAGGTTATCAACACTGGCATGTACATTTGTATCGCTGACGTGTTGCTGCAGAGATGGAGAAAGGATGTAGACTGTGCCTCCAATACAGAGCAATGGAACTTCCAATGGATATTCAAGGGGTCTTATCTGAAGATCCAATTTCCTTCTTGCCACCCGGCTGTAACCTATACACGTCTGGGTGTTGTAGGTGGGTTCAGGATGCTGCTGCAAGGTTAGAAGAGGACATGTTGTCATTGTGTTTGTTTTATCACGTTGCAATGCAATGACTACTCTTCAAAGCATATTGGCGCTCATTCAAAGTTGGCCCGTGCAGTAAAAATGTACCAGTGTTAACTCATACCAGCATATTACCACACTGGCCAACTAGATGTTTGCCTGTGGGGCACCTGATTCAATTCCAGCCAATGTCTGGAGGTAAGTCTGGAGCCTTTCAGGCAAAAATAGCTTGTATTACTGGCACCTGTATTACCTTTGCCAGTAATACAGGCAAAGCCCCCATGGAGGACAATGGGACTCTGTGGAATGGGGATTTACCACCCTTACATCCACTTGTATTCAGGCAGTAATTCCGCCGGACCAAGTGGCGGGAACAGTCATTCCATTTGCTGGTATACTGCCGCATTTTCCACCAGGATACCGGGAAACATAGAATGAGCCCCATTGTGTCTGTGCTTGGTTCCTCTGAAATCTATCTCCATGTCCCAGACCTGTATCTACTCTAAGAGGACACCATTGGCTTGTGAGCCGTAGTCCCTGAAAGCCTGTGGTGCCAAAACTGAATGATAAGGAGAGGTATGGAGTCCTCTCACATTCCCAGTGGGTGTAACGGGGTCATTAACAAATTAAGAGAGTCTGAAATTTAAAAGGGCATCTGTAAAGGGTCATTCCTGATCAGGAATAATAACTTGACATGTGCCTGGTATCGGAACATATTGCACAACACAGCCAGTTAATCTATTGATCAGTCAATGCATGCAGTGAGTTAATCAGCAATGGGGTTGGTAGTTAATGAGCCAGAACCAGTAGATATCTCACGATAGCCAGAGGGTGGGAGTCTGAGCTCAGAGGACCTTCAACACTGGAGCCATATGATTGTCTGTGAGTGATGATTCTACCTTTCTGCAACTTTGAAAGTTCTCCTGTGTAAAGGCCTTTTCCTCCTCCTACCCCTACGTGCAAGGCTAAGAACGTTGGCATCATCTTTGACTCCACACTTTCCTTCTCGGCCCATATCTCTGATGTCTCTAAAAAGTCAAACTTCCTACTGCACCTCCTCATAGGTATTCTTCCTTTCCTCTCCTTCCCTCAGCTCACTGTCTCCCAAGCTCTGGTTCTCTCTCGGTTGGACTTTTGTAACAGCCTCTTTCTAAATCTACCTGCCTCTACTCTCCGACCTCTACAATTTAATCAGGGCAGGACTGCGAGACTTGTCCTTGGCCTCAAGCCCTGGGATCGTATCTCTCCAGCTTTGAAATCTCTCCATTGGCTCCCAGTACATGCAAGGATTAAATTCAAAACCCTCTGCATTGTCCACAAGGCTTTCTGGGGCCTGTTTCCAAAATACCTTCAGCTATCCCTCCGCAAATACCTCCCCTCTCGAGCTCTTCGCTCCTCTACCTCTTACTCCATCAGGGTCAGTCGTTTTCAAAGAAGCGAGGTGGAGGTAGATCTGTATCTTCGACTGGGCCTCCCTCTGGACAGCATCCCTGCCACTCTAAAACTTGAGGAGAACAATCTCCAGTTCCGGAAGCACCTCAAAACCTTCCTCTTTGCTTCTGCCTTCTCTCCCCTTCTCCCCTGCTGATCTGCTCTCTTGGCACTGTGCACCTGGCCACCCTATGTCCCCTGGGCCCAGGTACCTGCTCACCCTGCCACCTTCCTGCACTGCCTCCTGGCCACCCCTTGCACTGGGGACTGTATCTGTACCCATACAGCCCCCCTCCCCATTTGTCTTCTTTTTCTGCAGTACTAGGATACTCCATAAAGGTAAAATGCAATTCAAAGATTAAAATATTCTAAATAAAATGTCACATCAAGACTGTAAAAAGATAAAGAAACCCATTGGGGAGTTAAGGAGGTGGATCCAGCCTACTGTGCCTTCAATTGGTAAAGGATAAGCAGGAAGAGTAAACAGCAGTGGACTGGTATACCATCGAGCAAGGGTGCCTAAAACCACATTTCAGATGACAGAAAAGTCTTTTTGTAAGTAGAAAAACAAATGGATTAAGGGGGTAATTCATAGAATTCAGTGCACAAGTGGCACACAAGTGGCGCTCGCGGCTGGTGCACAGTGTGCGCGTGTGGCAGTCTGCGCCAGCCGCATGCGCCAAAATCCATTTCCGCGCACAGCATATTAATGGATTTTAACATCCATAACCAGCCGTGGCGGAGAGTGGTGCAGAGACCCTGCAGCAGCGCCAGTTACGCCCCTCCACGTGCGCCATGAACAGCGCACAAATCCTGTACATGGCGCACAGGCTGGTGGACCGGCATACAGCCCCCAACCACGAAAATGACTGTAAAACTCCCCGCGCACCCCTCCGAATACATGTACCCTGCTGCGTGGGGAGAATCACATGTGATAGGCCCTGTGCGAGCGGGGTACGTGTATTTCGGGGGTGCGCGGGAAGTTTTACACGTGATTGGCCTTGTGCGAGTGGGGTACGTGTATTTCGGGGGTGTGCGGGAAGCTTTACACGCGATTGGCCCTGTGCGAGCGGGGTGCGTGTATTTCGTGGGTGTGTGGGACATCTTACATGCGATCGGCCTTGTGCGAGTGGGGTACGTGTATTTCGGGGGTGCTCAGGAAGTTTAACACGCGATTGGCCTTGTGCGAGCGGGGTACGTGTATTTCGCGGTGTACGGGAAGTCTTACACGCGATTGGCCTTGTGCGAGAGGGGTACGTGTATTTCGGGAGTACGCAGAAAGTTTTACACGCGATTGGCCCTGTGCGAGCAGAGTACGTGTATTTCGGGGGTTCGCGGGAAGTCTTACACGCGATTGGCCTTGTGCGAGCGGCGTACTGTATTTTGGGGGTGCACGGGTGGTTTTACATGCGATTGGACTTGTGCGAGCGGGGTATGTGTATTTCGGGGGTGCGCTTGAAGTCTTACACGCAATTGGCCTTGTGCGAGCGGTGTACGTGTATTTTGGGGGTGCGCGGGAAGTTTTACACGCGATTGGCCCTGTGCGAGCGGGGTACATGTATTTCAGGGTTGCGCGGGAAGTCTTACACGCGATTGGCCTTGTGCAAGCGGGGTACGTGTATTTCGGGGGTGCGCGGGAAGTCTTACACACGATTGGCCTTGTGCGAGCGGGGTTTGTGTATTTTGTGGGTGCGGGGGAAGTTTTACACGCGATAGGCCCTGTGCGAGCGGGGTACGTGTATTACGGGGGTGCCCCAATGAAATGGCAGTGTGTGTCCTCTCAGATGTGCACTCTCCCCCCCTCCCCAGGGCCTGCAGGCAGACCACAACACAAGGGAACACATTGCACCCCTGGCCATGCCCCACAGGCAGCCCATCCACCCTAGCGAAGCCCCTCAGCCAGCCGACATGTCACCACGCACAAATGAGCACTGACACATGTCCCCCAGCACCCCCATCCACCCAGCATTGACGGGCACCTGCCAGCAGGCCCCCACTCATGTCCCCCAGCACCCCCACCCCCGCAGCATTGATGAGCACCTGCCAGCAGGCCCTGACACATGTCCCCCAGCACCCCCACCCCCCAGCATTGACAGGCACCTGCCAGCAGGCCCCGACTCATGTCCCCCACCACCCCCACACCCCCAGCATTGATGGCACCTGCCAGCAGGCCCCGACTCATGTCCCCCAGCATCCCCATCCACCCAGCATTGACGGGCACCTGCCAGCAGGCCCCGACTCATGTTCCCCAGCACCCCCACTCCCCCAGCATTGACGGGAACCTGGCAGCAGGCCCTGACTCATGTCCCCACCCAACATGTCATAAAGATGCACATTCATGGGCCTCATGTCCACCAAAATCCCACTGCACGCTACCCCAGTCTTTAGGCACAATCAAGTTTCCCATCCACCCCACACTGAAAGGCCTATTACTTGTCACTAACCAAAAGTCAAATATGCACATCAACACATGTCCCTCACACGCACACACTGGGCGCGAATGATTGTGTAAACTCACATTGTGACATGCAGTAAACCATAGAGAAAATACCACACATGGAAGTAAGAAATCAAAATGTATTGTGCACAAAAATAATAAAAATTATTCAAATCATGTAAATAATAATAAACAAGAAAAAAGGCATGTTAAAAAATAATAATAATAATGATGACACAATCCAAATGAATCCAAAATAAAGTTTGTCAAAAATCCTTGTCCACCAAAGTAAATCCAAAGGAAACCAAAATCCCAAAATCCATTGAGCCATGGTGATGGTAAATGATGTAAGAAAAAAAATCCACTGTCCAACTATGTACAAATATTGCAACAAGGGTCCATGAGCCCAACAAATGAAATGAAACCTATATACAAAATCCTACCTAATTTACAACTATATACAAAAATGTGGGGCATTGTCCAAGCGTCCCAAAATAAAAAAAAGAAAGGAAACCTATCACTAACTAACTATATACAATGGCGACGGGCAAGTCCTGCAGCTCACTCTGTGATGTTGTGGGCCAGGGCATCATCGAACTCCATGTCTATCTCCTGGCCCCGAGGTCTCGCAGGGATGCACTCATGGCCTGTTCTGACTCCCTGCGAAATGCCTCGAGGCACTCAGCCTGCCTCAACGCCCGACGCATGGATAACTCCGCCCTGACCATGGTGAGCTGGGCCTCCTCTTCCCACCACTGCTCCGCATTTATCCACTGGCCCAACTGCAGCCACATGGAAGACACTCCCATTCCTGGGTCCTCCTGCCCTCTGGCCGATGCCTTCCCCCCTGATGTCGATGGCCAGAGCCATCATTGCTCCCACCTAGAGCCTGCTCCTGCTGCTGCTGCTGCTGCTGTCCATGTGCCCTGTCCGATGATGCTTGCACATCCTCCATCTGCTTGTCTCCAGTTGTTGGGGTGTCCACCCCTGCCGGACCGCTGACTCCCAACTGTGGCAGGGAGCGGATCTCCACCAAGCTGGCTGTGTTGGTCAGGCCAGGTCCACAGGGGGCCCTGGTGGAATCTGGATCGGAATACGGCAGGGAGAACGACTGCCGCATAGTCTCCACAGAGGAGGAGAGGTCCGCCAGAGTGCGCGACACATGTAGGAACCCACCGACCATGGCCCCTCCCAACTGTGCCACATTGCGATGCAGCTCTTCGTGATAGCGTGAGTGGTCGCCCCAGGAAGCACGCATGTCATCACGAATGACACACGTGCGAAACGCGACACCAATCAGGACGGAGCCCATACGGTCATGGGACTCCTCGTCCGCAGGTAGTGGAGAGCCAGATGACGTGGGCCTCCCCCCTACCTGCGGACGGGCCTGGGATGGGGCATCCCTGCTGGTGCATGGTGGTGCAATCACAGGGTCCTTGCCAACGACATGCACAGGTCCCTCTGCGGCGACCTGTGCTGCCTCCTGACCCTGGCCCTGGACTGCACCACTTGCACCAGTGGTACTACCCCCACCAGGCCCCATGTGTGGCTCAGTAGCGGGCTCCTCCTACTCTGTGGAGACCACCAACCTGGATGTCTCTGCACCGTCTTCCGCCATTGCAAGCCCCTGTGGGGGCTCACCCAGCCTTTTCGCTACAGCCGTAGTGGCAGACGTGGCACCAGTCCCCTCCCTCCCAGATGATGTCAATTCCTGGGAGGGTGTCTGGGCCTTGCGTCGCCGCCCGGTGGAGGCATCCCTGCCGCTTAGCTCCACATCGCCATCTCCGTCCTCTTCTTCACTCGACGCTGCGTAGAGGGAGACATAGAACACAAGCATCAGGGTACTGTACAATAGTCCGCTAGACAGGAAGCAATAACACATAGTGGCACTGTCAAACGTCACTTCCATCCTGTCCCTCCACAACACATGGGTCAATGCAGGCAACACACATGCAGAAACAGGCACAGCGCATGAAATCAACATCAACATCCATGTACAAGGGCCTCTATTAACATAAATGTTGCCTTAAAACTGACATGCATCATGGCTCATACTGATCCCATGCACACACATCACCGGAGGGTCATGCATCATGGCTCGTACACCACAGACAAAGTGGATACAACGGTGACCAGACTGCATGAGTGAATCTACACATCGTCACGGACATGTGTCATGCATCCATGGCGTTTAAAAGTCACACACACGCTTTTCAGACACACAGACATGCACACCATACATGTACATGAGAGAAGCACCCATCTCTCACCCCCCACCCATGTCCAAAAACAGGGACTGGCATGCATTCATGTGTGCATTCCAAATGCAGCTCACCATGTCTCATTGGAACACATGCACCATACATGTGGTTCACGCATTACTGGTCTCACATGCATTACCATGATGTCCCGGCGCACACATATACATACATGGCCTATGTTACACATACAGGCAAGTAGCTGACTACCAGCACACTGCAACATGCCCTGTTTCACACAGCAATGCATGGCCACTTACCGCTCAACTCCAGACGGGTCTTCCTCCGAAGGATCTGGGCATGGAGCACTGGGCTTATGCGTTCCAGGACCCTCATCTCGATGTTGCTCAGGTGGACCCGGCAACCCTCTGCATCCTCTGCCTTCACAAGGCTCCGGGCCTTGTTAAGGGTCCTGGATCTGAGGTCCTCCCAACACTTCCAGACATGCTTGATGTCATGGGTTGCAGCCCCCTCTGCATTGATGGCAATCACGACGTCCTCCCAGATCCTCTCCCGTCCTTCTTTTTTGGCGCGCGATGGTGTGAAGAGGACATGCTCCCCCAGGACACCAACTTCCTTCTCACTGAAGCTGGTGGCCCTCTGCCTCTCTGGCTGGGGGTTGCCCCGACATGGCGACCCCCGAGGCAGGTGTGGGTGGGCAACTGTGTCCTGGGGCTGGGCTGTGGAGCGATGGTATCCCAGTCGGGAGTCTTATGTTCCAGCAGGGGTGGACACAGCAACTGGACCCCTGCAGATGGCTGACGTGCAGGCACCAAATAGCAGGGCATGTGGGGAGCAGACAGGCAGCAGCAGATGGCAGGTGGGAGCTGGCTCAGGGCTCTTGGGGGCAGGAAAATGGCCTTTTGGGCAATAGCGTGGTCTTCCGTGTGTTTTTGTGTGGTCAGCTTGATACAGAGTGATTTGGCATGTGAAAAAAGTGCACATCAGCGAGTAATTCGTGGAAAGGCCCTTAACGCGTAAGCACATCTGTGATGTTACGCGCGCGGGCGTTCACCTCATGATGGGTGCATAGTGATTCAGCACGTGAAAAAACAGCAGTCTGCGTGTTAATGCGTGTAATCCTCGGAAAGGGCCTAATTACGTAAGTGACGTGACACGTGCAGGCGTTTCCATCAGCATGGGTTAAAGGTGAGCGGGTCCCGGCAGTTCACTGTACGTGCCTTTCGTGGAGACCGACGTGTGTGTTGCTACTTCGTGTTGTTTCGCGCTCCATCACTACTTCACAGCTATCAAGGATGTATCTCTTCTTTTGGCGGGGGTATTGGCTACGCGTGTTTTTCATTGTCACGCTAGTCTGCCTGTGAGTCGCTCACACTATTTTTCCCACTCCGTGGTGCCCCTGTGTATCGCTTACCCGTTTTCGAGGTCATAGTAGCCTGCATGTCCCACGCTTATGTGTTTTTCGTGTCCCTGGGTGCCAAAGTGTACTTCTGGAGGTTAATTCCACACACGTAGGCTACCGGGTGCGTGCACAGTTTTACTGCAGTTTTGGGGTGCCTGAGCGTTGCGTGACCTGTCAATTCATCACTGGGGTCACATACAGCCTTGCAGGTGCAGGGGTGCTTATAACATCTTATATCCCCCCCTCCACTCCAATTGCCCAGGACAATTGTGGTGTACACCTCCCATTGGCACTTCTCCATCTGTGCCGGCACTACTCCATCTGTGCCATGGTTGGGAGGCCACCAAAGGTGAGGGGCGCCTCAGCTGGGCGTACTCCTCATGGCAGGTGTGGCCAGAGACATGGCCGGGGTGACCAGGGAGTAGGGGGACTCCAGGGTGTCCAGGGGGGCTGCAGAGGGGGAAGAGGCAGGGGTGCACCACTTGAGCACAATGATGTGCCATGTGTTGGTGCAGTCATGCCACCACCCCCTGCGGCTCTGAGAGATGCAGATCTTGCATCTGGCACTGGCGCTCATGTTACCCGGCAGTCCATTTCATCAACAGCCATGGGCCCAAGGGTAGTGGTAGCTGCAGGTGCAGCTGTGGACACCACCACCCAGTCTCAGGGTCTGCCAGCGCAGCCTGTGTTGGCACTTGAAGAGTCCCTGGAAGATTTCCAGCAGGTCAGGAGGAACATCGTAGGTGCACGCAGGGCTGCCCTGACCGAGACACATGTCCCTGGGGCAGCAATGTCATCTGCTACCCCGACCAGCCGGGTGATGGCAAGTGCAGGAGCAGATGCAGCCAACAACACCCCGGTTGTTAGTCTACCAACCAGGACAGTCACAGTCAATGACCCTGGCACAGCGGATGTTGCTGCGCAGGGTCCATTCCAGGGCACCCAGCAGCCACTGACGGAAGTCAGGCCTTCGGTCGTCCTTCAACCTGGCTCTCCCTTGGTTCAATCCACCGGTCCCACTGGCCATACTGATCAGGGTGGCATTCGCCAGCCAGGGTCCGCGCCACCATCCAAGAGGAGGAAGGTTGAATCTGCAGCACAGGCTGGGACCCCAGACACAGCCACGGCCTCCTGCACATCAAGGAAGAAGACTTTTTGCAAGCAGGAACTGGACTCCCTTTTGGACTATGTGCAGGCCCACAGACGTGACATGCTAGTGGGGCCGAATTGTCAAACTATGGCTGCCCATCGGAATACCCACTGGAAGCATGTCACGGATGATGTGAGTGCATTCAGCCATGAGGTGCGCACAGCTGCCGAGTGAAAGAAGCGTTGGAATAACCTCAAACGCAGTGGTAAGGCCAAGCGTGCCTCTAATTACAGCATGACTCTGGTGACTGGCGGTGGGCCACTACCTGAGGAGGATGACCTCACTCCGCACAAGGCACTCGTTGCGGAGTTCATACCACAAGAATTGGTTGAAGGAGTGGGAGAGATGCAGGACTTTGATGCCCAGTTCAGTGAGTGTTGTTGCATGTATGTCCAGCCCATGTGTGTTTTGCCTGTGTGATGTGTTGTGCTTGACTGCCACTACATGCTATGTGTACATGGTTCTCATGTGCTAGTCATGCAATGCTTCACTGATGCGTGCTTGCTGTGCAGGATGGTGGACATGTAGAGCAGATGTCCTCATCACCACACTTGCACCCTACTCACATGTTAGTCACCCAGATGCCCCTTCGGTCCATGTTCCTGCTCTCTGACTCTTCTGCATGTAGCCAGGGGTGGTTTTCATCTCAGCACTGGAACTATGTCATTGCATGACTGACGTGCATGTGTCCTCTGCCTGCATGTGGGTACTCCACGTAGGAATGCCCCCTTGCCCCTCCACCCCCCCTGTGCCCACATTACACCATTGCACTGTTGTGCATCATTTTGGCGTACTGCAATGGCCTGTTCAAGCCTCCTGTGTACATGCTAACTTCCACCAGCCAACCTGCCACATGCCTTCAGGCAGGGTGTATCACTTGGACTGTGCAGATGGAAGATGCTCCGCAGGGACATGAGTGCCCATTCATGCTCCATGTGCATTCCACGCATGCCCCTATGTGTCCTTGCTTGGATGATCATTGTAGTACGTGTCTTGTATGAGCAACATTTCATGGGATTTCTTCAGCCATCCCGTGCCCACTCTGGCCCTGTCCTGCATCACACACATGTTTAGGGTGTCACAGTCTGTGTGGGGCACAGTCCTCCCCCAGTTTCAGGCCCACTGACTCTGTCCAACTGGTATAGTGGCTTTTGCACACTTGGGTGTACTACTGAGGGTTCGTCATGTGTCCTGCTTACTGTACCATCATCATCTGCTGTGTTGTCAGTTGACTCAGATGAGGCCATTAATGCTAGTCAACACTGTCTGACAATACACAGGTCTCTGTTCAGCCTTTGCTACCATGCAAGGCATCCCTGCATTTTCACTGAGGTCGGGGGGGGGTTTGCTTGTAGCCATGCAACTCATTGCATGCACATTGCACGTGATGCCTGAACTGGCCCTTCCACTGGCTTCACAATTTTTTATACACATCATGAAGTACTTGTTCATGTAGATAGTGAGTAACGTACACATGTTCTGCACTGCATCAACCAGCTTCTGAGCCATGGAACACCGTTCTACATGCCTACTCACTGATGCAATGTCAAATTGACCAGGCATGCATGGCAGGTTCTCTTTTGTGTGTGACATGTCTGCTTCATGTTTTGGCTGTCTGTGTGATGTCTATGTGTATGTGTGTCATGTGCTTCTAACATGTGTACTAATGTTTTTTTCTTGGGTCCCGCAGGTGTCAAACCCAACAACGCGGTGGCCGCGCGCCACCGAGGTATACTGAGTGGGAGCAAGACATGACTGCCAATTCAAAACATCAGGGGGCAGCACTTGATAACATCGCTGAGAGCATGGAACGTGTGGCCCAATCCGTGCTCCCCCCTGCTAGGCAGGTGCTTCTCCAGCGGCAGGCAGTGCAGTCCACGGCCCGCTAGCTCAGGCTGGGCATGGCGGCCTCAGACAGGGCACGCCAGGCTGAAATGTTGTCTCTGCATCAAGCAATTGCTGCTCACGCAGAGGCACACATGAAGGTAATGGAGGGTGAGTATGCTTCCCTCCGATCCACTCTGGGTGTCCTCTTGATGTCCCAGAGGGAGCGGTCAGAGGAGAGGTTTGAGCAGCTTGAGCGTACCATCTCGGCTGAGCTATGTGCTTGCCGGGAGACTCATCAGTTGTCCAGCCAGACCATGCAGGAAGAACTCTGTGTTACATGTGTTACCTTGCAAGAGGAAGCACGTGTATCACGGGAAGTTCTACATGCAGACCTGCGTGTCATTGTCTCACAGAACCAGGCTCACCCGTCCGGCACACTTGCTGCCGACGAGGGGAAAGCTGCGGCTAGGCGTGGTCAGGCTCCTGTGCCACGTCGTCCTTTACAGGATGAGGCAGACTCGGACGACAAATTATCTTCCACACAGGTCGTGGTGTGCAGGTCGTTGAGCCCATGGAGGGGTTTTTTTTTGTCTGAACATCATCACATGTGGGTGTTGAGGTGCACCCTGTACCTCCCCCCCTCTGGGTGCCCCCCCCGGGTCGTATGTGGCCATTTTTGATTTTTGCTTTTAACTTAGTTAGTTAATATTGATTATTTGATAGTTATTTTAATTAGGTTACGTAGGTTATTCATTGTTAGTTTAATTAGTTAATATAGTTAAATATTGTTTGTCTATTGTGCATTCATGTGACAGTGTGGTGCTTTGTGGCTTTTGAAGCATCCACTGTCTGTTCCAGCAGGGCCCTTCAATCTTGTCTTGTGTATGTGTTTGCAGCTTGGGGTCCTGACTCAATTAGGCCACTCCTGCTTCTCTTCTCCATGGGCTCGCTAGGATGGTTCGGTGTTACAAAATATTACACAAGGGCTTTGGACTTTCCTCGTAACTGTGGCCTGTCTGCTGCTGTACTACTTGTGTTAATACTCCTAGTGGGGATTTGTTGCATTTTATCCACCCCATGTCTGTGATCTATTTGGGTGAGTATGTGATTGATGTCTCCATTAATTGATGTGGATTGGGATGTATGTTCTTTTCTTGCCTGTATATGTGCTTGATGCACTTCATGATGTAGACAGTAGCCTGCACCCTTGGCCTGTCAAAATGACACTGATGGTGGGAGGAGTTTGGATGTAGGTCTGTGACCTGGACCAGTGACAACCAGCATGAAGACACACACAGGGAACTTTCCTGTCTTATTAATTTATTTTATGCCCTTTCTGCAGGAAGTTAAGACTCCAGACTACCTTTGCCAGCAGACACAGCGACGACTAATCCAGAGAACTAGGCACATTCGGTGGTGCAGACGTGTGGATGTGTGCACAAGCAGGGGCACAGGGCTTGTGCGAAGATGTCCAACAGAAGCAGACGTGTTTCCAGGATCTCCAGCCAAGGTGAGCAGCACAATAGCCAACACCGCAGCCAACCTTCCACCAGGCCACTTGCACATGCATGCTAAGTAGCACCAGTGCTGGGGAGCTTTGCCAGGCATTGTTGGAGAAGCACACAGAACAGCTGGCATGTATTGAGGGCCAAATGCCAAGTGGCTTTCCAAGTTGTCAGGGGCACACACAGGGGCCATCAAACATATCCTGGAGTACCCCTTGCTCCATTGAAGCATAGTTATTAAGGTAGTAGCATTCCTAGCCAGATACTGATACAACGCACAGGGACACCGAGCAAGGCACAGACTTGTGGGCAGTGCATGTCATTTGCATGAGCTAATTGCCAGGTGCACTACCTATTGAAATATGCGGCTGCCAGAACACAACTTGTACTGAAGTTGCACCTTGCTATACGCGTCTAGCAGCTCACCCAGGGACCATTGTATCATGTGTGATTCTTGACCCATTGGTCTTCCATATCCTGCACGGTCATATGCGCCTGCCTTACTGCATTGACAGTGTATGAACCATCGGTGGGCCAAGCTAACATATGGGTACAAAGCAGCAGACAGGGGTGTTTGTTTGTGGATAAGTCACTTACTTTGGGGCATGGATGGAGTTGTGTGTGTGTGTTGTCATCACACATTCAGATTAGTAACTCACGCTCTCTTTGCAGCATTGAAGTGAAGTGCTCCTGTTACCGGACCTGAGAGTGCGCAGGAAGGAGGCCAGCACTCACCCCAGAGATAAGTCTCTCTTTGGCTTGAATTTGACTATTTTGGTACATTGTGCATGATGAACATGTTTTCTCAAATTGAGTATGTGTTTTTGTGAATAATTGTATTTTGCCTACTTTCCCTTGCAAATCCTACTCCCCTCTCCTGCCCCTCTTTCCAGTTCTCCTGATTACCAATGCCTGTCCATGCTACATATCCCTGACCCTCCTTCCCTGCCGCGGTCTCAGAGGGCTGTGTAAGTTTGACCTTGCAGGCGCACAGACCACGGAGGGGGTGGTTGGTTTGTGCCACTCCTGCGCCTGGTACCAGAGCTGTGACAGTACCCATCAGTTGTTGCATCATCATTGTATGTCATGTACCGTAGATGGTACCCATCCTGTTGGACCATTGTTCAACTGTGCAAGCTTGGTTTTTCGATCATTGTGCTTGCACATGTGCTTTGACATTTCCTGCTACTTCAAGTCATCTACTGGAGGCTCATCCTGGTTCTTTTGGTGCATACAGGCTTTTTCCCTGGTTTGGGGGTTTGGCTACTTGGAGTTCTCTCCGATTTGGTATTTTTACCAGTCAATGTGGCCTCTGAGGGGGCTGGACCCTATTTTTACGCAAGCTGGAACATGGAGACCAAGGGGTATGGTGATCCTGTAGCCAGGTAGACTTGAAGGAAGAAGGCTACATGCCCCAGACTTGGCTTGGCTTGGCCTACAGTGTCTTGGGCACTCTGACATTGTAATTGTGGGGTACTATGCACATGATGTGTTGTGCTGGTCAATGCCTGTTCCTGTGTCGTGTTTAATTTTCAGGTGTCAGGGGATTGGTGTGGTTTGACATGCTGGGGTGTTCACATGGCCATGTTCACATGTGATGTGTACAGGAAACTGAGGGTCACTTGATTTCACATGCATATATTGAGTGTATGTCCCTAATGACACACACAGTTGCACAATGATCCACCACTCTGTTACGCTCACTTGGCTCCCACAGAGGCGTCGATTGGAACTGGACAGCTGCGGTCTCCACCAATGCGATGCATAGGGCCGAGATGACGGACTGGACTGGCCCACCTAGCTTCGTTTGCTTGGCCCGTAGGAATATTCTTCTGATGGTTTAAAATTATGAGCTCTCCATCCTGCATTGAGCACAGGGGTGCGTTGATAACCAGTTGCTTCACTGGCTCGCAGGAATTGGTGAGTTCCAGAACAATATTGACTCTGAGATTCCCGGCAAGACGCCGTAAGTATAAGAGTTCAAATGCCTGACTTTCACTCTTGTCCGATTCCTTGCAGGTTGCAGCTTGACCCTAATGAAGAGTTCCTCGTGGCAACCGGTAGTATTCTGGTAATGATTTGCATTTTCCAACACAGTTTGATAAAATAATGTCAATATGTAACCTGTTGCTTTCTCCCTTATTCAGGCGCTGAGAGTAAGTATGAAGTCTCGGGGACTAATACCTCTGGCGGTAAAATCAGGTAAGTCTATTGGTGAGGGGGGTTCCCCTTGTTAGTCCCTTTGTTTCACCTTGCTGTCCTTTTGTTTCCCCTTAGGGGCCGGGGTTCGGCGAAGATGCAGTGGAAATTGCGCCGACACATGAAGAGGAATAGTAGCCCCAGTGGTAAAATCAGGTAAGTCTATGGGGGGGTAACTAATATTCCACTGTGTATTCCCTTGGCTCACCTTGCTGTTCTTGTCTTCTCCTTAGGTGCCGGAGTGCGGCGGGAACATGCAGGAGGATGCGGTGGAATGTGATGATGCTGCGAAGGCCGGTGAGTTTAGCGCGGCGCTGCAGCAGGCGAGGCGACGCGCATTAAATAACTTCTTTCTTCCAGCTCGAAGGTGCGATGGATTGGGAATTCAGGTAAGGATCAAAGGTATTGCTCTTGTTCTAACCTTTTCTCCTTCTTTCTCCCTTTTTCTAGGAGCTCCAAACTCGAGGCGGGCGTGGCAGAAGGCTGGCTGAAGACTTGCAGGCACGGTGAGCGTTACGCTGCTGGATGCAGAATAACGCGGAGCGTGTGCTGCTCTTCGGGTGTGGTTTAAAAAGCCTCCAAAGTAGTCCAAGGTAAGTATTCCTGCCCAGCCCCGCCCGAGTAAAAAAAATAGTCCCTAAGTAAAGTAGTCCCTTCCAAGCCTCTTTTGGCTGTTCTCTTGCAGCATGGTCTGCATCAGGTACGTTTTAATCTATGAGCCTAGGGCGCCAGGACTGACTCTCTATATGAGCCTGGCGCCATAGGCGCCAGGACTGGACCCAAATAGCCCCTAGCAGGGGTTGTCGGGCTTGCTTAGGATAACTTGATGCCTGCTTCCGGGGTTGCTGGACTTGGTCTGGGTCCCCGGGGGTAGGCATCATGACACACACATACAACCACCCTTCCATGGCCACAGGTGCACACAGATTGCATTCTCAGACCCGCGGTGTCCCTGCAGCACATGATCTATTGCCATTTGGGTGTCATGTATATGCGTCATTTGGTTGTAGATTTGATTAGTCTTGTTCATGTGATGCTCAAGGTGTATCTGCAACACAATGGCTGCTCACCGTGCAGTGTGCTGAGCAGTGTGTTGCAGGAGGCACACAGCACACGGGTTCGGGAGTCGGGATCTTGGCTTGCTCAATGTGCATGTGAATAGGCATTCAGTGTTGTGTTCATGGTAGGAATGGTGGATAGCATTTGTGTATGGCTTGGTTTGTGTGGGAGGCTGTTGGTCAGTCATTTCATCTTATTCCATGTCAGGTGTCATTGTCTCCGGCCACTTTCCATTCATCACATGTCACTTCGTATCTTATTGGTCATGTGTTGGCCTTTTGCTATTGCATGCCATGTCATGGTGTGGCAGACAAGGGTGATGTGGGTTGGGAGGGTTTGGGTGACATACCAGGGATTGGCGGGGTGTGATACACACCTTGCATGTGTTCCTTTTGGTCACAGAGGATTGGTTATGTTTAAGTAGCTAGGGATGCACACAATATAGCTCTTCCGTGGCAACATTCTCAGGGTGGTAAGGTTGTGACAGTTGACTGTCTCTTTGTCATCATTGATTTTCACCTGGTATGTGCCAGGCCTTTGTGCACTCCGCAGGGGTGGGAGTTTTGGTGAAGAATGTGGCCACAAGCTGGGTCCGGGCTGCATCGCCATGTGCCCTGTCTCCTCCCATGGGCAGCACCTGTGCCTGTGGTTGGGGATGTGGGGGCCCCACCATGTCCACCGGTACCTCCCGCCATGTTGCAACATTGTGCAGGACACATGCTGACACAATGATCCTGCACACTACTGGGGGTGCATATAGTAGCTGCCCACCAGAGCGGTCAAGGGAGCGGAAGCGTGACTTGAGCACTCCGAATGTGCGCTTCACTATGCCCCTGGTTGCAATATGGGCATCATTGTATCTTACCTGTGGTGGGGTGGTGGGGTTCCGGATTGGCGTCATCATGTGGTTGCTCAGAGAGTAGGCACTGTCCACTGGGGAGGTGATAATAGTTGTGATTATTAGGGGTTTGGTATGTGTCTGTGTGTGACATGCATGCATGTGCACAGGCATTTGTACTCACCTAGGAGCCATATGTCACCATGCTGCCCAGCTTCCAGGGCCCGGCTCAGGGCGGACATTCTGTATATGAAACTGTCATGGCTGCAGCCAGGGTAGTTTGCATAGACAAAGGTGATGATTCCTTTAGCATCGCACACAACCTGCACGTTGATGGAATGCCAATTCTTGCGGTTCCAATAGATGTGCTCAGTGGCCCTAGGTGGACGTAGGGCCACATGGGTGCAATCTATGGCACTGAGCACTTTGGGGAAGTGTGCCACCCTGTAAAAGTCCTGGACCACGGCCTGCCTTTCTGCGGGTGTTCTGGGCATGTATATGTGCTTGTGGACTGAGGGGCGTGCAGTGATGATTGCCAACACCTGGTGTAGGCAGCGTGACTGCGTGGCCTGTGAGACCCCCCACCCCCACTATGGCATTTGTCCACTGAAATGACCCAGTGGCCAGAAAATGCAGGACATTGAGCTCCTTCCAAAAACAACAGAAATATGTACTGGTCAATATTCCCCTCTTTGTTTGAAAAATAGTGTGCAACAGATAGTGTGTATGTTCAGGACACACCTTCTCCAGTCCAAAGTCCTAAAGAAGAGCATATGTCTCCAGCATTCACTGAGTTATAGATATGGAGCCCTGATTGCCTGTGTCGAGAATGACAACGAGGTGGGATGTGTTCGTAATGTGAAATCTGCCCGAATGGGAGTTGTTCAGTCCAAACAATTGCCCAGAATTTCCCAGTGCCGATTGTGTCCAGAATTAAAAAAGTGATAACCTCTGTCATACAATCACTTTTAAATCAAGGAATTATAATCCCAATGAGACGTCACTGTAATTCTCCTATTCTCCCCATAAAGAAGCCAGGAAAGAATACTTGTTTTGCAACTTGCAACTTGTTTTGCAAACTTGCAAACACCACAGCAAATGCAAACACACAGATTTGAGATTCCTGGATAAAGAGAGAAGTGCCAAACATGCAAACACAACATTATATGCAGACACCTAGATTTGAGATTCCTGGATAGAGCAAACAAAGGCCTGAACTGCAAACAGAAAAGGAAATGCAAACACCTAGATATGAGGTTCCTGGATACAAGAAAAAAAAAACGGCTGCCTAAATGCCAGATATGGCTCACACAAGTGGCCTAAATGCCAGATAAGGCCCACACAAGTGGCCTAAATGCTAGATAAGGCTAACTAACACAACTGGCCTAAATGCCAGATATGGCTCACACAAGTGGCCTAAATGCCAGATAAGGCTAACTAACACAACTAGCCTAAATGCCATATATGGCTCACACAAGTGGCCTAAATGCCAGATAAGGCTAACTAACACAACTGGACTAAATGCAAGATATGGCGAACTAGCACAATTGGCCTAAATGCCATATATATGGCTCACACAAGTGGCCTAAATGCCAGATAAGGCTCAGTAACACAACTGGCCTAAATGCCATATATGGCTCACACAAGTGGCCTAAATGCCAGATAAGGCTAACTAACACAACTGGCCTAAATGACATATATGGCTCACACAAGTGGCCTAAATGCCAGATAAGGCTAACTAACACAACTGGCCTAAATGCAAGATATGGTGAACTAACACAACTGGCCTAAATGCCAGATATGGTGAACTAACACAACTGGCCTAAATGACAGATATGGCTAACTGACACAGTTGGCCTAAATGCCATATATGGCTCACACACGTGGCCTAAATGCCAGATAAGGCTAACTAACACAACTGGCCTAAGTGCCATATATGGCTCACACAAGTGGCCTAAATGCCAGATAAGGCTAACTAACAGAACTGGCCTAAATGCCATATATGGCTCACACAAGTGGCCTAAATGCCAGATAAGGCTAACTAACACAACTGGCCTAAATGCAAGATATGGTGAACTAACACAACTGGCCTAAATGCCAGATATGGTGAACTAACACAACTGGCCCAAATGACAGATATGGCTAACTGACACCGTTGGCCTAAATGCCATATATGGCTCACACAAGTGGCCTAAATGCCAGATATGGCTAACTAACACAACTGGCCTAAATGCCATATATGGCTCACAAAAGTGGCCTAAATGCCAGATAAGGCTAACTAATACAACTGGACTAAATGCAAGATATGGCTCACACAAGTGGCCTAAATGCCAGATAAGGCTAACTAACACAACTGGCCTAAATGCCAGATATGGCTAACTAACACAACTGGCCTAAATGCCATATATGGCTCACAAAAGTGGCCTAAATGCCAGATAAGGCTAACTAATACAACTGGACTAAATGCAAGATATGGCTCACACAAGTGGCCTAAATGCCAGATAAGGCTAACTAACACAACTAGCCTAAATGCCATATATGGCTCACACAAGTGGCCTAAATGCCAGATAAGGCTAACTAACACAACTGGACTAAATGCAAGATATGGCGAACTAACACAATTGGCCTAAATGCCATATATGGCTCACACAAGTGGCCTGAATGCTAGATTTGGCTAACTAACACAATTGCCCAAAATGCCAGATAAGGCTAACTAACACAAATGGCCCAAATGCTAGATTTGGCTAACTAACACAATTGGCCAAAATGTCAGATATGGCCAACTTACACAGTTGGCTTAAATGCTAGATAAGGCTAACTAACACAATTGGCCTAAATGCCAAATAAGGCTAACTTACAGAATTGGCTGAAATGCCAGATAAGGCTAACTTACACAATTGGCCTAAATGCAAGATATGGCTAACTAACACAATTGGCCTAAATGCCAGATGTTGCTAACACAATTGGCCTGAATGCGAGATAAGGCTAACTAACACAATTGGCCTAAATGCCATATATTGCTAACTAACACAAGTGGCCTAAATGCCAGATATGGGTGCGGGTTGATGGCTGCGCTACAGGCTCCACAGGCAAACACAGGCTGGAACTGCTTCTTCAGGAGCCTTGGGGCTCTTAGCCGGGGGCTGCCAGGGCACGGGCTACCCTGTGTGGTTGACTCTAAAAGGCCATCAAGGCCCAATCATGAGTCAGGGATGTGGGGGAGTCGGGCAGGTTGTGGAATAAGTAAACACAACACTTGGGGAGGCTGGGAGAGGGAACAAGCAGGAGCAGACTTTGATTTGAAAAAAGCATAAAAGTGCAGAATAACGGGATCACTGGTCAGGGCATGAGTGGATGGTGCGGGTTGTGGAATCAGGAAATACAGGGCTTGGGGAAACTTGGACAGGGAACAGGCACAAAGGGTTAGGGCAGATTTCGATTTTAAAAAAGCATAAAAGTGCAGAATAATGGGTCGCTGACCCTGTAATGCAGCACTTACCCCTTCAAAGCTGCAAAGAAATGGATCTGCGCTAATGCCGAGGCTCTGGGACCTTCAATTGGTTCCTGGATGGCCAGCAAGGACCAATCATGGGTAAGGGCGTGGGAGGATGCGGGCCGGTTATTGAATCAGGAAACACAGGGCTGAGGAGGCAGGGAGAGGGAACAGGCACACCGGCTTACGGCACAAAGGATCATCCCCCAATTTAAGGTACCGTGTCCTGAAGCAGCAGACTTTAGAGCAATTCCAGGTTATTGCAATACAGAGAGAGAATTGAGTCATTTTAACTGGCCCTCATGGTATTTAGTCACCCATATAACATGCAAAGAATAAGACTATCTGTGCAGCCAAACGTTTGAGCCGAATGATGTTTTAGTGCTATTGTGCAGTATTCCATTTCTCACGTCATGAGTGTGGATGGCAGAGTTTAGAAATGTCTCTATGGTATTGCGCTTTGAAGTGTGGTAAACTAAATAACGCCGAATGCAAGTATACCTTTATGAACGTTTCTTTAGGTACTATTGGTTTGTTTTTTTCAGGTCACGTCTGAGTATCCAAGGGCACAACAGAAAGTTGTTATTTTTTTTATTTTATTTTTTTATTAGGAGTATATAATCACCGAAGTGATTTTTACAAGAAGATGAACAGGACATAAGGTTGTGAATAACGAAAAGGAAGAAGGTAACAGAAAGTTGTTATTCACAAGAGGTTAGTGGGAAACTGAGGTTTGGGTATTGAATGCAGCTTGGGATGCTTTTTTAGATAATCGCTTGGTGAACATTTATGGTGATCTCTGCTCTGAGTACCATCACTAAAGAATTTATGATGAGTCTCATCGGGTATGTACCCATGGATGAGGAAGCTCTAGAATGGGGCATCACCTGTGCAGAATTGAGTTTCTGAATGAGCAACTGCTGAGGATTCGTGGAGATGTGCAACGTCAGGCCTGTCCTCAAGAACTCTCTGAAGAATGTGGAATTCCTGATGCATTGTTGCCATGGAGAAGACCCTGGAAATACATTATCAGGAGCAGGCTGTCAGTGATTGCAGCGCTCCTTTTTTATGATGGAAGGCCTATTGGTTTGGCACACCACCAATCAAAGGTTCTAAGAAAATTGCCTGCAGGCAACCTTTCCAGTTTTGGCCGTGCAGTCAAATTCCTACCATGTAGAACTTACCCTAATGTTGTGGGGGAAACACCCACTGCTCCTTCCCTTCGGCCCCTCACACACAACCCCTGCACCCTCTGCCTTTCTTCCCCTATTGTTGCCTGACAGCTGTGACACTAGCAGTCATGTCACTCAAGTCGGGTATTTTTTCCCATTTATGGAGACATGTTCCAGAAATGGGTTGAGTGATACTCTTGTCTTGATGATTGTCTAGGTCTGCCTAACAATTATCGAGGACAGGCTCGCTGCACCCGAACTAAATATTCCTTCAAAAGTGTTAAATCTGTTATGAGTTAACCACCCATTCATATATTACATGGCCATATGTGTAATATTCTCAAAGTTTGATTCCCTTTTATCGTGCGCTGCCTAAAGTTCATAGGCTATGAGGACGGCAGCCCTCATTTTGGCATTGAGGAACGTCTCCTCAGGGGCCTAATCACATTAGTTCCAGCTGTCAGCAGGTGGCTCATAAGGGCCGTTCAACACAATTCCTTTTCTTCCTCCTGGTGGCAGACACTAACTCCAGTGCTTTATCATTACTCTTCTCATACAGTTGGACTACATCCTTGTAGATGTGGTGTTTAGGCTTTTCTTGGGTGCCACCACTGTAAACACTTCCCTCCCCACTAGAGGTATGCTTGTGGTGCCTCCCTTATCTCAGCCTCCACAGCTTCTCTATTACTAATTCCTTCTGTTTCTACTCCACTAAAGATGCCACCTCCCTCTATCTCTGACTGTCGTCCAGCTGCTTTTGCTGCTCTAGAGCCACTTTTCTTCTGGAAGGATCTTTCTAGATGCTAAAGTGTCCCCAATGAGATTACCATGGGACCTTAATGAGGCTTTGCATCTAATTGTGATTGATACTGTTGATCACTCTCATCTAATTTCCACTTTCCCCACTCTTGGTCTATCTGACTCAGTTCTTTAATGGTTTTGCTCTTATCTTTCTCACCGCTCGTATTCGGTAACCTGAGCTGGCCAAACTTCTCCCCCGTCCCCTTCTTTATGGAGTCCCTCAAGTGTCTGTCCTTGGCCCCCTCCTTTTCTCAATTCATACAATCCCCCTTCCTGCTCTTATTTCTTCTTTTAATCTTTCCTTTCTTCTTTCTACTGATGACACCCACATCTTTTTCTCTTATTCCTCTGTCACTGATACCCTACAGTCTACGGTTTCTAACTGCCTCTCTGCAGTCCAAATGTTGATGTCATCTCATTGTCTTCACCTCAATCCCATGAACGCTGAGGTTTTATTGTTTTCTTCTGTTACGATTCCTCCCACTATTCCTCTCCCCTCCATTTCTTTCCCTTCATCCTCCTTTCCTTTCTCCCACTCCGCTAGTAACCTGGATGTGATCTTTGACCCTTCTCTCTCTCCTTCTCTTTGCATATCTCTTCCACTGCCTAATTCTGTCGCTATGCTCTTTTTAATCACTGTCGTACTCGGCTCTTTTCTTCTCCTTGGCCTTCCTGCTTCTCATCTTGTCCCTCTTCATTATGTCTACAATTCCTCTGTTTTTCTCCTTTTCCCTCTTTCCTCTCTGTCCATCTCCTATCATCTCTCTTTGATAACTAACACTATTCCCCCCTCTTCTTTTCTGATTTACCCATAATGTATTGCTCATATTGATTGTTCCAATATTTGTTTTTGTACAAGTGGTTTTGGGAAAGTTCTATGAATTAAATAAAATAGAAAATACAAACATAATTGACACCTTGGACATGACTGAGACTTGAGATGGGACGGGCGATATGGGACCTTCCGGAAACCACACTACCCATCCTCTGGGGAGGATGATGGGGACAGCCGCCGTTGTCAATATCCCCCTCAAGATGTGCACCCCCCAGTTGAATAGGTACCTCGGCTGGTGGCTTTAGACAACCACTGGACCTCTAGGCCTCCTCGGCCCTCTAGCTCCCTCGAACATTCAGAGGTTCTTAAGGAGTTCAGCCTTCCTAACCTTACTGCCATAGGCAAGTCCCCTTTCTTTACATATATGACAAAGGGCATTCGTTTTCAAGCCCTGTACGGAGTCCATGTATAATTATATTATAGCAATCACAAAATGCCCAACAGTGTTCCTAACATTGACTGCAAAGTTATTTTATTTTCCAAGACTAAGCTGTAGACACACTCTGTATAAAATCTCATCCGCTGCCGACTGGCACGACAAAATGACTACTGCTCAGCAGGAGTACAAGGGCGGAATAGTGGCTGGACTGCCTAATGTGCCCAGCACTACTAATAATCCGGTAGTGATCCCAATTGCAAAAGTAAAACCAACCTAACCGGATGGGTATCCCTCCTTTAGACTTTGTTGCTAATGTGGGCCAACGGCAGGTTATACTCTCAGGAGAATTGTGAAGTGCTAGCAGTAGCAGCCCAAACAGCAATAGTGCAAAGATTCCAAAATATAAGAATGCTAAATCAATGTACTATAACAAATATATATTCTTTAATTATGGGTACTTGAGCAGGGGTGACCAGGTAAGCAATTGAATAAATGTTTCAAAGGATGTCTTTCAAGAAAAAGACAGAGAAGGGGCTTAAAAGTTCCTCTGGGCCCAGTAGTGGACCATGGGTCAGGACCTTTTCACAGTACCATATTCTTGTCTTTTGATATTCAACATCATTGATCCAGGCTTCTAGGAGCTTTGTGCGTCAGTGATTCAGGGTTGGGTTGGTGAGGTGGTTTACAGGGTCCTATATGCGGTGTAGTCAAAGTAGAAATGGCACATGGCATGAAGACGCTTGAGACTGGCAGGAAATATCTGGGTTGGTGAAGCTCACACATGGTTCAATGTGGGAGCTCAATCCCAGAGCTGTAACTTGACTTCTGGGTTGATGGGAAGCCCAATCCATGGTCTCCAGGGATCGATACAAGCCGCTGGTTGTGCTCCCACATCAGTGAACTTTGCTGGCACCAACACTGTATCATTCATTTCAGGGAACAGGGTCCTGATTCCAGTGCAGACAGAAGTGAGGCCTTGGTTACAGCAGTCACCCCCACTGTTCCCTGGGGATGCCATGGATGCCTTATGTCTGTACCTCTATGGCAGATACTTAGGAATGGACCGAACTCCCAACAGATGTCGAGGATGTGTCATTATTCTTCGCTTGATGGCCGAAAGGTGAATCAATGAAAAAGTGAAAGACCCCTTCCATTTAAATGCAAAATGTATCTGGGGATTGGACACAGGAAAACCGGCTGCAAGGAGTCCAATCCCTGTTGCTGTATCTAGTGACCCTTGTCTTCTTGCATCATACCCAGAGTGCATTTTCCTACAGTAAGTAGAGTGGACAAGAAGGTGAAAAGCCCCTCCTGAAAATGAAAATGGTAGACTCCTTTCCCAGGTTGCCTTTCACTCTCTGACTACTCTAACTCTGCTCTCTTTCCATGTCTGTGGACTTCAAGTACCCTTTGGTGTGCAGCATCCCAGTGTGAGACTGGCCTTTGTTACATGAGGGCCCCCTTGAAGCAGTGTACCCTGGAAATCTCATGGTAATAGCCCCTGTGCCATAGGGAAGGTGTTGCCCTTCCTTCCAGATAATCACAAGAGAGCAGTATCGTGCTTATTTTTGCACTTGCTGAAGTGGAGACAGGCTGCCATGAATACACATTGCCCTCACATAGATGTTCTGGGCTCACAGGGTTGACACTTGTATGATATCAAATTGTTGTGGTTTTAATAATTGTATACTCGTATCAGTCACCATACCATTACCAGGTATGCCATATTCCTGGAGATTGACCTGCCACCAGACTGAAAAGGCAACAGTTATTTCACTTTGAATAAGAGGGGTAGAAGTTAAAATGTCACCTATGACTGCAGTGATTTTGGGTCACAGCAACTGTCAGGAATTCAAGGGTAACCCTTGAACAAGCCATTTAACATCGGGCCATGTGGATTGCTCAGGGGCAAAGGTTTATCTTCAAAGCAAGACAATGCAGAGCAACACAGGTTTGAATCCCGCTCATGCGCTCTGCGAGATATACAATTATAATTAATTCATTTGAAGAGCATGTCCTTCAGATGTCATAGTACTAGTTCAGCAAGGACACATATATGCAAGATGCTTTTGGCAGGTAGCATTATGAAAGGGGGGTATGATTAGTAGACACAGAGGCTGTACACTTTATATATCACTTTATATTCATGAAAATAAATAATAAAAGCCAGGGCTTTCATGCCATCAGCAGATGTCAATAATCCATCACATCTGTATATTGGTTTAAATGTGTGACAATGTTATTATTTTAAATCGCTTGGCAGAGTTGCATGAAATGAAAGGAAAGTGGAATTGGTTCATCTGGGGGGCACACAATGTGACAGGTTGTGTGGTCAAAGGTGTTTGCTTTTGAATCTGTACACCAGCTTTGAAATACCTACTGTACATTAAATACTTTATTCAGAGGCTAAAACAAGCAATTGTTAGGTTACTGAAGCCAGATCTTGGGCCTCATTACGAGTTTGGACGTAGCAATGGTGCTATTAGCACCATGGCTGCCTCCAAACCGCGATCCATTACCGGGTTCCTTCAATGAGGAATAACCGGGTTATTCCAACATTGGAGGACCCGGTAATTCCTCCTTGAAGGGACCATTCCCCATTCCCATTTGAGCCCCCATAGGGCTCAATGGGAATGGGAAGGGAGGTAATAACGGTCACATTACGAATGGCCCGTTATTACCTCCCTCTCCCCCTCGCTGGACCCGGAAAAGACGTCTGGTTTTACCAGACGTCTAATCCGGGTCCCGCAAAGGGAACCTCGTAATCGGCGCTCCCGTAATGAAGGGTGCCGTTCCCGTACGGCACCCTTCATTAAGGGAGTGCCACCCTTGTAATGAGGCCCCTTATATTTGAACCAACCGGCCTCTCAGAAACCACTTGAGGATGGACAACATATTGTAGTTTCCAACTTTAGTCAAACATATTCAAATGAAATGAACCAACACTACAATTCCCTACTTGGACATTCAGCTGTGATTGTCAAGCGCTCAGTTTGCCTTGATATTGTTCCTAGTGAGGGGGAGGGAAATAGGTGAGCATTGCACAGCCACACGTACGCCACTGCACGAAGCAGATGGGAGGGTAATAGTCGATGAACTCAGTAGACAAAATCATCGACTGAGAAATCTGTTTGAGTGAGATGCCTACTTCACCACAGTAGACAAAATCATGGACTGAGAAATTTGTTTCAGTGAGATGCCTACTTCACCACAGTAGACAAAATCATGGACAATCTGTTTGAGTGAGATGTCTACTTCACCACAGTAGATAAAATCATGGACTGAGAAGTCTATTTAAGTGAGATGCCTACTTCACCACAGTAGACACAATCATGGACTGTGAAATCTGTTTGCGTGAGATGCCTACTTCACCACAGTAGACAAAATCATGGACTGAGAAGACTATTTAAGTGAGATGCCTACTTCACCTCCGTAGACACAATCATGGACTGTGAAATCTGTTTGAGTTAGATGCCTTCTTCACCACAGTAGACAAAATCATGGACAATCTGTTTGAGTGAGATGCCTACTTCATTATAGTGGATAAAATCATGGACTGAGAAGTCTGTTTAAGTGAGATGCCTACTTCACCTCAGTAGACACAATCATGGACTGTGAAATCTGTTTGAGTGAGATGCCTACTTCACCACAGTAGACAAAATCATGGACTGAGAAGTCTATTTAAGTGAGATGCCTACTTCACCTCAGTAGACACAATCATGGACTGTGAAATCTGTTTGAGTGAGATGCCTACTTCACGAACGTAGACACATTGCTGCTCGTCAGTGGGGGGGCTGATCTTTTAAAACACGCAGCAATCAATAACTACACACTTGCTAAATAAACCAATAATGTTGAAATGTATGCACATAACAGTAACGATAAAACAAAGCTCTCCTTATTTATTTTTTTTATTTTTATTATACAAATGGTTTATTACAAACCTTATACAAATACACAATTTAACATAAAAACTACGTTTTGGTTACTGCACCTAGTATACAATGTTCACTTTCTTTAAAAATGGAATCGTACTAATTAAGACTGGTGTGTGCCTACCGGGTATTACCAAACGCCACAGTAATTGAATCACTTATAACGTCAAAGTAAACAAATGGACTAATGTGCTCTTTCCTTGGTTCCTACAGGGAGGTGCACTCTGTAACCAGATGTCTTAATGTTTTCTTGTGACCACCACAAAACCAACATGTAGCGCTATCCCTCAAACCTGGTATAGATAGCGATTCAGCTGCATGAATCAGATTAAATCTGAATCTCAAGAAAGAGTCTCTAAAAGCAATGTCTGGACATTGAATTAGGTAGTTCATGAGGCAACCCCTTTTTTTGGATTCTCTTGAGATATCACCATAAGCCTTGTATTCTGTTCTCTTTTCACAAGTTAAAATGCAATCGCTGTCCGACATTTCTTTCCCACCTGTTCAGGATTAGCCTCCAGGGCTTCACAAGTCACAATGTGTTTGTCCAGGATGCAAGAGCATTGTTCCTTGAAGGTGGCGATCAAACCTCCATGTACGTCAGGTGGACACCCTCCCATCAGTGCATAAAGGGAATACCCTTTAACCGTCAATAATTTGCGATACAGCTTCAATTATCTCAATTCGACCCAGGCAGTCATTGAATTCAATCCCAATTCATAACGCAGCATAACATTGGGTACACATGAAAGCAATCACAACGCCTTTCTCCAAATCAAACCCTGCAATCTATTTAAGTCCAGTTTCTCATGTGTTGATGTAATCTCAAGACCATACAATAAAGCAGGAGAAACCTTGCCCCTATAAATGTGTATTAACAGGGTCATGGTGCATCTACAGTGCTTCCTACACATGACACAGATTTGTGATGCCAATTGCTTACATTTTGCACATGACATTTTCTTCGCCTTAGCGTAGTCCGATGGCCTAGACACTTTGAACCCCAAGTATCTAACTGTGGGGACCACCACAAGTGTTGAGGAAATCATAGTCCACTTCTAAGGAGTTGGACCAAATGTCCTTCATTTATAACTCAGTATAAATGATTTGCGCAGTTTTACACGCAGATGGTTTTCTGCCATGTATTCTCCTAAGCGGTACAGGAGTCTCTGGAGGCCTATTGGGGTCCAGTCTAGAAGCACTAGGTCATCTGCATATGACACCCAAATACATTGCTCCCCTTTTATCATGGATGGCACACAAGCAGCACTCTCTGAGCATTCTCCCAGGTTGGATAGGTATTGATTAAAGATACAGGGAGCAAAACGCACCCTGCTTTGTTGTTGTTGGGTCCATAACTTCCCCATTTACGTTCAGTCTTAGTCTCACTGAGGTGTTAGTGTGTACCTGCTTCAGGATATTCAACATGAACCTGGGAAAGGTTCATGTTGAAAAGTTTGCACCAGAGTCTTGTTCTATCATCTTTGTCGAAAGTGAGACTCAGTTCCACACTTGGAAGGAACAATGGATCCTTTCCCTCCCTGCATGCCTGGTCTATTAAGGACTGGATAAACAGACCACTGGCATCCATTCCCATTGCCTTCGGAAAGCCCGTCTGGAACTTGGATACGATTCCCGTGGCTATCGTCCAGTCCTCAGTACTGGTTAGAACGCACTTGGCAAAGATTTTGCTCTCTACGTCAAGCAAGGCTATTGGCCTATAATTTGAGGGCTCGCTTCTATCCCCCTTTTTTTGCACTGGCACAATGATTGAAGTACGCCTTGATTGAAATGTTTTGATTATGGAGTATATCCTGGAACAAAATAGTCAAGATGTTCGCCCATAAATCTGGGTCCTTTTTTAGTATTACATTGCGTAACCCATTTGGGCCTGGGGTACGAGAGATAGACCCTGCTTTAATTTTCGCACACAGGTTTTCCTTAGAAATGTGTCCGACCCATCTCGAGTCGTCAACCTGCATGCTGTTGTCAGTTGTAACTGGTTTTCATAACTCGGTGCAATACCTCTTCCGGGCTACTTCAGGGACAGGGTTTGTTAATTCAGGAGCATCCTTATCCTTACGTTTGTTAATGATGCACCAGAAGCTTTGGGATGATTTAAGTAGGATAGCTTTGAACATCCTTTCCCCTTTCTTCTGCGACATAAGGTGCCTGTGGTTATTAATCCAGGATCTTTCTTGTCTGTCTCCCCCAACTTGCGAGATCTCAGCACCCTGATCTCCCTATGCATTCCTCTTTTCCTGCACTGGATTTCTTTTACGTACCCATTAGGCCTGCTGGGACTATATAGGGCCTCATTACATGGATGGCGGTAAGGGTTTACCGGTACCGGTATTTTACCAGTACCGGTAAATCCTTACCGCCTTACTACGAGGTCCCTTCGTGGGTTGGGGAATTTAACGCCTGCTTTTTGCAGGCGTTAAAAACCAACCCGCAAAGGGACCAGTGGAGCTAATTACGGTACCGCAATTTGCGGTACCATAATTAGCACCTTCCACATTCCCATAGAGCCATATGGGGCAAAAATGGGAATGGGGAAGGGCAATGGTGGAAGGGGGAATTACCGCCCCGCCAACCTTGGAATAGGGCGGTAATTCCCCTTTCCACCAAGGCGGTGCCGGTATTTTACCGGCATGAACCATGGCGCTAATACCGCCATGGTTCACCGCCATCCATGTAATGAGGCCCATAGTGTTCGGCATTGATCTGGTCACCCTATCCTTTATGAATATTGGAAAGGTCACCACCCCCATCTTCTGATGTTTGTCATACTTCACTGGTTGCAACTGAGTCCATTTTTTTGCTGGTTTAGGGTTAGGTTTCTATTGACCACTTGGCCCAGTGTTTTTATCTGAATGTTAGATTTTGAGACTAATATGTCATGGACACTAGCCTCACTTCTAAGCACTTCAAGTCCAAAGGTGCCTATAGGGAGTCCCTCAGTCATCACAACATAATCTATCCAGGAATAAAGGTATTTTCTATGCCAAGTGGGTTTCGAGGGACAGTCACCTAAGAGGATGTGCTTTCCCCACCCTTCCCAAAACTCCCTCCATAGAAATCCCTGCTCAATCTGGGAGAGCAGGTACTTATTTGAAGCATCAATATCTTTACACAATGACATTGAAAGTGGGAGGCAATGGGAGACTAGGGGCCTCATTACACGGATGGCGGAGAACCATGGCGCTATTAGCGCCATGGTTCATGCCGGTAAAATACCGGCGCCGCCTTGGCGGAAAGTGGAATTACGGTCCCATTCCAAGGTTGGCGGGGCGGTAATTCCCCCTTCCACCATTGCCCTTCCCCATTCCCATTTTTGCCCCATAGGGCTCAATGGGAATGGGGAAGGCGTAATTAGCTCCCTGGGTCCCTTTGCGGGTTGGTTTTTAACGCCTGCAAAAAGCAGGCGTTAAATCCCCCAACCCGCAAAGGGACCTCGTAGTAAGGCGGTAAGGATTTACCGGTACTGGTATTTTACCGGTACCGATAAATCCTTACCGCCATCCGTGTAATGAGGCCCTAAGTCACCTACCATACTAATGTCCCACTCGTCAGATGTGGCCAAGAGCTCTGTCAGGATCTTCCCTAAATTTTCCAAAAACAGGTACAGTTCCCCATGTGCAGGACGCCAATAAGTGTTTATCACCAGGATGTTTCCTTACTGCATTTTCTATCAGGTCTATGGCCACCATCAAAAAACCTCTGCAGTTACTGGCAATCAAGCTCCCTTTTATTCCTATACCCTGCCTGTTAGCAATACAAAGGACCCCTGCTGAAGGACGACCCGCGTTTGTTCTCAGAGCCATTTGCTGGAATAGGAGGTGCCCACCCCAAACCAATTCTTGCAAAGCACACATTTCCTGAAAGCATACAATTAAGTAAGAATTTAGTGTTTCCAGCGTGCTTGAGACGTGGGTACATTTTGCAAAAACCCCTCACATTCCAAAAAGCCAAAGTGAACATTTGGGTGCTTGGGTCAACTTCCAAGAGCACTGTCTTGATGGTCCTAAGTACCTTGCGGGAGGCTCCCTCACCCAGTTGCAGTTTTCCACATGAAGAGGTGACAGCGGGCCAGTTAACCTTGTTTTTTGCCGTACTTTGTTAATTGGTCAATTTGATTCTGTCTATATGTCACCAGAAGCCAGGGCCTGCAGCTTCGGTATTTCAGCGAATATCAAAAGCACATTTGACCTGTTTAGACATAACAAGTAGCCCTGCCCCATGGTGTGTGACATCATGATTTGAAGGCCTTTCTGCTGCCCCAGCATTTCCCTAGAGGCTGGAGGTTGTGGGCCCCCTTTTTGTCCTGTTGGTAACAGTTTCAATGTCTTGGCAGGTACATATGATTCAATATGTCCAAGGCTGACTACCAGTGCCAACAGTTTGGCCCAAGGCCATGGTGCTTAGTGGGGAAGTGTTGCTTGGGAGACTGCTCCTCGGTTCATCCCCCCAATCCTTCTTTGTGAGTCCCTGACCGACCCTTCCAGACATCCGACAGAAGTGTGCAGATTAAAAGCTTTTTTCTGCTAATGCGGGGAGCCCTTTGGTGCTTCAAGCCTTGTCTCTGCACCCTAAGCGCCCAGCAATGAGACCCCTCTATTCCCAGTAAGCGTGTCATCCTGCCTTCTCTCGTTAAATGTTGTTTCACCCTGCCCATTTAGCGTGAGGTGCTGTGCCCTCGCTTGGTTATAACCAGGGTGCACATGAGCTGACAGGCTGTCATTGGAAGAAGGGCATTTGGCGGGACCCCAGAACGTTCCACTCGTACAACAGCCCTGGGCCTTAAGTTCAGTAGAATGTGGGCCATTTGAATTCAGCAGCTCCAGACTAGGTTGGCATTACCCGCTCTCCCCAGGCAACTTGTTATGCCCCCAACTTTGGGTTCAAGTTGGGGGATTTTTTGGAGTTATTTACAAAACCCCTGGGGGCCCAGAGGTGCCAGTTTGATACCAAAAGCCGTTCTCGACACTTTTGTGGGGCTGGTCTCTGAGCTACTTGGACCAGAACCCATCAATCTCCTCCCGTTACCTCCATCCTTCAGGTTCAGGGACCCACTGGGCACCCTCGAAGGTGAGTACAAAGACTGGGTCTGTGTTGAGATTACTTGAGAGACTTTCCTCCTGTCAATCAGTAGGTCCCCTGTGGTTAGCTTCTTGAAGACAGTGCGGCTGCCTGCGTTTCTTCGTTTGGGTAGGTTCAGATTTTTTTCGATTGATCTGTCCCTTTTTTGGGGGCTTTAGCCCAGTGAACACTTTTCATCACTGAGATCACGTTGCAGACCTTTAGGATGCCCATGTTCCCAAGAGTTCCCCGGCTCAGGGTTTTCTTTCTCAATGGCCCCCAAGAATAAAGGTTGCCCCACCTCATCCGAGTCAGACTCTATCAGTATAGGTGTATGACTTCAGGTGCCAAGGGCATCTCGAACCGGTGGGGAATTTGAGTGCGCACAAATCCTCAATTTTCGTATTTATGTTGGAGAACATAATAGAATGGATTCTCACTTTGTCCCAAATGTTGTCATATAGGGTGACAAAGGAACTTAAGACCATGTATAACGCTGACAGAGTCGGTGAGGTGACTTCACCCATCCACTTCTCTTAATGTGTGGTGCAGATTGCTATTCCCATTTCAAATGTCAGTTGTTTGGGAACTAGAGAAGCTGGAAACGCAATCTTCCTCGCCCTCATTTTCGATGAAATTGGTTAACACAGTCGGCGAGCCTACACGCGATTGATCGAATATGTGTTGGACAATGGTGTTATTTTGGAATGTTGCCTCCTCCCTAGTCATAAAGTTCCTGTGTTCAATCAGGCACAGGTCATTTATTTCATTCATGTGTGTATGATCTAGCGTGGCTGAATGCTGATTTGCGCACTGATTTGTTCATGGTGTCCGAGTCAGAAGTTTTGAAACTCTCAGTTGGACGCGAGGCTGGGTGAGGCGGTGAACTCACACAAGGTTTTCAAATGGGGCGTTCCCTGTTTGGGTCTGGTTCCCATGAGCATGACTGCTTCCGGCGATCCATCCGTGCCCATGTTTTCCGTAGTGTCAAGTCCGACCCCTGCCTCTGTCGCCTTAGGCGACAATCCCCCAGGCGCCGTGGCTTGGGACAAGTCGATGAGAGGCCTCCCTGGCCATTCCACTATCAGCATTGGGAAGTCCTCCAAGGTCCTGGCTACCACCATATTGACTTCTAAGCCCCTCTCTAGGCTTGCCCCTTACCATGAGTCGGTATAAGGTTCTAACAGGGCCTTGCTCACTTCTCTGCAAGTAGACTGTAAACTGTCAATGATAGGGTTAAAGGGAAAATGAATGCACAAAGATTTGCGCCGGCACTAAACACAGCACAAAGCTCAAAGGACCCTCTCGTCCCACAGTCACTGGGCTTGTTGGGCTCACAGTTCCCAAGTATAAACACTATGGCGGTCTTACCACACCATGACCTAGACCCCTTGGGTGCGGCTTGTACTGGACTTCTTCTATCCCAACCGGCGTGGGCAGCAGGATTCAGTGGCACAAGGCCAACACCGCCATAGACACTCAGCTGCAATTCTCTCTGCATGCTCTTAGCTCCCTGCTGCTCTCAGCGTGCGAGGGAAGGGCCTCACTTTGTCTTCCCTGAGGTCATGCACTGCAGCATTAAGCTTGTCAAGCCGCGCCACAATCGACTACTGGCCTCTTCCGACAAGTCCCAATGTCTCTGACAAACATGTGCCAAGGACCCCGACATTGCTCTGCGTATTATGATTTCCTGAGAGCAAAAGCACTTACTTTAACAATAGGCGCCTGCAAACATCTTGCACGGAGTATGCTTATGCAGATTTGACAGGCTGTGTTGAATGGTATGTTCTGAGGTTTTGGAGGTACATGTATGTGCTATTTGTTGTTGATTCAACCTTTGCCAGCAAGAAAAATAAACACTATGTTTGCATGTAGCTCTCAAGTACAGTGTCCTCCTACCAATAGAGTCTCCTGAGGTGGAAAATTGCCCAGGAATAGGGGCCGGGTCAGACAGATTTCCCCGAGTGGCAGAGAGACCACCACACTCGAGAGGATATGCATGGAAAATACTTGTCCCATCCTGAAGGGGAAACCCCAGTGAAATGCTTGATCCTTTGAAGTGAGCTAAATGTTATTTACATTGCAGTTATCCTAGGAGATACCCAGTGACTAAATACAAAAAATGTGGAACACATTTGTGTTGTCGTCGTTAGTTCCTTACACGTACTGGCCTGACAAGAGGATACACGTGGAGAGATTCACCTAAATATGTGTGTGAGTGGTCTGGCAAGTGTAGGGGACAGAGTAAGTAGTGAGTAGTGTAGTGGTCGGGGTGCATTTGGAGAGGATGGCCCCACATCCCTAATGATCAAAGGATGCCTGTTCCATAATGTAGTGTTGCATTGAGGATAAAAGGCAGGGCTTGCCTGTTGGAGGACTCCAGTCCTAAGCCACAGTTCCCTTAATTCTACAGCAGTTTATGGCCAGTGTTGAAATACCCCCAATGCTTCAAAGAAAGATACTCATGGTTTCTGGCCTTCACGGACTGTGCATCAGGATAGCCAGGTCTCAGTGGTGATTTCCTGCCTGCATGTCCTGTGGGAGTGTTCAGGCTGCAGTCATTATTGTCATGTCAGGCAAGCACTGTTTGCAGGTCTCTGAGCCCCAACCATCCTTGGTCCTAGTGGTGGGGCCCACCACAGGTATTCAACTCCCATTTGCCAAAGGCTTGCAGTCGGGACACACCTAGCAATGCGCCATAGCGGGGTTTCCTCACTAGTTGACATACCATACAACGTATTGGTCCTGTTTGTGTCTCTCCTTTTGTTGTAGTGTGCGCCATCTGCCATCAGCCTCACACAGCTTTTCTCTTTTACTCAACCCCAGACTCTGGATCATGAGACTGAGTCTATTAATGAGAATGCCCATGGATTGAAGGTTTTAATCCTGCTCGGTATTAACCTCTATGTTCATGATCTGTGGTGGGAGAAGTGCGAGGGACACTATGGTCAAAGTCATAAACTGCACATCTGGAGAGGGGCTGCTGATTTCTTGCAATTGCACACTGACTGATTAACCCATCATTTTCCTGCTGAGTCCTCCTACTCGTAGGCTTCATTATAGACAGAAACCTTTATGTGACCCTATGAGACATTCAGCAACTTGGGGTGAGGTCACCTAAAATGTAGCCTGTTCTCTGAGTGAGTGTCTTTGCACAATGGGTGTTATACCCCACACTGGTCGATGTAAGGCTACCATGTGTACTTCTAGTCAGGTGTGCCCTGCTGTACCCTGAGGCTGTCTCTAGCAGGAACATCTGTGTATTACTTGCATAAAATCTAGGGCTCACCTTAGTAGCCTCACAGTGGGCCTCATTACGGGTCTGGCGGTAACGCTGCCGGTGATAACGGCGGGTTGCCGCCAAACCCAAGAAATATTACTTACTTGCCGGTAACACCGGGGTATTACAACGCAGGTGGCTCGTTGGTCAGGCGCTGGTAATCCTATTACTCCCCATTCCCATAAAGTCCCATAAGAATCTATGGGAGCGAGGACCATGGAAGCACAGACACCGTTAATAATGGTGCTGGTGTTTCCGTTATGGCTTGCCTACCGTTGGGCACCGCCGCTCCGGCAAGCAAACCTGTAGTGTACCGGTCCGGAAACACTGCTGCTTGTACGCTTACCGGCACGGTTGTTTCCGGACCGGCACACTCGTAATGAAGCCCATTGTGTCTTGCAAGAGTAATGCTGATGCTCCCATATATGACAATTGCAGAGCCAAGGCAACATCTGACCAGATGCTGGAATGCTGTCCAGATTTCCCAATGCAATCCCTGTAATAATGGAAAGCTTGAATGTGGTGACCCAAGAGATGGAGGTGTCTTCCACAGGTGTTCATTTGCAATGTTGGCGTTACATGATGAGTTGGCACTCATGTCCCAAAACACCTGTGTAACACAAGGGTGTCAGGCCATACATGTGTCCCATGAGTTGAGTAGCAGGAGAAGAAGCAGACACACATGGTCTGTTGATCTGTAGCCCTCCATTCAAAGACAGAGACTCCTGGCCTTATTCTCTCTTCGATTGACTGGGCAGGACCAGTAGATTCCCAGCTGTCCAGACCCTCTCCCGGGGGTGTCTGGCTGTAAACTCTGCCCACCTCTTCACCCGAGAAGGCTTGGGCATCTGCAGTCTAAGAGCAATGCCAGCATGCACATTCTGTGCTTTGTGGCTGTGGGAAGCATCATGAATGGACCTGCCAACGCTTCCAAGAATGCGAGGTTAGGGCACTCCGTGGTGGGACGATCCTGTCGGTAACGGCCCACCGACCCAAGTTCAGGGCACGAGCGAAGCAGGCGTCCCTTAACGAAGGGAGCAGTGCTGTTACCGACAGGGTTCGCCGCCGCCAAGTGGCAGATGGCCATTAGCACCCGTGTAGAATCCCACTCAGCTGCTAATGGTGTCTTTTTTAAAAATGAATAAAAGAAACTTCCCTTGGCTGTGTGGTGTCATCAGCATGAATACAGACTTCGGGGAAAGCAGCACTGCGTGGCACTGGGCTGCACAAACACTTACAAAAGAAACCATTAGCACCTGTGTATAAAGCTACAGGGGTGCTAAGGAGAAGGGGGAGCGGGTAAGGGAGGGGAAAGGGGCGCTGGCTTCCCACGCTGCTCGTACCATACAGTACAGCCCGCGTTCCAAGCATCCTGAATGGCTAGCACCCCCCACCCACCTCCCTAATCAGGGTGCTAATGATTAATAATGAGGATCCAGTAACAGTAGGTGTTAGGAATCATGCGAGTGCCTTTACTCGTAGAGCGCGACGCCACCTGCCTTATGATTGTGAAGAGGTTGGCAAGGGGATTTTCTTGTTATAATGTGTGCACATGGAACCCTTGAGAACATTTTGCACCACTCTGCTTGCATTATACACCACATGCATTTGAAGAACAGTGGGCAACGTTGCTTTACTGGGCTTGAACTTTTAATGCGCTTGAGCATTTTCCTTGCAAGTCTATAAGGTTTGATTTGTGGGGCTTGCACCCCAGCTTGTCACAACCCCCCTTAGTGATTCATATGTCTCACCCCAGGCATGTCTGGTGAAAGGGCAACACAAGGGCTGCTCACGTGAAATGTGAATGCATAGCCTGCTGCTATGCAATGGTAATCAGCCTCCTTAGTTCGTCCCATTCTTCTCTCACATGGTAACATGGTTTGTCTTTTTGCAACAATGGTGGTATCCAGATATGAACACACGCTGTGCGTCTTCTCATTGCACACAGTGGTCATGTTTAACAGGACGTCCATAGACGAGAAAGCAGTAATGGGGAAGTGCATTGCAGTCCTAGCAATGTGTACTTTCCCATCCATAGTTACACTCTGAGCACACCCTACGCTAGGAACAGAACAGGGTGTTCCCTGATCGCAAACAGATAAGTGAGGCTTTGGCGATTGAGGCGGGACAGGCAATTACCACAGTGGCTGTAAAGCGACCCTCCAGCGGGAACAGTAAACTCACATTTACAGACTGACCCCTGTTTGGGAAATCAGGTGTGACAATAATACCCAGCTGTCTATGCTTTAATGCTGAAACATCCACGTGTTAAGTTTATTGGCATTTCACCTACCTCCATAATGTGCACATGTCAAAATGGTGGCATAGTCCGAATTTTCATTTTGTGCTTTGTTTTGTGGTAGCCTTAGTGACATTTTTTCTTATTTATTTTTTAACAAAAACACCTTTAATGCAGCCCACAAACTGCTCCTCGTCAAAGTGAATAAAGTATAGTAGAAGAATCTCCTTCAGCTATAAGTCTAACATACAGTCAGTCCCAACCTGCAGCAGACATAGAAGAAATACCATGTTCTACTGTGCCTCCTCTGTAGACGATAGCAGAAGAAGGCATGGGAGACAATCACTGGGGCAGATCCAGGAACGCCACAGTGCAGTTAGGAAGGTCTGATCGTGTGCAGCCCACACATATATCACTACAACGGGAATGCAACTGTGAATTCACCAGCAAAGGAAGAAAGACTGTTGGGCTCATAACAAGTGCCCCGGTAACCCGCCGGTAATTCCAGCGGAATACCAGGGGACTACCGTACCATCTCCACTGCCCAATATCCCAGTTTTCCCGGGATATTACGGGTGCAGATAGGCCAGTAAATCCCTGTTTCCATGGAGTCCTGAAGGACTCCCTGGGATGGGGATGCTGCAATCACCTCACCGGTGATTGTGGCAATTGTCTGCCGGCATGGGCCTGTCCTACTGGCAGGTCAGTCCTGCCGGTAGATCGCACCCCTACTGGCAAACTTGGAATTTGCTAGTCCGGAAAGGTGCCAGTACACATTGTTACTGGCACCTTATTTCCAGACCGGCAAACTCATGATGAGCCTCTGGCACTCATTAATAGTCTATCCTTCAAATTGCGTCTGTGCCAGTATCTTATTACTACACCACTTGGTGTAGAGTGCATCGTTCATTCACAGCCAGGTTTCCACCATATAAAACTCAGCACATACATATAAAGATAGAAGATAGTCTTTCTACTATGTCTATTCCAGATTGGAAATCATGCACAGATTCCTCTAGGGACCACAGTTTCTCAGAAGAATAGGTGAAGCATCTCTCAACTAATATGTATACTGAGGGAATGCAACACAACCCAGGTGAACTTTTGGATGTGGAAATCTATATAAAAAATGAAACGTTGAGCTGAATAACCTATGCCTATTATCCTATGTCAACCCCTCAACATTTGTTGTACCCGCTCCGAACGTGCTTCACGTCCTTGAAGCCGAAAGAGGACCCATGGTTCTGCTCATTGTACACTATGAACTTCAGACCAGTCACCTGTGCCTTATCCCGAGCAGCACTCTTGACCTGACTCTACCACCAACTCGTTCCAATGGGAGCTTTGTTTTGACCGTACTCATCTGCCAATTTGAAGCTGGTGCCACCCCTCGATTTGCAATGACTCGAGTGACAATTCGATCCACACAGATTCCAGTGTAAATGATGACCCAATGCCGACTCACTGCTTGGTCAAGGGGAATTCCTGCTTTTTGACACTGACTCGACAGCAGGAAAGCACATATAAGCCCAGCTCGATGCTGTTGAACACTCAACACAATGAAATATTGTACTGTGAAGAGGCCCTGCTCCCCTGGTACACCCTTGGTACCACAGTGACTTTAAGCCCATCTTTTCTGTTATATCTCTCTTTGTAGGATAAAGGTTCTATCTGGCAGAGATGGGCATGTTTCAACAGTCATTCCAACAGAGGGACTGTTTAGACCAATTAATACAAGTTCAATTAATCATTGGTTGTGCATTGATTAACATCCCTTTGGACAATAGTAAAGATTTTTAAGGGTCAGACTGAAAAAACCTCTAAAAGGTAGGCTAGAGAAATTGTGTATGCTAGAATTTGCTGGATTGGAATCCACGTTTATGAATCAAGAGCAATCCTTTTCTTGTTCCGTGGCGTGCTGGCGAGTAGTATACACTCTGTGTATTACGCAGGGTTGGCGCATATGAACTCATTCCGCTTTTGACCACCATTGACCATGAGGTATCAGAAGTATGAGTCCTGATTGCAGGCATATTTAGTCCTTTATGTCCGTCCACAGTTACGTGCCTCGTCTTACAGGTTGCCTATAAAGGTGTTATCGCCGACTCACCGCCTGTCGGCTATAAGCACTTTATATTTTCTAATTATGAAAATGACTCGACAATGGAAGTACACCTTGGAAAGGTGCGGCACGGCAGGTGGGCAACAGAACACGTAGTCCGACTGCTGTGAAAGAATCTACGGGCCCATCACACCTTATGAAAAAAGACAAACAGGACTCGGACTCAGGGAGGCAATCTAAGATCCCGTTTTTTTTTGCTACTATTGAAATTGTGCCAGCTATGGGAACAAGCACTCCTGCTTCTCAATCTCTTCCACAGGTAACGATAACTCATTGCTGAACGTGTGTATTGGACTGCAGAGACATTCTCCGGGAGGAACCCAGCAACACATTCCAGCCGCCTTGGGACTGGAGAACATGATTAGCACCCAACTATCTGCCACGCCGGACCTTCAAAGACTTTTATCTTCCATCGATTCTTCCTACTTCTACTCAACCAGTGAAACTGGGAGTATAACCATGTACCAGGCTCTTTGCAGAATACGTCGAGATTTGAACTCCCTCTATAACATTGAACACTATTTTGGCAACGTTTGAGTTTCTGATGACTTTATGCTCGACTATTGCAGGAGAGCAGCAGGAGCTCCAGTTTATTTTGGCGAAAGTTGTAGATGCGATCTTGATGAGCAGTACCAACTCGGACAGTAATGTTTTAGCAATGACTTCTGAACCCTTTGAAAATTGTTTCTCCATTGTTCCTCCTCCCCCGCCGCTCCCTGCTTACGGCTCTGGAGCCACACGGACTGCAGCTGATTAGTCCACCCCTTTCTTCTTCATCTGATTCTCCCTCTGCCCTGGTTCTGGCTCTGTTCTGCAAAATCAGGACAGGAAATACTTTGGTGGTATCCACACGTCCCCCTAGACCTATAAGCCGTAAGCAAATAAAACGCCCACAGAGAACTCTTCCCAAACAGGGGGTATGCATTTCTGAGAGTAACATCACCCATGTTGTTGATCAACAGGATTGCATATTGGTCATATCAAATTCCACCATTGAGACTACTAGGAGAGTCTCTAGAGAACAGGGAGATGGTACTGTTAGAAGGGTGAACTTGTGGAGAACCCATTTTGCCTGGGTTTGCTCTGGTGCTCAAATTACCGCGAGTGCAGAGGCACATTCTGCTGAGCACCCTGGGCCCTCGTGGGTTGGTATGGGCATAAATGGGAGGCAGCTACATCACTGTGACCATGGCGTGGCCACTTAGGTTCTGGTCTCCCATTTACAGAATGTTTATCTCCCCCCTTCTGTGGGTACATCCTAGATGTTTATTCCAGGCACACCTGGATTCACTATTTCTGGCCAGATCGACTATTAGACTAATTCCGTTTCTACGTCTCCTGCAGTAAACCATCATGATAGTGTATGGAAAGATCCTCAATGGCAACATGAGGTTTTGGTCGCTGTTTGGACACTGCCAAATTTAATACAGGAGCCCTTAAGGTTGGCCCAGTGGCCATCTGGACCCCTCTATGAACCACAGACCACTCAGGCTAACTCTTGCAAGCCGGATATGGTTCCTGACTCCTTGAAGTGACATAATGCGATCCCTATCAATATTCAGGGCCATCCCAGTTCAAGGCTCAAATGCCTCAAGGTGCTTAAAATGTATCACAGTGGCCTGCCTGTATCAGAACTTCCATTGTATTATTAAGGTCCCAATACCTTATGTTCTGTATCACAGAACATAAGGTATTGGGACCTTGAGGATGGCCCTGAATATTGATAAATGAAAAAGGCACCATTATACCACAAGTCAATCAACTGATTCCACCAAAGAAGTTTGGCAAATTAACACCTAGGGATTCATCCCCAGAATGATTTGCCTGCAGAACGACCGATTGGTCGAAAGATGTGTCGGCTGTGCAGAGAATAAATTACTACTCACACATCGGATGGCTACATCTATATTTCTTGACAGTGTTTTTGAACTTTAAAACTGTTTTAGAGTATTGATTACTGCAACTTGAAGTCTGTTTGCGCAGTACAAATACACACCCCAATCTCCAAAATAGAAGCTGTATTTGCCGACCTCATGGAGCGAACCACCACGTACCAGCAACATTTCTCCTGCAGGAACTCAGGGCCAACACCATAAAATGCATGGTGCACAACGCACAGGGCATTAAACTTTATAGGACTGGCCACCGGGAGCCAATGCAGCGATTTAAGTACACCTGAAACAGAGATGGACTAATAGGCGCCCGTGGCAAAGCCATGGCGCAGAGTTCTGGAGAATCTGCAGGACCTGCAGCAGACAGGCCGGCTGGCCCAGGTATAAAGAATTGCAATAATCCAGTGAGCCAGCAACCAGCGTCGAGACCACGAGTGGGCAAAGACCCACGGGTAGAAATGGGTGAACTTTTTACAAAAAGTGTGAAGCTTAAAGTAAACCCTTTGACAGATGGAGCTTATTTGAGAGAGCAGGGAGAGGGAGGCTGAGAACTGTAACCCAGATTTTTTTACTACAGCGACCGGCTGTGGCTCAGGGCCCAGCTCAGTTGGCCAAAAACTGGATGACCAGAGTGAAGTCTCAGGTGGAGCCCCGACGAACAGGACCTTGGTCTTGCCATCATTTAGCCAGAGCCAGTTGGCGCCCATCCAGACCAAGATTGACAAAAGGCAGCTCCGCTGTCGATGTCTGCACCAAAACAAGGAGCATCAGACTTTGGGTGTTGTCAACAAAAGAATAACACTGACACCTAAAGGAGTGTACCAAGGTGATCAAAGGCAGAATATAAATATTCAAGAGAAGGGGAGAAAGGGCAGATCCTTGAGGGACTCCACAAGTCAGAGGACAAGGGGCAGAGATAAAAGGGGAAAGGAAGAGGGACTGGGAACAACCTGCAAGAAAACAACAGAACCATTTCAGAACCTGGCCAGAGATCCCCACTGTGGCTAGTCACTGGACAAAGACAGAGTGGTCAACGGTGTAAAAAGTATCAGAGAGATCCACAAGGATCAGGGCATCAACCCCCTCCTGTCCTCCCCCAATTGACAATCTGAGCCAGATCATCAAGAACAGAGATCAGGATGGATTCAGTGCCCCATGCTGGTCTGAAACCCGACTGGAAAGGATCTAAACAGTGAAAGCCCTCGAGAAAGGAGCGGAGAAGAGGGGTCACCAAAGATTCAACCAGCTTCATAGTAAAAGACAGGAGTGTGTCGGGGGAAATTCTGCCGGGGTCGGCCGGGCCGTCCGCAGACCTCCGGGCAGGGAGGCCCCAACTCCTCCCGTATATCCCAAAGGAGATAGAGTATGAGACACACGCAAGAAGCAATGTGACTCTGCTGTTTATTAAACACAAACGGCAGGGATGGGTCAAGGATCATACGCGTCTGACCTGACACACACACAATCGTGGGGCTCGCAGGCCCTTTTTACTGTAGTATGACGCGCTACCTGCGTCACTTTAGAAAATTAACAAAAAACCTATCGCCACTCTTAATTGGTTGCTCGAGAGGTAGGGTTAGTATAGCATACGTATAGAGAATAATGTGAGTGGCCGAGAGTTAGTCAGGTGATATATCTGGGTTGTCCCTACAATTAGATACATGAGAATTGTTACATGAAGACTCCTAATGGTTGGTTGATGTTAATGGCGTCAGTGATAAGAGCCCCATGTTCTGATTGGTGCGCCCGTGAGCTTCCCAGCCTGGGACCATCGCTGTTCCCAGCTCTCGGTGTACCTGCAATTTGCAACAATGTTTCACTATTGGTACATGCAGACAATGTGAAGACTTATTCATGAGCTGGACGGCCGACTACTCCCACCGTTACAGATGTCCATTGATCCTTTCAAGTGTATCTGCCTGTGTCTCGTAACAAGGGATCCAGACGCCTCCTTCCTCCTGGGTTTGGCATCTCGTCAGGTTCGGCTTGGTCACATGGGATGGGACCGTGTTTGAGGCAGAATTCTGCACAATTAATATTGTTTTTCCACTGTGTGTCTGGTTTGATTGCAGGTGCGACTTTGATGTTGGTGCGCGGCGTGCGAGGTTGCAACATCGTGCCCTTGATGGTCTGCTTTTGGAATGTGGGTATGCAACATTACGACCTTGGCTGTCTGCTTTCCCCAGGCTCATTCTGCAGGATCAGCAACCTGATTCTTGTTCTGTTAATCGTCCACGAGAGCTCTTGCTTGCGGCCTACTCAGGCCTAGTATATAGGTGGAACCGTCTGGTGCACAGGCGCTTTAGGTTATAGTCTCATATTGTCTTATGACCAGTATCGTGTCTTTGATATAATTCTCATTACGGCACCTAAGTGTAGGAGAAGCGTAAGCAAGCTTTTTAGATGAGTTCATGATGAGTCTTGCGTTTCTGCATTTCTGAAAGCCTATATGGAAAATAATAAAGATGCACGTCCGTGAGTATGTCTGTCGCCTACGTCATAGCACTGAGTATATTCTTCATGTAGATTGGTGCGGGAGTGTCCAGTGTGTATGTTGGCACAGGTGTGTTATCCGTTGGCTAGGTCGTCATGGCATCTCTAACAACGTACAGTTTTAGTCCAGTTGATCCATGCCGCAGGCATCGGCATGGGCAGGGCGGGCTGCTGGGCAGGCAGATGGACACATCCGTATGTTCCTGTACCAGGGTATCTGGTCGTCTGGTAGATGGGCAAACTCTTCTCGTGGCGGGTGCTTGGGCCGTGAACCTTTAGGCCAGGCGCGAGAGGGGAAAGTGGGGAGTCTGTTTTTCCATTTTCCCACTTCAGTCCCCCCTCTGGTCGACTTGTCGACCACAAACATATCCTTTTCGTTATCTCCTCTTACTCTCCACACTTTAGTTATTCCTCCTAAATGTCCATAATGGTTAACATGATCTTCAAACGACCAATACATATACTCACAGGCTCCTCCAGAAGTACAGTATACCCATTTCCCTATGTAACTCCTGGGGTTTCTTGGGTTCTCGACCTTCACCGATGGTGGGTCCAGATGGTTGGTGATGATCTGGTTGCGCAATTTCTCTCTTTATTGTATCATTATGCCTGTGTGTTGGCCGTCATCTGCTGGCATCAGTGGGTGCATACCGACCATTTCAAGCAACTCATCAGTGGTGCGTGCCTTCCGGGATTTCCAAAATCTTATTATGATCAGGGTAGCTCCAGCCAAAATAATACAGCCAACTATAATTTTCAGTCCATCTGACAGCCAAGATGGCATCCATGACCATAATAGCGAAAACCAGCTCTCATCCTTTTTCACACCCTTACTTTCATCCACCATTTTGAAGTGTAACTGGGCCAGTTGTGAAACTGCTTCTGTCAGTGTACCGTTGTCAGCATCATTGGCAGGAATGAATGTGCAGCATTGAATTCCTGCCATGGAAGGAGGAGTTTGCGCAAACTCCTCCTTCCATGGCAGTGAGGAGGTCCAATACATATCTGTTCTGCAGTGCTACCATCCTTATTGCTCGCAGCTCTTCTTTTATTGCGTTGAATCCGTTTACTGTAGAATTGATGGTCATCATGAGTTCCCATCTAGTTATCTGGAGCCATTTTGCGTTCGCGTAAGCCTGCAATCCTGGATGTATTATTGAGGAGAAGAACATTGCTGCTCTGCTGAATAGTCTGTGTTCTGGCGGAATCAAAGTGAGTGCCGTTTCCGACCTTCCCCATAGGTAATTTCCTGTCAGAGGTTCCCCTTGTCTTTTTCGTCTGTTTAGGACAGTTTCATTGCCGTTGGTCCTGTTCCCTGGCTCCCCCTGAGGCGGTGCAGATCTCTTATTTCTCTTGTCCCCTTCATCCATTTTGGGAAAGTTTGCCACATTCACATGCTTCTGGGGTACCACTAGCGATGGTACATTGACGTGCACCATCGTGCATACACCATTCCACAGAGGGGGCAGCGTGTGATATGCCTTTTCTCCACAGGCCCAGTAATGGTCCATTATCACTGCTGTTCCTGCTCCCCCCTCAGGTAACTCCATCACGCTTCCACAATTGGTGTTATATCCTACGTCCACCTCTCCTTTATGTTGGTAGCATACTTTAGGCGCAGTCAACGGCAGTATTGTTATCGGGTCTTCATCCGTTTCTATCCATGTGAGCATGGGCACGTATTTGATCCAAGTTGTCCAACATCTGTGATTGTGCGCATCGATAGTTGAAATGGTTTCTTTTGTTATCATGTTGCTGCCAACCACTCCTATCTCCCATTTGTTGTCCAAGTATACTTTCCCCGTTATCGTCACCAGTGGCCTCTCCCAGCATCCTAATTTACCAGGGACTTCAGTGGCGTACCAATCACATGATAAATACTGCAGTGTTACTTTCTTTGTTTCTCCTTTTGCAGGACCACTTGTTATGTATCTAAATGCTTCAGCATGTAAACTGCTCTTGTGGTAACTCAAATAAGTCTTGAGGAAGTTGTTTTCGTATGGGTATGAGTCTCGTGTTTTCCACGTCATATGCACCACTGTTCCTTGAAATCTTCCTTTCGTTTGGAACAGTGCCAAGTATATTATGCACCATGCCGTTTTTTCGTCTATTTCTGTGGCAACAAATGTTCGAGAAGCGCTCATGGCGTATGGTATTAATGAGCAAACGTAGCAGCTGTCTTCTGTTGTCTGCTTACCAATGCGGGTCATGTGTTGATACCATATGTTGTTTGAGACGTGTGCTGAATCTTGTATATAATTGTCAATACCTTTATTATCTGAGTATGTGCTGCGTTGTACTCTATTCTGCTTGTGCGCAATTTTGCTAATATCACCTGACGTAACACCTGTTGCAGCTGGGGATGGGGGTGTGTTAGGTTTGGGTACAGCAATAATATTGGTAGCATAGCTATACTGCCATACAGAGGCAGCTACGAACCCGGTGATTATCAAAATCCCTATTACTTTTATTACATATGCTAATTTCACCGGCATTTTGCTCTTACCTTGCTGCAGTCCGGCAGCGAATTCTTGCGATGTTAGAGTTGCCCGCCTGAAAATTCTTAATATGCTGGTTAATGTTAGTTGTTAAGCTCTCCCTATCAAATAGTCATTCAGTGCCCAGGCGAAGAGCTGTTCCCACGCTATTCTGAGCGATCTATCTCTTAGGGCAGGTAAGTATGGGTGGAGGTGGGGCATCGAATATTCTATGGCCAAAAGGAATGCTGTGTAGTAAACTCGTACCCTTTTCCTTTTCAGGTACGTTGGCCTTTTTATTTCATATACAAATTGGTGTGACAATTCTTCTGGGTAGTTATCGTCTGAGGGTACCATCTACTCCTGGGCAGTGAATTTGTTAGTTATCTACTTCTTAGCAATACAATAATACGCGATTCCTGCATGTGCGAGAGAAAAGAAAAGAGAGCATTCACGTGTTTACATGTGTATTTGTGCGAGGCAATGTCCTTTAGTACAGTTACTACTGTAATGGGTACAGGGGTCAGGGGATGGTGGGCAGGGGGTGTTTGGGTTTAACCGGTGGGCGTTGTTTTACTCTTTGAGCGTGTGATCATGGGGTGGGCTGGATGGGGATCACCCCTTTCTTCTTCAATTATTGTCTCTGGGGAGTCTGGGGAGTGACAGGGTATGGTAATACTTGGGTCGCTGGCTGTGGTAGAACTTCCTTCTTCTGTTGTCGATGTTGTTGCTGTTCTCTCAATGGACCTGTCGGTGGCGCTGGGGCGGGTCTGTTGTCCGTAGATCTTTACGTCGTGTAGGTGGTTCCAGGCACGCTTGTCCTTTAACTTTACTGCTCTTGTTGATACCTCCTCTACCAGATGGGGACCCGTAAAGCGTGGGTCATTCCATCTCCTATTGAAGTTGCGAAGTAGTACGTGGTCACCTTTAGCAACTTTACACAGTCCTTCCTTTTCCAGTTCTTTATCCGCATCTTCTTGTTGGCTTCTATTAGACCCGCCCCGTGTGCGCTCGAGCTGTTGAGACACAAACACTACACTAGTAATCAAAGAAGACACATATTGGTACATTTCATCACCCAGAACACTTGCAGTACTTTCATGGTCGGTAAATGCTCTTGACGTTGGCGTTAGGGGAAGGCGCATTTGACGTCCGGTAACCACCTCATGGGGAGTGAGGTGGTGGTCGGACCCTGGCCTATTCCTCAGCTCAAATAATGCTAATGGAAGACAATATAACCAACTCTTCTTTGTTGTTTGCTGTATCTTTGCAATTGCCTCCTTTAATAGGCCATTCAGGCGTTCACATACACCGTTGGCCTGTGGGTGGTATGCACATGCAAATTTATGTTTAATGTTCAGCAGCAATGTGATGTGCTGAAACATCTCGTTTGCAAAATGTGGGCCGTGTCTGACCTTAACACCTCGCACACTCCCCACCTGGGGAAGACCTCCCTCACTAAGAACTTGGCTGCTCTAAATGCATCTGGGTGTGAACAGGGCCCTGCCTCAATCCACCTAGAGAATGGGCAAACTACTACAATCATATACCTATTTCCTTGACATATATTGATCATATCAACATAGTCAATGTGGAGATGCTGGAAAGGTCCCTCTGGCCGGGGTATAGTACCTCTTATCACCTTTAGAGTGTGGCCGGCCGTAAACTGTTGACATGTGATACAGTTACTGATAAAATTCGACACATGCAAATTTAACTCGGGGCAGAACCAGTCTTCCCTAATTCGTGCTGCAATTACTTCCTTTCCTGTGTGGGCTGGATGATGTAGTTGGCTCAGGGCAGTGTTCAAAAGTGCCTATGGTATTACAACCTTTCCAGTGCCACCCTGGCGCCATAGTGCGTCAGTTGGGGACATTGTACATCCTCTTTTTACCCATATTTCCTTTTCGGCCATTGGTGCAGCCGCTTGTAGCTCCATAATCTGTGTGGCTGGGAGATGGGTGTACCCTTCTCTTAACAACATCTCTTTTGCTATTCCCCTCCCTCTCCCTCTCTGTGACTCTGGGGGGTTCCATATCTCACCAATGTATGCAGCATACTTTGCATGTGCGTCTGCTGCTGCATTCCCTTTTGAGACGTGATCTTCACCATTGGTGTGTGCGGTGCATTTTACTAAAGCTAGTTCCTGGGGGTCATTTATTACTTCAATTAGTTCAGCCAATAAGAGAGCATGTTGCACTGGGGTGCCATCAGCTCTCCTAAACCCTCTTCTTCTCCATTTCGACAACCCTGAGTGGACAGTTGATGTAACATATGCGCTGTCGGAATATATAGTCACTCGTTTGTCAAAGCTTTCCTTCAACGCCAAGATCAGTGCGACCAGTTCAGCTGCTTGAGCGGAGTAATGCTGTGGTAATTGTACACATTTCACTGCCACACACACCGGTACCTCCATCATTTTCTCCACTGCTGCCCCAGTCCTCCTCACACCATCCCCCTGATCGATGGTTGATGACCCATCAATAAATAACAGCTCACCCCCCTCTAGTGCGTTTTCCTCAACTTTTCTAGTACATGAGTACATTTCAGTTGTTTCAGTACAGTCATGGGCATAGTCTCCCTCCTCAATTACTTCTGCTAGGAACCTTGCAGGGTTGACCGTGCTACATCTAACAATTGATAGTTCAGCTCTGGATAGAATGATCTCATAACCTGATGCCCTTTGCGTGGTTAGGGTGGATTTAGGTTTATTCAATATTGCAAAAAGTGCATGTTCCACAAATAGTGTAGTCGGGCACCCCAGGGTTATTATTGATGCTTTCTCCACCGCAAAAGCGGCTGCGGCGAGACCTTGTTCGCAGAGGAAGTGGCCTAACATTACAGGATCTAAGTGGCCACTGTAAAATGCTACTGGTTTGTAGCCCATGCTTGTTTTTTGAGCCAACACGGCCTTCATTACTGCTGAGTCGCAATGTGAAAATATAAAAAATCGCAGCTCATAGTCTGGGGATGCCAGCACCGGAGCAGTTGATATCGCATCTTTTAATTCATCAAAAGCTTCTTTCATTTCCCTCGTCCACCCCAATTATTTCTCCCCTTTATTAGCTTCCCGTAACGCCTCAAGCAGGGGCCCTATATATGAACTGTAATCAAATACCCAAGCTCTACAGTAGTTGCAGAGCCCCAGGAACTGCTGCAGTTCCCTTACAGTTTGTGGCATTGGAGTGGCCGAAATAGCTTGTGCTCTTTGTGGTGCGATCTTTCTTCCATGTTGGGATATAAGCTGACCAATGTAAAGTACCTGTTCCTGACAGTACTGTATCTTTTCCATGTCTACCTTGTAACCTTTGTCAGCCAATATTGTCAACATCTTTAATGAGTCCTCTCTGCATGTTTTTTTGTTTTTACTGCAAATTATTATGTCATCCACGTACTGCAACACCGTGCTTTCTACTTCAATGTTACCCAAATCCATCTGTATCACTCTGTTGAAAATTGAAGTTGATTCACAATACCCTTGTGGTAATCTGGTGTGCTTCCACTTAGCGTTTCTGTAAGTGAAGCTCGTCAGATCTTGTGAGTCTGGGTGTAATGATATTGAGAAAAAAGCATTTTTAAGATCGATCACTGTAAATCGTGACGCTTCTGCTGGAATGCCACACAATATTGTGGCCGGGTTTGCAGCTACGGGATATTCCGTTTCTACTATGTTGTTCAAAGGCCTGAGGTCCTGTATAAAGCGCCAAGACCCTCCTTTAGCCTTGCGCACTGGGTACACAGCCGTATTACATGGTGATTCTGAGGGGACCAATATACCATTATTTATAAGGGTCGTTATGGTTTCATATATGCCCTCATCTGCCTCTTTTGATAGTGGGTACTGTTTTACTCTGGGGAGTATTGCGCCTTTTTTCAATTTTATTTTTACTCCCCCTATACTTTTTATGCAGCCCACGTCATAGGGGCCAGTAGTCCACAATGATTTGGGTACCTTTGACATATCGTCCTTAAAGAAAGGGACCGGGGTGCATGTGGGTGCCTCAAGTGCCATTGCTATTTTCTGTGCTACTTGTTTGTAGGCCACTCTTAGCCATATTTCCACACTCATCATAAACACCATTTCACCTTCCTCCTTGTCATCTGAAAACGGCTCTTCATCTGACACCTGGGTGAGCCTACATCCTTCTGCTAATGCTACCACTGCCCTCCATGCTCTTCCTTCTTTGTCTTGGGCATGTACAGCAATATAATCAGTTGTTGCAATAATGCTCTCAATATCCATTGAAACCACCTTCCCTTCTTGTTCATTAACAGGTGTTTCTGGTCTGAACAGATAGGCTGCTGGCCTTCTCCATATTTTCCCTTCTATCCCTGGAATCCATGCAATTGCCATGTCGGTTCCATACTGGAACAGTTCACCATCTACTGGCTCCGCCCTAATCGCTGTCTGTCCACAATATGCCTGCAAAATTTGCCGTGCTGTGAGCATGTTAATCCCTGGAGTAGAGCAAATTATGCCGTCCTCAGTAAAGGAGATCATCATATTCAACTTGTTCATTATATCTCACCCCAGTATATTTACTGGTGAAGTACTATAATATAAAAGTGGAACTGACAGATTGTAATCTCCAATAGATAAGGGAATGTTATCAGTAAAGGGAACCAACCCTCTAGCCCCAGAGAATCCTTGGGTGTTCATGGTCTCACCTGACATCTTAAATTTACCTTCCCTTATGCAAGACCGGGTCGCCCCGGTGTCAACAAGGAATGATAATTTTTTGTCACCTATCGTTACCTCTATGCGTGGTTCCTCCGCACTATTAGGTGTTACTGACAGGATGGGACACACCAAGGCCGTCTGTGGGCTGTCCTATTGGGGGTACAACGACTGGCCATTCCCGGTATAAGGGTTGTGTCCCAAAACCGTCACCCTACCCAATTGCGTTTGTGGTATTTGTGGTTGTTGTGTGATCGCTACCTGTTGTTGTGGCAATGTTTGGGGCTGTTGTTGTGTTAATTGTTGTTGTTGTTCATTTCCTTGTGGCAACATCTGCTGTTGTGGTATGCCTTGCTGTACTTGTGCGGGCCGTGGTTGTCCCTGATTACTCCATAATGGTGTTCCTGGTCTAACTCTACACGTGCGTGACATGTGCCCCAATAGTCCACAGCTCCAACACACCGGTGGTTCCCTATTCTGCCATGGAAAGCTCCCTGTGTTGTCCTGGTATACTGGTTGCCCTGTGGGATAGGGATTTCTAAATCCTCCCACCTGCGGTTGGGTACCATACCCGTACCCTCTCCCCCTCATAAGTCCTCCTCTCCCCCTGTTATAATTGTAATATCCAGCTCCTTGCATTGGGTATCCTCCTCCCATGTTGGGCGTGTATGGTTGGAGTGGCGGCACCTGCTGTGTTGTAATCTCTGAAGGTGGCATTTGTGAGGAATCTTGTGCAGCCACTACTTGTGTGGGGCTTTGGGTCATTGTTGGAGGTGTAGTTATTAGTGCCCCTTCCATTGTGTACTTAGTAAGCTTTTTCTGTACTAGTTTAGCCTCTTCCGTTTTCCTGTCCTCTTCCTTTTGTTTCATTTTTCCTTGCCATGTCCTACAATGATGCACTATAGTCAGTTGTATTTCGGGCCATGGCTTTTCTTCCATTCCCACTACTTTCTTTAGTTGTTTCTGAACTCCTTCCGGGAGCCCTTGTACCAGTATATGGTAAAATATTGCTGGTGTTTTATCCCATTGTTCTCTAGTTTCCATGCGCCACTTCTCTTGGATTTCCTGAATATAATCAACAGGATCTTCGTTCTCATGCATTTTGCGAGATGTAATTGCTCCTATATCTGAGGTGTCTGGGTACTGTACCCTCAATGCCTGCCATAGTGCATGTCTGCAGTTTGCGAACGGTGCCCCATCGTGCGATGTATTTGTTATTGTTACCCCATGAAATCCCGCTCTTTTCCATATGTCATCCGCTCTATCCCCTAATATTGATATTAAAAGGCCCTTTACATCTCCTACTGCTAGCTTCTGTCCTGCGGTGTGTTTTTCCATTTCATATATCCATTTACCCGCACCTCCACTTAATGATGGGAGCCTACATTTGATATTTTCTTTATCGGTATGCTTCCAAGGAACATACTGTGGTCTAACCCCACCTCTCTCCAGCAGTGGCATTAAATTATGTTCCGTTTCACCCTTTGTGTTCCATAATATTGAGTCCTCACACCCTTCCTCCTCTTCTCTTTTTCCCGCATTTACACTTTCGTTTCTATTTCCCCTGCTCATACCTCTTTCTTCTCCATCTTTTCCCCTTCTTCCATCTTCCTCTGTATTTAATGTAGGCATGTGTACACCTCTTTCCTGCCTGCGACTAGGGAGGCCTCTAAGCCGCCATGTATAGGGTGTCAGTTCCTCTGTGAAGGGAGCTAGTTTTATTTTGCGTAACGAACGCGGGGTGGTTGAGCCTATAGGGTGCGATAGGGGAGGGCGTGATGGGGATGATGGGGATGGGGATGTTGCGTCCTCATTTGCCTGTCTTTCCTCTACTCCTGTCTTTCCCCCCTCGCTTCTCTCCATCTCATCCTTTCTCCTACTGATCCATGGTGAGTCCATATTGGTCCGGGTGATGTATAGCTTATCTAAGCTTTCCCTTTCACTCTTCCTCCCTTCACTTTCCACTCTCTCTTCCTCACTACAAAAGCTATTTATAAACGGCACCCCCCACTCGGTCTTTTTCCCCCTGATCGTCACTGTTTGTAAATCTATTAGATCCAGTTCTCCTCTTTCTCTTTTGTCAACCGCTCCCCTTTGTGCTGATGTTGCTGCTACTTCTGTGTCATAATATATATTCCCCCATCTTCCACTCTCTCTTCCCCTATCTCCTCTTTCTCCTTCATACCTTTCCTCCATTTCCTTAGTATTTTCCTCCCTCTTCCTTTTCAACTCCTCCATCACGTCACTTCTCATCTGTTCTAATATTCTCTCATCCTCTTTCTCCCTCTCCCATTTCGCCCTTTCTTTTTCTACTATACTCTCCATCACCCTCTCTTCTTCGTATTTCTTAGTTGATTCTGATAGTAACCTCCTCCTCCATATTGCCATTTCTTTTTCTTTTTCTTCTTCTTCCCTTTTCTTTTCCCGCAGTACTACTCTTGATACCCTTTCTGCTGCTGCTTTTACCCTGTCAGCTTCTCTCCTTTGCTCCTCAGTTCGTTCCCTTATTTTTTCCAATTCATTCTTACCTTCTTTCCTTTTCCTCGCTCTCTCTCTCTCTTCCCTCTCAAGCTGCTTGGTCAATTCATTCTGTTCATCCCTTAGTTTTGCTAATCGTTCCTCCAAAATCTCTTCCTTTTGTCTTAACAGCTCTTCCCCCCTCAATTCACTCTCCCTTGTATTATCCTCATCTGTTTTCTTCACTTCCTCCCTCTCTTCTCCCGTTAATGAACCTCGTAATTTTAATAATATCTGTGCAGCTACCCATTCATCATTTCCTATCTCCACAGTCTGGTCTTCTCCAGTCCTCCCTTCCCCTGCTGGCATTTTCCTATGAGCTACATATGGTGGAGGGCTGTATGCCGGGTTCGAGTATCCCTCAGCCGCCCTTAACTGTCCTCTTTCTATTTCTCCCAATTCTCTTAAAGGGTACAACCCCCCTCCCTCTGTTTTTGCTCCCGCTACTATGGGTATATCATTGCTCGGTTCCTTTTTTATTTCATCTGCTTTATTATTCTTTTCTCCTCCCTCACCTCTGTTCCCCGTGTTCTTTGGGTCCTCATACCCCTGTTTCCCATTCTCTTCTTCCTCCTTAATCTCTGTTTCTTCTGGTATTTCCCCCATAGTGAATATTCCATTTGGTCCTGGTCGGGACCCCTGGAACATCCTCCATAAGTTAAACACCTCCATGTGGTTTGCCAACTTCTTCCCTTTATATGTATTGTGCAGATGATTTAATAGTGAATGTTGGGCATATGGATCGAAGCTACCGTTAGGCGGCCACGGCGATAGCATTTTGTTATCCGTCCCCTGGGTCCATTCTATGCTATACTTAATCAGTTTCTCCCTATGGGGTGGCAGTGTTGTGCATATGTATTGTAGTGGCGTGGTGAGGGTGTTCCCCCACCCTCCCGATCCTGTTCCGTATGACATAGTAGCGCTCCACTCGCTACCCTCCCTTAATCTGGTGTCAGTTTATCCCACTTAGTAGTTTACAATATACAGCCTTATATCGTTACCTGGCCCCGTAAGTTTGGGGATTTACGATAGTCTGCTTAAGGGAAATTATAAAAATATAGTATGTTACATTTGTACATTTTCCTCTGCCCTTCTTCCTTTATACAACACCCTTACGGCCCCCTGCGGCCGAGGCGCACGTAGCCCCCTGCGGCTGCGTACCCCTTATTACGTGATTATACAGTCGTCCTGTTTTCACGTGCTCCTCCCCCTTCTACACTTGCCGTGGCCGGCGTTCTCCGTGCGCAGCCATGTTCCCCGCTTTGCCTTTTTCTCGATCAACTCGTTTTACCGTTTGTCACCGTTTCTACTCCCTTACCACCGTTCTCTTCCTCCACACTCTCACAACGAGGATGCATCGTGTTTGCGATATCCTATGAAAACCCTATTGGTGACGTCACCGATCACGTAGAATTACTGGTAAGTTCTTCATATACTCTTTAAATCCAAAATACACCTGCAATCTTCCCCCGTTAACCCCACAGCTGTCTTCCTGTCACTCCTGGAACAAGGTAATCAAATCAACACTATAATCGGACTGCGCACGCTGCGTCGCCTCGCGTGTGATACGCCCCTCGACAGGAGGGCTTAACCAGCCAATTATCTTCCGTATTTAGGCAACTTAACTAGCTACCGCCTACAGGGAAACGTCATCTACCTATCGAGTGTCTTGCTCGAACAATAGGGATCCTCATCTACTCATTGATCAATAAATGCCAAATCGTAGGAAACCACACACACACACACCCTTACACGTAGTCGCGGCCTAGGCCAATCAGTTTCTACGAGCGGCCGCACGTGATGTTTTCGTGCTCCGCCCCCTTTTCTCGCGTTACGTTGCCAACTGCTCTTGCGCTTGTTCAACTATCATTCATTCTATTTCTAACACTAAACTATCAAACCTTCGCCGTTCACCTGTGCAACAACTCCCGCCTCCCGTATTTAATTCTTCCCCCCTCCCTCACAATTTCACATTGTTTGTTGTGCGTGGCATGCTCACCAAGTTCTCCTGATGCGGGGCCGCTCGACTGCGTGCACCCCTCCAAGCGGCTCGCCACCTCCCCTCGTCTGGACCACGTCTGGACACTCGCCAACCGGCTCCCGAGGGCCAATATTCGGATTGCGCTGTCCGGTCTTCTCGCAGTTCCGCGACGGTCCTGTAGTCCTCAGAAGGGGGCGACGGCAGAGGGGGCCGCGCCACCGGGCCTTCTTGCAACTGGAGTGCCTGGAAAAAGTAAAAGTAAAAATGCCGATCTTAAATAGATCTCAGCAGTGCCTCCAGCTTGTCGGGGGAAATTCTGCCGGGGTCGGCCGGGCCGTCCGCAGACCTCCGGGCAGGGAGGCCCCAACTCCTCCCGTATATCCCAAAGGAGATAGAGTATGAGACACACACACGAAGCAATGTGACTCTGCTGTTTATTAAACACAAACGGCAGCGATGGGTCAAGGATCATACGCGTCTGACCTGACACACACACAATCGTGGGGCTCGCAGGCCCTTTTTACTGTAGTATGACGCGCTACCTGCGTCACTTTAGAAAATTAACAAAAAACCTATCGCCACTCTTAATTGGTTGCTCGAGTGGTAGGGTTAGTATAGCATACGTATAGAGAATAATGTGAGTGGCCGAGAGTTAGTCAGGTGATATATCTGGGTTGTCCCTACAATTAGATACATGAGAATTGTTACATGAAGACTCCTAATGGTTGGTTGATGTTAATGGCGTCAGTGATAAGAGACCCATGTTCTGATTGGTGCGCCCGTGAGCTTCCCAGCCTGGGACCATCGCTGTTCCCAGCTCTCGGTGTACCTGCAATTTGCAACAATGTTTCACTATTGGTACATGCAGACAATGTGAAGACTTATTCATGAGCTGGACGGCCGACTACTCCCACCGTTACAGATGTCCATTGATCCTTTCAAGTGTATCTGCCTGTGTCTCGTAACGAGGGATCCAGACGCCTCCTTCCTCCTGGGTTTGGCATCTCGTCAGGTTCGGCTTGGTCACGTGGGATGGGACCGTGTTTGAGGCAGAATTCTGCACAATTAATATTGTTTTTCCACTGTGTGTCTGGTTTGATTGCAGGTGCGACTTTGATGTTGGTGCGCGGCGTGCGAGGTTGCAACATCGTGCCCTTGATGGTCTGCTTTTGGAATGTGGGTTTGCAACATTACGACCTTGGCTGTCTGCTTTCCCCAGGCTCATTCTGCAGGATCGGCAACCTGATTCTTGTTCTGTTAATCGTCCACGAGAGCTCTTGCTTGCGGCCTACTCAGGCCTAGTATATAGGTGGAACCGTCTGGTGCACAGGCGCTTTAGGTTATAGTCTCATATTGTCTTATGACCAGTATCGTGTCTTTGATATAATTCTCATTACGGCACCTAAGTGTAGGAGAAGCGTAAGCAAGCTCTTTAGATGAGTTCATGATGCGTCTTGCGTTTCTGCATTTCTGAAAGCCTATATGGAAAATAATAAAGATGCACGTCTGTGAGTATGTCTGTCGCCTACGTCATAGCACTGAGTATATTCTTCATGTAGATTGGTGCGGGAGTGTCCAGTGTGTATGTTGGCACAGGTGTGTTATCCGTTGGCTAGGTCGTCATGGCATCTCTAACGACGTACAGTTTTAGTCCAGTTGATCCATGCCGCAGGCATCGGCATGGGCAGGGCGGGCTGCTGGGCAGGCAGATGGACACATCCGTATGTTCCTGTACCAGGGTATCTGGTCGTCTGGTAGATGGGCAAACTCTTCTCGTGGCGGGTGCTTGGGCTGTGAACCTTTAGGCCAGGCGCGAGAGGGGAAAGAGGGGAGTCTGTTTTTCCATTTTCCCACTTCAAGTGAAATAGGACAGAAATTAGAAAAAAGAAGAAGGTGCAGATTAGGTTTTTTTAAAAGCAGAATCACCAACGTGTGTTTAAGAGAAGAAGGTATATGGCCACTGCTGACGACACTGAGACAGCAATAGAGGGAATCATCTCTTTCAAAGTTCCAAGAGGAATAGGATTCGCTGGGGAAATTGACTTCACACTGTGGGTGGCACAGATAACATCTGCCTCTGAGAAGGTGGGAAATACCTCCCAAAGAACTGGGGCCGGTGCGTCCACAGAAGCCCCCGTCTCCTGCATCCGAAGCCAGAGAGTCAGTAATCTTCTGGCGAATGGCCCCAATTTTGTCTTGAACGAATTTAGACAATGAAGTGCAAAGTTGCATAGAAGGAATGACTATATTAGCCTAGGGCAGGGCAGAAAGAGCCTGCACCACTTTAAACAGCTACTGAGAGGAGTTTACAGCAGCTTCAATACGTCCAGAGAAGTAAACCTGCTTAGCTTTGAAGATGTGAGTTGATAAACTGACATGGCCTTGCGAAAAGCCAAACAAGCTAGTGCTAGTGAGCAATAAACTAGCGGGCATTTAGGTTCAACACAACGGCACTGGTGGCGAAGACCAGTCAGGGCCTCCGTAAACCAATGCTCTGAAGGGCGTGCTCGCTGTTTGCAGGGTTTCAGGGGAGCCAGAGAATCAAGGTCTACCGAAAAACACGAAACCAAGGCCTCCATAAACCCAGCAGCGACAGTGGTGGTAGGAATGTTGAACCAGCAACAGGATGGGGGGACGTGGGAGTGCCAAGAGATGACGTGTGGACTGACCCTGAAAAAGGCACGACCTGGTGGTCAGTCCAAATGAGGGAAAAACTGTGATAGTCTGTGACCAAAGAGGGAGAGGCAAATATAAGATGCAAAGTGTTGCCAGGTACATGCATTGGACCCACAATCAGCCGCAGCAAATCAAGGTCACCCAGACACGAGACCAAGTTAGCCACCACTGTATTTTTAACATTATTGGGGTGAAGATTGAAATCACCCAGTATGACAAAGGACTGATATTGAAAGCACAAGTTGGTAAGCAGAGCCACAAAGTCAGCCACAAAGCTGGCATCCTATCCAGGAGGTCTATAGACAAGCAAAGCGTGCATTGTGTGAGAAGGTGAAAATTCCATACGTAAAAGACATGCCTCCATATTAAGAGCATGGGTAAAGGCTAACATAGAGCAAGGGATTTACTTGCAGTGCATAAGTGCAATACCACCACCTGCCCGCGGGGGGAGATCTGTGAAGTCTAACAATACTATACTCCACCAGGAGAGCGTGGATAAGCGAAGACTCAGACGTATCATGCTTTGCACCAATACGTAAGGGTATTGGTGCCATGCATGAGAGTCTGCAATGTGTTCGCGATTATGTATTTTAGTTGAGTGCAAAAGTATAAATATGTAATGATTTTGAAGGTGAATTAATTCTTTTTTATTTGAAACAATTATATGGCTTGATTACTACTGTTTTTAGGCTTCTAGTCAATTAATGGAAATTAACATGTGAAAAGTTCATTGAACTGTATCACATTAAATGTAAATTAATAAATAAAATGTCTCTTTTCATTTCAGTCTTTCTTTCAGGTGTTTCTTCCTTTCCTGTTCTTTGGGGTTTTTTTTCTTTTCCTTCTTTCATCTGATAATACTATTTTCAACACATTCAACTAATAGCAAGTTGTTGTCTGCTGTGCAGTTAGCTGCCGGTTCATGCATTAGATACTTGTTAAATGTTGTGGAAAAGGAAGACCAGCCTTTCTTCCAGTGCCTTATCATCATGATCACAGTAATTCCCTTTCTGCCCTCCCACTGGTGGCAAGATGTTTGCATTCTACTAACCTGGAACGACTTAAGTCCTGAATTATTAGGTTTGAAGAGAGCCTAATGGTTTGCACTGCACCAAAGCCCTTGCATATTAGTTACTAGCAGCCAGGTCAAAGGCACCTTCCAACGAAGAGGCTAGGAATGTGGGCTTGCGCCCATTCCGTTCCTCCATCCTGCGCCACTCGCCCATTCTGCCATTTTCCTTGCCCAGAGGCCCTTGCCCCTCTTCTATACATGCATGCCTGCATAGTACATGCTGTCCCAGGCGTCCCCATTCTCCACACTTACCTACCTGCCTCTTTTTGCAAATTTACATTTTTAGAGGAAAAAAACACGGTAGGCACAGGCCTAATAACCTATCAGGCACCCTGATGTGGGCTGCATACTAATAGCTTAAAGATCTATGATGTAATGTACTGTAATTGTTTATTTATACCCCGCTTATACACAGGTGGAGTGCGTCAAAGCGCTTAAAGGGGCGACAGGACAAGGGAATACAATAATCCTTCTTAGGCCTTAACGTTTCCAAATGATCTAAACAAAAAACTAGCATACTAGGCCTGACAGCATTTCTCATAGAACAAGTGCATGAAACCGTTCCGACCCAGCTAGGGTGGGGGTACAGAAAAAAGGTGGGGGGGGGACAGGACAGATAAACCTACTAGTCCTAGTACATGTAGGTAACGCATGCGTACAGACAAAGGTGCAAGGAAGAGAGGGTAAGGGGGGAACAAGCACGTCCAGTCCAACAGGGCCCTGGGTTTAGTGCAGAGAGGTTGCCTCGCTCATAGAGTGTAAGCATACAGTGCAGTAATGCTGAACATGTGTAGTGGCACGGAGGCACGGAGGCAAGTGCAAAGATTGGCGGGGGGCCTGGGATCTGTAAGGTTCAGGAGGTGGACCAGGCAACCAGTCAGCAAAAACTGAATGGAGTAAGCGAGGAAAGGAGGAAGGAGGGTTGAGAAAAGACAGAGGTTAGCAGGGTTAAGGAGAGAGAAGGAGGAAGAGAAGTGTAAGGTCTTGAGCAGTTTCCAGAATTTAAGGTGCTCCGGCTCATGACGAAGCGAGGCAGGGAGGCTAAAGATCTACCCCCAAATCTCTGTTTCTGAAAGCGGGTCACCTGCAGAGGGTTGGAGGAGGACGGACGGAGGGCTCTAGAGGGAGAGTATTTAGGAGGAGAGCGTTGTGGATAGTGTGGGCCCCGGCCCCAGAAACCCTTGTGGATTATGCAGAGGGTCTAGAACTTGATCCTTGCAGGCACGGGGAGCCAGTGGAGGGATTTCAGCACCAGAGTGATGCGGTCCCTAGGTTTGAGGCCAAGGATAAGTCTTGCGGTTCTGCTCTGGATGAGTTGTAGAGGACGGAGAGTAGAAGTAGGAAGGTTGAGAAATAGGCTGTTGCAATAGTCCAGCCTGGAGAGATCCAGGGCTCTTGAGGTGGTGAGCTTCTGGGGGAAAATGAGAAGAGGTAGTATACCTCTAAGGAGGTTCAGTTGGTAGTGGGACTTTTGAAGATGACTGAGATGTGCGAAGAGTCGAAGAAGACTCCAAGATGTTTTGCCTCATTTGTAGGTGAGGGTGCAGGGCCAAAGGAAGCTGGCCAGTGTGAAAGTGGGAAAGCGGGACCAGGGGAGGGATTTTACCTCAACATCCCTTAGCCCTTGGTGAGGGCATTAACGTCAAATCCCACCCCACAGTCCACATTTTATTCAGCCTCAGGGCATATATACATGTTTACATTTTTTTGTTTGGGGGTAGCTCAAATTCTTTGCTAAACCAGAATATACCCGCATATACCACCAACATATGCCTCAAACTAAACAGTCTGTTCACAATTAGAAACTATTGCAGTGGAATACATATAGGAGGGCAACTGAATTTAAGGAGGGATGCACAGCTTCTGGGTTTTTGGCTGTGTACCCTTCCACTGACTACCCGTGGCCATGCTAATCCTTATGGCCAAGCCCACCCACTATCTGCCACCCCCTCACGTCCGAATGCACATCCTCCTGTGATCACTTCGAACCCTCTGAATTATGCAGTGACATCAAGGTTTGTGCTGTATAGGGCCTGTCAGTGTTATTTCTAGGGAGTGCATCCGAGAGTTAATCGCCTAATTGCAGCTTTAAACAACCTTCTGTTGTAATAAAAATGTTTTAGCCAAGTGTGCATTCAGCCACTTAATTTATTAGCAATGAGTGTGTCATCACATGTATTTCTTGCACCAAATTCCTATTCAAACATATATTTGCCAACAGACTTGGCTCGGTATAGCTTTTGAAGTCTTAAATCAGGACTTGATCTTGCCCAGATCCTAATACCAGTTCCCATCTCTTTACAACTTATGGACAAGTGATGGCATTATAGCAGTGACTGGCACATGCCTACACAAAACCCCAAACTGTTGGCTTTGCCAATGCTTGTTTAAAGAAGGAATACTGGCATCCTGTGTGAGGAGCATCACCTTTAAAATGTTCATTTTAATCCATTAATGAAATTTGGGTAATTAATCAAACTAAGTACATGAAGTCCAGGTGTCTCCCCTGCAAGTCACTTAGCACTTTGCTGTACTCTATATCACACCTGCACAGACTTCGAGATTTAACACCAAATACCAACACGTAAGGGGTTCCATTGCAGGCAGGCAGTACTCAACATTTCACCCTTCTGGCTGATGTTGATGAAATAGGTAGCAGTAAGTTAATAAATGATTCCGAACATTGTGCGGCAAAACAATTACATTTGTAGTTTCACACACGTTATGTGTGGGCCTCATCACGAGTTGGGCGGTATCCCGACTGGGATACCGGCCAACTGTATTTGCATTACCGCCTACCCGTCCTGCGGTATTACCGCCGGATCGGGCAGTAAACGCTATTCCACATACCCCATTGGGTCCATTGGGGAATGTTCAGCGCAATTACGCCGGCGGTATTGCAGCACGGTAATTGCGCCGAAAATCTGCATTTTTCTGGCACATTTACCCCCAATTTAGAGCTGGGGGTAAATGCTGCCCGACTCAAGATTGGGCAGAGCCTTAAATGCATTTAAGGGCTACCGCCCAACTCGTGATTACGCCCAATCATTCGTTTGTTAAATTACAGTAAATGTGTAAAACTATGAGAGAAGATGAGGAGATATTCAATAGTAAATGAATAGTCAATTACAACCGATTCTCTGCTATAAAGGTATCTAAACTTCTGAAACAGTTACCATATTTGCTTTACCCTTAGTAACTGTGCATCAAGGGTAAAGCAATGTTTAGTGTTACTACGTGAATGTAGGCCAGTCTAGTCACGTATTAACACTTATCTTAAATATAACTTTATTGGGCATATAAAGACCATAAAACCATAAACACATTGGGCCTCATTACCAGGTTGGAGGTAGCCTTGCCGGTTTTACCAGCAAGGCTACCTCCAAAATCGCATCCGGGTCTGGCACCCACAAATGGGCAATTACCGGCCTGGGCCCGGTACATCCCCATTTCCATTTGACCCCCATAGGACTCAATGGGAATGGGGAGGGTGTTAGCACCGGTACCGTTAATAACGGTACCGGTGCTACCGTCATGTTCTGCTCGCGGGTGCGGTACCTGGTGGCTGCAAGGGCACCCGGGAGCAGAACTCCTAGTATGGCGGTACGGTAGCAACGGTGCCGGTACCTATACCAGCGCCGTTGTTGCCTTATCGCCATACATGTAATGAGGCCTATTGTCTTATTTTTGTTTTTTATGCAATGTATGTATGCTATTATGGTCTTTTTATGCCCAATAAAGTTATGTTTAAGAATAAGATAAGTGTTAATACGTGGCTAGCATGGCCTACATTCATGTAATAACACTTATGTTGGCTTTACCCCTGAAGCAAAGTATCTCAGGACTAATCCTCCTAAATCACTCTGAGGGGGATCTGATCGCCCCGCAAACACTGTTTGCTTAGTATTATTTCTTGCTCGACATCTGAGGACCACAGGAGGGTATCACATGTTGAAAGGGCTCATAGTAAGGACAGATGGGGGCATAAGTGAAATAAGGCATTAGTTTCACTGGCACTTCAATGAATTGTTCTATGTGTGGCGGCTCACCAGGCAAATGATGGCAAAGGGGTCTCATCTGAAGCGACATTTCTGATGCCATGGTGAGACCTGTTGTGTTGACTTCTTGCAATTGGTATCCATACCACACATTAATAGTATGATTGAGACATTTGAGAATGCACTTGGCACATGATAGCAGCACCTACACAAGTGAGGGACTCTCCTAATTTGTTGAGTATATCAGGCAAAGAACAGCATCAGAGGGTAATTTGATGGTGCACTTGGCAAATAATGGCAGCCCCCCAAAGCTATACTTTGCATATGGTGACTTACCAGGGATAATGTGTGAACAATGTGGGAATTGTGCACACACTTCATGCATCTACACATTGCACGTACATCCACACACTGTGCCTACACGCACACACCACATACACCCATGCATTAGTATAAGCCGCCCCTACAGCAGCGTAACCTACTGGATTTGCCAATGCATTTTTCTACCGTTCGTTCAGCATGACTGAAAATTCAAAGTGACTATGTGAGAAGCCAGCAGTTACTGTAAGGGGGGCCTGAGGTCTTGTCCTATCAACACCACCCTGGCAGACTCTCACGAGACGGTGGCTACCACACAATGCCTGATGAAGCAACGTATTTAAGATATGTATTCTTACATAGTGCTTCATGCATGATTTCTTCAGCTTCTAAGCATTGCCACATGATCCAAATGTGCAAAGCCAAAGCTGCCCTTGAGTGAGAGATCGACCAACTCTTTACTTGAGAGCAGTCCACCTGGGAAGTAGATGGGAGTTGCTGAAAACACAATACAACGTAAAATCTCCTAATGTATGCTGAATGCATGCTACCTGGACAACAGTAATAGATCATTTAATCGTAAGCTTGAGCTGCATGTGTCATTTCATCTAAATATTGCCCATCATTTCATTTAAGGGAACATGTCCTCTCTTCGCCCCCTCCGCCCCCCAGCCTATATTGTATACTTTTGGATAGTCCACTTCAGTAATGTGGCACCTGATCAGACAAGGCACCAAGTGCGAGGACCAATAGATGCAGCTGAAACATGCAATATATTTCATTCACATCAGCGGATCAAATGACTTGAATGAAATTGGCATTATGGTTATTTCAGTGACTACCATAGAATGATAGCGTAATAACAAGAATTGGTTTGGCTGATGTATTTCTTCACTAGGCCATTTATTGATTGATTTTATGTAAGACAAGAAGACTAAGTCATCACAAGAGTTGCCAATTGGAGGGTAACTCAACTTTAGTCTGTGGGTAATCTAATACAGAGATGCCATATGGGATGAGCGCATCTCCAAGTCTTTGCTAACTGGAGTTTGCAAACATCTGCCTTTTGCCAGGGAGAGGAACATGAGAAATAAAGAGGATCACAGGGAAAACATGAGACGTCTGAGGGTCCAACTCTCCGTTCAGTTGTTGCAGCAGTAGAAACGGACATCGTTCAGAGCGGTGTCATCCGCCGTCCCCTGGAAATCCTCTACCTTGGTCTGGATGCCGCAGATCCCCTTCTTGCAGGCGTCGCTCCATTCTCCCCAGCTTCCACGGGATCCGCCGTGGCCTAGCAACTGCTTTCCATAGGAACATCTGAAAATGATGCTGTTGGCGGCAGTGTCGTCACCATCTCCTTGAGGAGGTTGTACTTTTAGAGAAAAAGCTGCCAGGTAACTTGTGCGGGGGCACTGTATAACAAGTCTCGTCCATTTTCCCCACCTAGAACGAAACTTAGAATTAACTTTTCAGCATCAGTAAAGAGATTAGCAGCTATAAGTACATTTCAATATGGTTTTGTGATGTCCTGCCCGTCCACCTCCCGCACCCCCAAAGTGACAAAGCCACCATTATATGATCAACACATTTCACATGTCACACAAACCCTTCTTTAAATGTCCATGTCTGGTGATAATGGTTGAACAAAAATATGGCAAGATCGTTTCATAATTTATAGATAAATCCTACTCTCTCTCATTGTGACATATATCCTGAGATCTTTTGTTGTCCAAGAGCCTGAGTGAAGTTGCTGTTTCTCAACTTTAAAAATAAATACAAAACAAAATGGCCACCATGGACTGAGGGGCAAGGAAACTACATGCAGGCCTTTTTCCCTTTCCATGGGGGCTGTTGACGCGGAGGGAATGGACAGAACGACAAGCCTTCCTGGAGCCAGCCAGCGATGTAGCAGCATCAGGTAGGTAGGGCCCGGGTTGGAGTGGGGAGAGAAGTGTCTGGGGGGCATGGAAATGGTGAAGAGGGTGCGAGGCAGTGAGGTCTTACTTGTCCTGGAGGGAAGATGGTGGGCTACCGCTATTGAGAAAGCTTGGAACGCGGGAAACTTCATGATGGTTTAGCCCACCTTTCCAGCATCCTGATATTCTGGCGGACCACAAGACACCCCCTCCCGGGTGCTTATTATCAGGTCTGGAATGTAGCATTTCTTTGGAGACCCTAAACGAGCTCTTGGCTTTGTTAGTGCTCCTATTATTTAGGTGTTACCATCTTGTTCTCAGTAATAATGTGCTTCAGCACCATTGAGGAAGGTACACACTTGTCCCCACATACAGAAAGGTCGTTTGGTGGACTTGTATTTCCTGTTGTATATGGAGTACTACAAATCCAAATAAAATAAATAAATAAAAAAGATCTCTTTAATTTGACACATATATCATTACAAGAAGGCTTAGTACTGTGAGATAGAAGCACGTATCTCTGAACATGAATATATGTAGATGATTTTAACATTATCACTGTATTTACTGACCCCTGTCTCAAGCCTGACCAGGCGCAATGGAAGCCCCGGCATGATTGGATCTGGCTAGCCTGTAAACCTTTCTCGCTTTGATGGAGGGGGTGAGTGAGTGTCCCATATTGGGGGGCACAGTACTTATAATGACAGTAGTGTTTGCCGACTCAGGAGCTGATCTTTAAGGCTTCAAGGCACGTTCTGTGAGGGCGGTGACGTGGTGGGCACAGAATGCCGCCATCTCTCCTGTTGCTGGGCCGATCTCCACTAGCATGTTGAAGGATCGTATGTTTATAATGTGTACTCGCAGAATGATCCATTTTGGTGGTTTCTTATATATGTTGTTTGCCTTTGCAGATCATGGGCCTAGGGTGGGTGCTTAGCGGCAGCAAGACATGAAGGTTGGGTTGAGAGCCCAGTTGGCTACATTTGATGAGTGGCCTCAGAGGATGGATTAAATGTCAGTTACCCATATGACCTATGGTGCATAATATGCGCCAAAGTGATCGAGTGAGTGGAATAAAAACACGTGTGTATTATAAATAAGCCTGTGGTAATGCTTGACTTCTCCGCTGGAATATTGATTGCGGTCTATGAATACAGTGTGACCATCTGAACATGCAGTCCGCAACTAGAGACATGGGATTGGGGTCACGGGTTGTGGTTCACCTCTCAGCCCGCTCTTGCTTGTCCTTCCTGGACCCTGTGTGGCTACTGATCTGCTTGCTTGTGTAACTCTTCTATGCATGGGGGAGGCACCTGTGCCCCCATTGTTATTCATGTAAATGTCCCACTTAAGTGTGGCTTGAAGAAGAATGCTCTGGCGAGATGACAGGGTAGAGAGCGCTCTGTGTCATTGTGGAGGCTGGGGGATTGGAGTGCAGATCTGTGCGCGCCACGTGGCGTCTCTTGGCTTTGCCAAATGGTGTTAAGGAAGCTGATGTATAGGGGTTGCATGTTATTGGCAGTGTAAAGCCGATTCCTATTTTCTGATATCCCTGGTCTTAATATTTTAAATGACCACAGACAGATCCTGTGTGCAGTAAACTCTGCCCAAAGTTGAAATAGCTGACAATAGAATGATGAGGATGGGTGGCGAATCCTGAGAGAAAGTGAGCAATGACTGATGGGGATGGGTTGTGAATCCTGAGAGAAAGTGAGCAATGACTGACAGGTAAGCAGTATCTGCCTGTCCTGTTAGACTATTTAATGTGAGACAGCAAAGAGCCTTCAAAAAATTACTTCCCATCAGGGACAGTGTGGCCTGAAGTATTCCCTATGCAAACCTCGGCCATTGTAGGGACAGAGGGACAAGTTTCAGGATCAGCATCTATAAGTTGGCTAAGCAGGGCCCCAACTTTCGGCCTTGGTATTTTAGGGGTGTCTATCCTGGGCTGAGAGCTTAAATACATCTTTAGGTATAGGCGATTTTTCAAGGCACCACCACAACGCTGGGCCTTCATTTCCTTTGCGGCTATAAGGGTTATGCAATCTGTGTGTCTTTCCCTGATATTACTTGGTACAAGAATATAAGGTCTACTCGGACTGTGGTCTATTGTTTTACTAGTGTCTGTACGGGCTCTGTTGGGTTTATTTATTTATTTATGTTGTCTATCCATACAGGGGTTTATAGTCCTCCCTTTCAATCCTTAAGCAAACATTCCTATGATCGACCCTCTGCCCCCCTGTTTCCCTCATTCTTCTGGGAGCCACTCTTATACCACTTTCCAGGGAGACATATATATATATATATATATATATATATATATATATATATATATATATATATATATATATATATATATATATATAACTTGTATCCATTGGCTCCTCCCGTCAGTTCTGATCTGCCCGAACTCCACCTGTGAGAAAACTAAGTCTTCCATACAGGTTTCTGATGTGTCTATGTTGGTTTGGCCAAGGGCTCCAGCACCGGCCATGAGGACCTCTCCAAAGGAAGGCTTCATGTCTTCCTCCGGAACCTGGTCACCTTCCCTTCCTCAGTTTAGGGATCGGATGGATTCCCTCTTTAACTCTCTTTCTAGGCAGCACAAGAGGGCTGGTTGGATAACCAGAATATTTTGCAAAGCGGAATGGTGGGCATATTATTAAAGTGGCCATTACTCTCTGTTATTCTGCACCCCTCTCCCCAATTCTCATCCCCTGCCTCTTTGGTGTGATTCTTCTAAACTTATGAAGGTCCTCTCTTCACATAATTCATATTGGAAAGTCATGTGGGAATCATCAATCAAAAAACGTTATTTGGCACAAACCTTAAAAGTAAACCAAAAGTAAGCAAAGGTACACACTGGAGGAATCAAGGAAAACATGGGATACAAGTTAACATACATAGAAAGCATCACAATATCTTAAAAGCAGTTTTAAAATAATTATTACAAAATCGATGTCGATGATAGTGGCGATTTCTCAATCTCAGGGCAATACAAAGATACCCTTGGAGTATTGATGAAACAGCCATGTCTAAAGCCAGTAACACGTAATGCAAAGCAGACTTGGTTGTGCTTATAAGCCTATGCTTGAATAGTGAGAAGAGAGTCTTCTGTCGCATCTTTGCGTATGCGGTATGCCTTCCTCTACTTGGCAGCCGTATGGACAAGTAAAACATTAGGGGAAAGATTAAATCTCCAAGTGTGTACTCAGCCATTAGTCAAGAAGCCAAATCTGTAGCAGGGTAATAATGGCCCGCCACTGCGTATGTGATCCAGTCCAAATACTCCATCTTTTTACCTGGGATGAAGCTACTAGTATTATTCCTGTTGGACTGTTTAGGCATTTCCTTTTTCCGCCTCTCTTGTTCACATATGGTTTTTAGATTCCCACTTATCATCCCAGTGACTTTTTTGGTAATAGTACCCGGGTTCCTAAAACATTCTCTGCCTTCGCTTTCGCTAAAGGATTATGTACATAGTTAAGCCAGGGATCCTTAGTGCGTTCTCTCTCAAGAAGAGGTCCCTGAGGATTGTATGAGTAAAGCATCTTCTAGGTTAGCCCATAAGGTTAGCCTCATTCAAATAGACCTTAGCCTAAGGTCATTACTTATAAAGGGAGATTATGGAGATGTCTAAGAAAGGCATCCTCCTTTAATTGGATAGGGTGACCATCTTCAAATCCCCAAAGCTCAGCACCATAGAATGCAAGTGCACGCAGGTTTCCAAATTGGTTGCAATAGACCGATGCCCTACAGAGTTTGCAGTACTGTTAATGGCTTCATATACTTGGCCATTGACATGAACTCTACTATGCCATTTGTTTGTGGATACCACACCCAGAAACATTTCCTGCAACACCTGGTCTTCAAGTCAATTTCTCTCACCCCATTGTAAAGGATCCATGTGCTACACTCTCTGTTTTGTGCCAAACATCCATTTTTCCCTGCGTTTTTTTATAAACTAAATAATATGAATGAAACAATTAAAAAGTCTACCTGTTCCAGTTTAACATTATTCTACGTAAACGAGGGAGACAATCCTTTTTTTGCCCCAATCATCATTACTTTAGATTTTGTAGCGTTAATCTTCAGGTCTCTAGATCCCACTCAATCTGTGTATCTGTTAATAAGAGCCTGCAAGGCTCTTGGCGTTCTATCAATTTAAACAGTTTCATCCGAATTGCTCAGTAACAGAGCATTTATGCTACGGATCAAATGGATAACGGCGAGTGGTACCTTCAAGCATTGGTAAAGAGGGTGAATAGGAATGGTGCCAACGTACAGCCCTGTTTCACACCCCTAACTATGGTGAAGTAGTTTCCCTATTGGATCCATAGCATATGAGTGTTGTGGAGCACAAGCTTTAATACTGATAAAAGGTGCAGCACTATTTTTTAATCTTCTAGCATTGCCCAGAGCATAGCCCTGTTCACCATATCAAAGGCAGTGGAAAGGTCCACAAAAGCCAAATAAAGTGGAACGGTATAAAAATAATAATATTTGGATGGCAAAAGATTTAAATTGAGGATGTCCTTTCTTGTGCCTCACCCAGAACAGAATCCTCCCATATTCTGCTAATATGGCCAGCACTGAGACGTGCTTCCTTAGCCTAGCCCATTCCAATGTACTGAAAAGATTGCTAACTGTATTCAGTGGTGAAATTGGCCAGTATGATTGCGGGACTGCACACTCACCCTTTTTATATATTAGCACAATGAGAGCCTTTCTCCAGCTGCCAGGGATCTGCACTTTTATAGGGCTGCTCTCACACAGCATTTGACTTGTGCCCTGGTTTTAGTTAGTGTGCTGTTGGTTATGTATGGTCTTGCTTTATGGGTCTCACCTTGGTTTAATGCCAAAGATATAAGTGTCTTTGAAGGCCAATTTTGAATTCAGATCAACTTTCAGTCCTGAGGTTCTGTTTCCACACCAGCTGTGCACGCTCCTCGTGCTGCCGTGGCTCTCTAGCTCTTTCCACTGGGGCCTGTTTGTTGTACTCTTGCCCATGCCATGCACTTCTGCGTTTCCCAGTTGTCTTGTGGGATCTGGCAGAGATAATCGGCATGCCGTCCTGTGTCCCAGAAGTGCTCACCCTCTGCTGATGTGAGTAATACACTGCAAAGTCCTCTTCTGAGTACTTGGCCCCACTGTTTGGCTTTGCTACATTTTGTTGGTGTTTGCCAGCTCAATCATATGTTCCCTTTTTTTATTCAAGTGTGCAAGGATCCCTGCTGGAATACAGTAGCCTATGGTTTGAGGGTAGTTTTTAGGTGACAACTGCAGTTGTTTCTGGCATTCTGACAATGGGCCTAATCGCCATGTCCCATAGGGTGCTGATTCTCCCCTATCGCTGACATCATATTAGTTTAGCTCGGACATCCCATGAGAAGGAGTATGTGTCAATAAGGGTTCTTCATCCTCAAGGGTTGTCTGGTCTGAACTGACAATGTGTCACTATGGTAATCATCATCCTCAGGCGTTGTCTGGTCGGAACTGACAATGTGTCACTATGGTAATCATCAACCTCAGGCGTTGTCTGGTCTGAACTGACAATGTGTCACTGTCACACACTGCCTCCGGGCCATCCCTTGCACTGGGGTCTGTATCTGTACCCATACAGCCCTCCCCTTTTCTTCCTGCACTTTCAGACCTACCCGGCCTGCTGCCATAAACCCAGCACTTGCCACTTGCTGGCTGCACTCCCATTGTTTGTTGCATTTTTAATTATTATTTTTATTATTATTTTTGTGTTTTCCTTCTCGCTCCGCACTCTCCTTTTGTTCCCCCTTACATGCACTTCTCTCCCTTCCCCCTCTACCCTGCACTTGCGCGTTATCAATATCACTGGGTCTAGTAAGATTGTTGTTTTTGTTCTCCCCTGTTCCCCTTCCCTTGCCTTGTCGCGCTCTGATACACTTGTGTATGAGCACGATAGAAATAAAATATCAATATCAATATCAATATGGTAATCATCATCCTCAGGTGTAGTCTGGTCTGAACTGACAATGTGTCACTATGGTAATCATCATCCCCAGGTGTTGTCTGGTCTGAGCTGACAATGTGTCAATATAGTAATCATCATCCTCAGGTGTTGTCTGGTCTGAACTGACAATGTGTCACTATGGTAATCATCATCCTCAGGCGTTGTCTGGTCTGAACGGACAATGTGTCACCATGGTAATCATCATCCTCAGGGATTGTCTGGTCTGTATTGACAATGTGTCACTATGGTAATCGTCATCCTCAGGGATTGTCTGGTCTGTATTGACAATATGTCACTATGGTAATCGTCATCCTCAGGCGTTGTCTGGTCTGTATTGACAATGTGTCACTAAGGTAATCATCATCCTCAGGCGTTGTCTGGTCTGAACTGACAATGTGTCACTACGGTAATCATCATCTTCAGGTGTTGTCTGGTCTGAACTGACAATGTGTCACTGTGGTAATCATCATCCTCAGGGATTGTCTGGTCTGTATTGACAATGTGTCACTATGGTAATCATCATCCTCAGTGATTGTTTGATCTGTATTGACAATGTGTCACTATGGTAATCATCATCCTCAGGTGTTGTCTGGTCTGAACTGACAATGTGTCACTGTGGTAATCATCATCCTCAGGGATTGTCTGGTCTGTATTGACAATGTGTCACTATGGTAATCATTATCCTCAGTGATTGTTTGATCTGTATTGACAATGTGTCACTATGGTAATCATCATTGTCAGGGATTGTCTGGTCTGTATTGACAATGTGTCACTATGGTAATCATCATCCTCAGGGATTGTCTGGTCTGTATTGACAATGTGTCACTATGGTAATCATTATCCTCAGTGATTGTTTGATCTGTATTGACAATGTGTCACTATGGTAATCATCATTGTCAGGGATTGTCTGGTCTGTATTGACAATGTGTCACTATGGTAATCATCATCCTCAGGGAATGTCTGGTCTAATCTGACAAGGTGGAATGGACTAGGAGAGGGAGATAAGACATGTGGCCTGAACCACCTCCAGTCTCTACTCAATTAAACGTGCCGGCCCTGGGACACAGGCATTCCAAGGCTGCAGATTTCCCACCATGCCCTGGATTGGGTCAGGACCTAGGCTTTGCCACACACATTTCCCTTCCCAATTGGCTATCACATGTGAGTTGCCCCTCTACCAAATATCATGATAAACATTCAACATATTCCTGGAGCTTGCCTTCACATTGTTGGACTGAAAAAGTACAAGAAATACTACATGTTTCAAGCACGGGTCTCTTTATTTCAGGCTATCCAAGAAAGTGGTGCATAGTTAGTGTTGTGACCACAGCACGTCATCAGAGGGTGCTTGTGTGATCATGGCTATGTCAAGCACGACACAAGAAGTGTGCGTGTGTGGTCACCTGTATATTGTTAATAAATAGAAGCGAGTGGCCTCCTGCTTGCCAGGTGACAACCGATTCCCATCTCGTCTGAGTAATTTGTCCCTGACACTGCAACAAGAGGGTTTGCCACCTGCAGCAGGGAACAGTGAGAAACAAAACTACTACTACTCCTACTACTAATAATGATGATGTTTAAGAATTGCTTATCATCCCTCTGCCACGCGCATTGGCCTTGCTGCACATGGGGTTATAAGAGAATATGTTGGGATTCTTAATTGGATAGCGGGAGAAACAGATGACAAAACTGTGGTGCTTTTGGGTGCAGGTTGGAAGTGGGTCGGACTGGGACATATGGAAAACTGTCCCACACTAGCATTTTGTGTTTTTGGATCGTGCACTGCCCTAGAGGCCAGTCGGAGCCTGGTTGGAAGTACCCACTTTCTGTGTGTGCTTCTATGGGATGGGGGAGTCTATGAGGAGTATGCTATCTTGAGGGGGGAGCTTAGGGATAACAAAGGGTACAGGCGGCTTAGGGCACTGCCACCCATTAAATGGTGGAGTGTCACTCGGAATCATGAGAGGAGCTTCAGTCAACGTTTTGTAGTGTTCCTGTGAGATTGGAAGGCCTGTGACGTCTGTCAGTGGTGGAGGTTTGGGAGTGGTGTATCGTGGAAGGATGAGGATTTAGAGGGTGGCTGGTAAGTTGGGAGGTAGCCAGGTGAGTAAAGGTTAGAGGAGAGGAGTGGAAGACATCAAGGGACAAGCCCTGTGGGACCGAGATGCTATCTGTCTGGGGATGAAACACGTAAGGCAGCTTGTAAGATATGTGGGGGAAAAAGCAGATATTTGTAAATTATTTCCTAAAGAATATTGATGGGAAAAATAAATCTGGTGGATCTGAAAAGCAAGAGAGTAGGGTAAGTTAGTAGGACTGAGGAGAAAAGAGCTGTGATGTGCTGTTGGCAGCTTCAGTTCGGTTTACACCATTCGCTGAGCTTCGGTGTGTTTTTCGGTTGTAGCCTTCATGTGCTGTTGGGCGAGGCTGTGTGTGTTTTTTTTTGTTTTTGCAGTGTAGTGAAGCTAATATTCACAATTCTACCCCATAAATAAATGCTCAAAAAGTAAACTGTGGCTGACTAACCCAATTGGCTTGAGTAGCGGCAGAGTAGCAGTCTAGGCAGTCACTGCAGCTACTCTTTCCTGTTTCCAGTCTTCCCAGTCTTTCTACAACCTCTATTGAGTGGAGGTGGAGCTCATCTACAAAAACCTTACCACACCGCGGAGCGGCGGTGGAGTAGCGGCAGAATAGCAGTCTAGGCAGTCACTGCAGCTACTCCTTTCCTGTTTCCAGTCTACCCAGTCTTTCTACAACCTCTATTGAGTGGAGGTGGAGCTCATCTACAAAAACCTTACCACACCGCGGAGCGGCAGCGGAGTAGCGGCAGAGTAGCAATCTAGGCAGTCACTGCAGCTACTCCTTTCCTGTTTCCAGTCTACCCAGTCTTTCTACAACCTTTATTGAGTGGAGGTTTAAGTCATCTACAAAAACCTTACCACACCAGTGGCTATGGAGTAGCAGCAGAGTAGCAGTCTAGGGAGTATATGGCTGCTATGGACATGGTGGACTGCTCTATGCTCAGCCCTGTCGCACATGAGAGAGGCCGGCGACTAAGGAGCTCGCAGCCACGCTTTGAGAAAAGAAGAAACCCTCCAGTGGCAAGGGAAAGGCCGTCCGCCTATATACTAGGTCGGAAGGTTCTGAAGATTCCATCGACGGGACCAGGCTGTCCGGAGACCCCCAGGTGCTGGCCTCGCGGTCCCCAGCACGTCGGGTCCGCTTCTCATCATGCCGGCACCCCAGCAGCCTTCTCCGCAACTAAATACAACCACAGCAGCCCTCACGGAAGCACGGGGCACGCCAGGTAATGAAATGACAATGGTTTTTGACGGCATCAGCGAAAGCCCCAACCATCCAGAGTGCCCGTCTGCCCCCCTGAACACTGCCTACGTGGCACCAGACTCACTGTTAGCTGCAGTGGCTCGATCGGCTGCATCGCCCGTTGGCGCTCCATGCTTCCTCCCCGCGATTGCTGGCTCTGTGCCGTCTGTCGGAGGAGTGACGGTGCTGAGTCGTAGAGTGGAGGGAGGGGCTGGAGCCACGCCGCAAGCCCTAGAGGGAGAGAGCGTCCTAGCAGGCGCGGAGGAACAAACCGGGCAAAGGTCTCTGGAAAGGGGACGGGAGCCCCAAACCTCTGGTGACCTCACCACGGAGGACGATGCTTTCAGCCCAGGTGAAGGGCACATCATTCTAACATTTGAAAATAGTCTGCTTGCTGAAACCTTGGCCCACACACCAGAGGGACGCTTCCAACACTCTAAACCACTTACTGTGAGAATAGATATGCATCCCACACCAAAAAATTGGAAAGCGCTACCAGCACAACCTAAAGAGGCTGTCCAGCGGAGCCCATCTGCAACCAAGATATTGGACGATAAACGAGGAATGGGAAGATTCGGACGCCCAGAGTAGTAACTCAATTAACTCACCTATGAAAACATCCACCTTAACTATGGGTGAAGGTGCCCGCCCCAAGAAAAGTAAAAGAACTCAAAGGACCAAAACTCTGCGAGCAACTCAGTCACCCGGATCAACTATCCATACAGGCGGTTCGCCAATAAAAAGGCGTGTAACTTTCTCCCCCTACTAACAGCAAAAAGCAGCCAGTGAAACGCCTAACCAGGAAACTATCAAAACTCAGGGACACCTCCAAAATTGTGGGAACTAAACCTCTCCTAGCCCACACGCTAAAGGACTTCTTTGGTAAACAACGCGAAAGAAAATATGACACGATCCGCGTAATCAGTGACAGCAAAATGCTGGAAGTTGTGTTCAGCTCGGAGGAACACGTAGAGGCCCATAACCATACGGAACCAACCGGAAATGTGCATGTTCCGTCACATCAGATCGAACCACGGCAGACGGACACCTCAACAGAGCTAAAACTGATGGGTGAATAGTTCAAAAACCCAGAGCCATCGGATCCACAACAGCATCAAGTCACTCCAACAAGGGGCTCTGTACCGACTTTAGAAAAACAACAGACCAGAGGGGCCCCTGCTCCACCTGACAAAAAATTGCCCAGCGATACCGCTGCTCCCCTGTCACACCCAGTACCACCTTTGAATAAATCAGCTGCACTGCCAAACCTCTGCCCACCTTCATCAGAAACTGGGGGAGACAAATCCCTTGGACCCGTCCTACACCCAAGTCCAGTGGAGGAGAAGAGGCCGAGCACCCAGGAACTCTTGGATTCCATACTGGAACAAGGCCATGGAGCGAAATCCATCCCCATCGATCACTCAACTGATCAGGAAGAAACAGAATATCTGGTCCTTGCAAGCAAAACGTCTCCACGCTCCAGAAGCCACAAAAAAGACTCTCTGTCCTTTATGGCACCGACCCTCCTGAGAGCCAGAAGGTTCAGCGAACTACCAGAAACACCCTTGAGAGCACAGAGACTCAACGAATTGCCAGAGTCTACACCGGCTGCCTCGCCAAAGAAGAAACTGGACATCCTGACAATTATGTCAGCAGTGACAGTGGCCCTCGCTCCCTTTACAAAACTTTATACATGATACCTTAAAAGACCACACAAAAATTTCACTAATGATGTACTCCAAACTTTTATATTTGGAGGGCTACATCGCTGCCATGGAAAAACAAGCAGAAAAAACTCAACCCGCAAACACTAGACAGGAACCTGATAAAGTTCAGGGGAAAAATTCAAAAGACGTTGAAGACCAGAGGCAAGACATCTCGAATACCACCAAAGAGATAGGGTGCCAGACAACGAGCAATCAGAAAAAACCTAACCAAGCACCATCCAACACGCCAGCAGGCCCCAGTAGGGGTAACCATCTGCCTTCTAGCCCACTCCAAAAAAATCCATAAGCTCTGAAAAAAGTATCAACCAACCAAGAGAAGACAAAGATAAAGGCAACAAAATTGGTCAATGGGAAACAAAGCGACCGTCTAACTGTGTGTGGGAAGGAGATGACTCAGTACTAGCAGCTGACCTTGGTAAACCCAACACAAAGGAAACTGACTCTCAAATAAACAAAGATTTCCCAATCTTCGCAGATCTGAAATCCACTCAACTGGAAACACCAAGGAGGGAGAAACAACTGGTTTTCCGCCTACCACCGTGGGAAAAGACACCGGCCGCAAAGCAATCCAGAAAGCAGGGGCAGAATGTAAGAGCAGAGGCAAGTAGCCATTTCAGCAACTTTGTGTCCAAAGTGACAAAGGAGAGAAATCCAAATCTCTGTATCGATTTGGAGGAGCCAACAGGCACACTGAATATATCAAAATCAACAGAAGATCTTCTAATGGAAGAAGCCATAGCAAACCTGAGTCAACACTCCGACGACTCTCCGGTGGTTATACCTGATGAAACACCTCCCCCAGCCAAGTCTGAAGTACAAACCCAAGAATCCCTGTCAACTGGAAACACCTGGGACGCAAAAGACAAATCTCCTTTCCTGACATTAGAGGAACGTTGCAAAAAGACGACCCAAATTGAAAAATAAGGGTCAGACCAATGAGCGTATAAAAAACAGGCGATCATCGCAGAAAGACCACGACGACACTACTATTCAAAAGCACGGAGGTCCCCAAATTATAGTCCTAGGAAATTAACAAGTCGACCTCTCAAAGAACCAACGTCCTCAAGTGGTTTGCAGAGGACGCGATCTTCAAAAGAACATGAAAAAACGAAGTGGAGAGTAGAATCTAAAGACACAGAAAACCGAAGTAGAGGTGCCCCAAAAAAATTCAGTTCTCAAACTGAGAAGACCACAAATCCGGATTTCAAACTGGATCAAAAGCGCGAAAGCAAGGATTATGTCATTCTCAACAAAAGAACAGTAATGGATTTGTTCAACAGAATATCGAATGTAATACTAGTAGAACCAAGCCACGAAGGCAGACAGACAACCACCTACCTGTACATAACTTCCAGATCTGTAAAATAGAGGCTACGCAACTCCACGGGAAACCTCTGGAAACTTGCTACGAATTGAGAGAACTTGAGGAACCTAGTCACCAACAACCTCAGGAATAGCACACGAAAGGCCACACACACTCAATTTCTCCAACAAAAAAGAAAAATACCAGCCACAATAGGATACTATCTGAAAACAGCCAAAACATGTGTCATCAATCTGGCCACGTGGAAGATCAAACTGAAACAGCTATGGTGAGAAGGTCCAAAGGGGACAATGGTAACGTACTTCATTTAAACCAGGAAAAAAGACTTGAAACAACTCTGAAACATAATAAAGAAAAAAAATCAGAGGCTCTCGAGGAAAATGGACGAAGACCATCAAGTCCATTATCATCAATAAAGAGAACATATACACAGACCGTTGACACAGCATCTACACAGCAGACAGAAAGGGGGAAACTCAACCCCCTACAGAATTTATGGGCCTGGCTCCCGAAGTCGTTGGCCTCCCAAAGGAAATAGCAATCCAAGACCACCCAGCTACCTGATTCAACAACACAACCAATCAACAGCAACCAAATTTCTAGACTTGGCTCATGGAACACACAAGGGTTCTCTCACCTCATGGTTCCGGGAGATGTGAACTTCGACTCCTTTGAAATTCTGTGTCTTCAGGAGATGTGGCTCACAGAAAAGCCTGTCTTAGACGGTTTTAATTTAGCCCTCGCCCCAGCCAAAAAAGGACCCAAAGGGTGGCCATCTTCAGTTCTATTAACCACGATACGTTCAGGAAGAGGGATGAAAATGATCAAAATCTTAACATCTACTTTATTCCTACTAACGGTCCAAGTGAAATGGACCCACTGGAATTCCATACAAGGCAAGCCATCGACTGTCTCTGTCACAATTATGAACACTTATTGGAATCCAGAAGCCATTCCTGATAATGTTTTTCTGGACATGATAGCGAAAGAGATTGATCGATCATACATTGATCATGAAGAATCCCATCTCCTTATCTGTGGGGACCTAAACGCAGTCTGCACAAAAAAGACTCAACACCCACTGGGTACTTTGGCAGAGCAGCGTGGCAAAGCTTGGATCTCCCTGATGAATTCTAGAGACCTCGTCAACCTAGATACCACATTCGCTCGCACTAACAGAATTCCATCTTGGGAAGGCTGTAATTCATTGGCCACAATCGACTACATCTTTGCTTCTACCTCGCTGCTTGACATCATTGCCTCTTTTAACATCTCTAAAATGCTGGCCAGTGACCACAATTTGCTGACTGTAGCATGGCCTTCCTCCTCGATGGATGAAGTCATGCCCAACTCAAACTTACCTGTAAATAACATCATCACCCTGACCTACAACTACGCCCTGCTAGAAACATCGAGAGCGACAAACCTCCAACCAGACTACCGCTGTTTGCTCAACGTCTTTAAAAAAATGAAACTAAATCCAGGTATGGCTACAAAGAAACCTATCCACAAATATGACCAAACACTGGTAGCCAAAAGACGGCCGAAAACTAAGAAGAGCTTTAGCCAGTAACAGCTCAGAGGTAAACAGAAAAGCTCTGACGGACGTAAGCTTTACAAGTCCTGGCTAAAATCCTACCACCTATCCCTGTAAAAAAAGGATTCGGAGGACATGCTGAGGGCTGTTTGCAGCAAAAACACTTGCAAATTGTGGGCTTTGATAAACGACACTAAACGAACCACCAACGATTCGTTAATAGACAACTTTGGCGAAGACACCTGGTCGACACATTATAAAAATCTTTTCTACGGCCCACTTGGGATCTCGTCAAGCCCGCAGGAACAAGACGCGCCGCCCTGGGTGAATCTTCACTACAGACAGGACATCCTGGCAATCCTAAAAAAAATCAAAAACTCACGTGCTCCAGGACCAGATGGGCTATTGAACATACATCTGAAGCAGCATCTGGCAGAATAGTCTCTGTTCATTTGCCAAGTCTTCCAAAGAGTAACAAAAACCAAGACATTACTAAACTCCTGGACTACCGCAGTAGTAGTCCCCTTCTTCAAAAAAGGAAATAGAGACGATCCTAAGAACTTTCATCCTATTGCACTTTTGGACGTCATAGGCAAAGTCTACGCGTCACTGCTGCTACGTAAATTTCAATCCTGGTCAAGCAAGGCACCTTGCGAGGACCCGTTTCAGTCTGGGTGCAAGAAAAATGCAGGAACCAATAGCAACATACTAACCCTGAGCGTCTTGAAGAGCAATACACTGGCAGGAGGGAATCGAATTTTCATGGCCTTCATTGACCTAAGTCAGGCTTTTGATCAGGTAGACAGAGCTAGACTGGGGGAGAAATTAAAAAAATGGAAATGCCCGGCTAAAATATTACATCCCATCAGAGCACTGCATAACAACACTAGGATACAGGTCAGCTTAAACCATCAAGGGCTCCTATCCGAAGAGATAACCACAAATCGAGGGGTGAAACGAGGCTGCCCTTAGCCCCGGCTCTGTTTGTGGCATACATGGGAGACTATAAAGAAACAGAGGCAAGGGTGAGAGCCTTCCCTCTGCAACTTGGCCAGGCCAAAATATCCAGGATCTTATATGCGGATGACATAATCCTTCTTGACCAAACTGCCATCGGTCTGCAGAGACAGCTTACCAACTTCGCTGAGTACATCACAGAAAATCACCTAGAAATCAACACATCAAAAACCAAAATACTATCATTTGGTAAAGGGAGAGGGAAAGCAGATAAGTTTGCTTGGCAGCTAGAAGGTGAATGAATCGAGAAGGTCACAGACTTCAAGTACCTGGGCATTATATGATCGACAACTCGCAACACGAAAGTGCAATGCAAAACTATCTGTTAGACAAAACCAAGAGCCTAATATCTCAGGTAAAAGCTATTGACAAGAAGTTTGGCCGCTTCTCCATAACTCCAGTTATAGATTATTATAAGGCCACGGTCGTCCCATCGTTTGTGTATGGCGTGGAAGCGATGACAGGGTAACCTAAGAAGATCTGGTCCACACTTGAAAGTAACTTCTGTCGAAAAGTGCTGAACCTGCCCGCTTTCAATGCCTATAGTTCTAATAAGGCGAGAACTGAGTCAGCTGTCCCTACAATCGGTGGTGGAAAGAAACTCCATGATGCTGTTCAGAAAACTCTTGTTGGAAAACAGCCCTCAGCTACTGGCAGAAATCAAAAAGAGCTGATGGGGAGATGATGCACAGTCCTAAACCTTTGGGCAGTTGATCTAGAAGCTAAATTAGAAATGATCCAGTGCAGCAAACAAGACTTGATCGAAAATACAACAAGGATCCACAAAAAAATGAACGATCTAGACTGGATCAAGAAATGCGAGCAAGCAGTGAAGTACAAACTACCCCTACAAACTCCATATGTGCCCCGAGAACTACATGAATTACAACCTTTTGTGGGCAAATATCCAAACCGGAAATTGCAGAACATTTTTTAAGAGCTCGCCTTAATCTGCTGCATACTAACGAAATTCTTGCTATTCGCGGACTCACGACCTCAAACAAATGCAGATTTTGTAAAAATCCTAACGAAGTTGAAACAACGAGGCATTTTCATATATCCTGTCCAGGAGTAGAAAACATCAGACAAGCCTACCTGAATCCTATCTTGGCCTCAGCTTACATCTTCGAAGACGACTTATCAGAGGACAGAAGGCAGCATGGGTGACGGCCACAGCTAAAATCATGGACTCCATTCTAACGAACGTGGCTGACAAAGAAAAGTAGACTAAGGACAGAATGGATAAACAAAGCAGACAAAGTGATCAATTCTTGTAAAAACCTTGTGGGTTAATAAAGTATAAAAAAAAAAAAAAAAAAAAATTGGCTTGATGCAAAGTATGGTAATCTTACACATTGAGGCTAGAATCAGAAGGCTACCTCATACAAGTGGGGTAAATGCTGACTATGGCTGATTAGCAACAATTAGGCTGAGTGCCTGAGGAGTAGGATATTGGGTAATGATGTGGGTGGGGTAGTTAATGGAATACAGTAATTTCTTTATGCCCTACCTATACCACATTCACCTTATTAGTTGGTGCTGGTTGACATCTGCAGGCTTCCCAGGCGAACACGACCACACACTCCCTGTATCTGCTTCTTCAAGAGCTGCCCTTTGCCTTTGGCCCTTATTCGAAGGGTTTGCATGGTCAGGGGCTGTCCTGGAAGGGCCTCTGAAATACAGCTGTTCCAGTCACAGGTGTGGCATGGACCAATGAGAATCAAATGGGCAAAGAGACACCTGACTGTTTCATCCAATTGCAAGGTGTAGGGTTTGTAAAGTAAGAAAGCCAGAAAGAAACAAAGGACTATACCACAGAGGCTGCACACCCTAGTTAGGAGGTCTTCAAACTGTGGGGTGGGCCGCATACCAGGGGGGGGGTACAAGAGCCCAGCATGAAATGTTAAAAAAATAAATGTTTTTCTTTTTTATTAGGTTTGAGGAAATGGGCAGGGTGGCTCTTATGGTTGGACTGGACCATAAAACTGTCTCAGGCACCAATGAAAAAGTGATCCAATGTTGCAAATGGATTTTCATTCCTTTAGACACAGACTGTTTGAATACTACCCAAGCGGGTGTTTTGTGTTAAAATGTAAGCAAATTGTGAAATTTAAAGACTATTTATACAGCAACAAAGGTCAAAACTACTAACTGTATAGTGAAGTAACTCATCAAACTGGCACACATTGGCCAAAAAAGAGGCCTATTTTGACTGGCCTACAGTAGCATTTTCCATTTTTGATACGGGCATCTCCCTATTATCCGGTAGGCCAGTCTGAGCCTGGCGGCTCATCCATAATTTGCGAGGGGGCATCCACCCAGTGGCCTCCTCACCCGTTACGAAGGAGCTGAGGAACCAGCCCAGTGAAAGACTGAGCACTCCCTCAGCTGCTTTTTTCTGCTGAGGGAGTGCTCCTGGGCTAGCTGAACTGTTAAAGGGAAACACTGCTTCCCTTTGACAGTTCAGTTCATCAGCTGCACATGCTCACTGTGCCATGCAACGCTGGGGACGTTTTGCTACGCCAGCCTTGCATAGCTCATTGGAAATGCTGGCTGGGGAACTGCATGTCGGTGTGTGCAAAGGGGAGCTCCTGCGCCTCCGCGCACAATGGGACAGAGCAACTTGGAGCATGGCATTTCAGAACCCACGCGCAGTACCCTGCTGAAGGTACGTTTATGTTCATTTATTTTTTATTTAAATATGTGTATGGATGCATGTATGCTTGTGTTATGAGTGAGTGTTTGGTGATGGGTGCTCGTATGAATGATAGAGTGATTGCTGTGTGAATGTGTGTATGTATGTGTCTGTGTGTGTGTGTGCATGTTCGTGTTTGTTATGGTCTTTTGAACTGATTTTGGCAAGTGGGGGTAGAGCGGGGGAGGAGGTTTGTACAACAAAGGCATTTTAAAAAATGCCTTTGTTGCACAATCCCCCTACCCACCTGCCAAAAATAGGCTCTCCTTCTGAGGCGCTGTGGAGCCCAGGGGAAAGGGATGGTATTTGTTTTACTGGATATCTATCATAGGTGTCTCGTCAAAAATACCATGCTTTCCTCCTTGGCCCCCCAATGCCAATTGCAAGCGGTTTGGCTTTTTACCCATTTTATTTTAAGTATGCTCGAAAATGCAACATTTTAACCCATTATTTAAAAGAAATTCACAGGTGGAAAACCCCCCCACGAACCCTCATTGATTGGTTCAGGCGCCCTCGCTGCGCTCACTCGCTATGGCAATTTTGTGGGAAATATTTATGCGGCTCCACTTAAAAAATTCACCAGCTACCACTTGCTCTTGGACTGTGTTCCCAACATGGTGGGCTCCCCCCACCATGTTGGGAACATGGTGGGGGGAGCCCAGGGACTGTGATGGGAGCAGGATGGGAGGGAGCACTGAGATTGGTGTGCGAGCAGGGTGGAGAGAGCCCAGGGTCTGTGATGGAAGCAGTTGGCGGAGCCCAGGGACGATACTGGGAGTAAGGTGTGGTGACGATGCACAATAGTTCACAGCCAATTCTACATAATGTCCATTTGGCATTTCTGGGGGGCCTGGCCTGCCTACATTTTGCTCAGGGTTGGCCCAGATGCAGACCAGCTCAGACAACAGGGTGTGAATCAACAAAAACACACAATACACCCCACAGAAAACCACAAGCTAGGCAGACAGCGAATGTAAGAAAACACTCTAATCCCTCCACAAAGACACCTAATAAAGGCCAAGAACGGATTGAAATCAAGGTGAAACTACTCACTGAGCATCAGCCAGTCCATAAACCTGATTCTCAAGTGGTCTGCCTGCAGGATGCATCTGCATTACTGCCAAACGTTTATTCAGCATGAATATAATAATTTATTTTAAACACATGATGATTTAAGAATGCATTTATTGAAGTAAGCATCTATGTTAAAGATCCAGAAGATGGAAGAAGAGCCCTTGGGTAACTAAGTGTGCCTGGCTTCATATTGAAGAACATTCTACTAATTGGAAGCATTGGGATACTTCTTAGTGAGGTCATGGAATCTTCCATTAGTTGCACTGGAGTCAACTATTGGGGTTTATTATAAGAGAAACTCGCTGTGATAAGAGAAGTGATTATGAAACAAATTCTTGAGTGAAGGAGACAGAAAGCAGTTCATGATGGTGTGAGTGAAGCAGAACAATGGTGCAGAAGAAGCTGTAGGTGTCTCCTCCCCCAGTTGATATGGGGTTATTTGTCCTTTCTTAATAAGCTGATCTTAGATTTATTGAATCTTGTTGCTGGAATGTGACACAATGGAATTTAAAATTCCTACATGTGGATAAGAGATAGGCTGCAGAATGTGTGGTTTTGTATTTATGGATGATTGAAAATACCACTCTAGGGCTGTGTTGCATGGAATCGATGCGCAGGTTGGTAGTGGGATGTTTTATTTAATTATTTAAGTTTCCAATTTAATTATTTCAATGCAATTCAGCCTGGAGGTGAACTATTTGCAAGTTTGTTTTTGATCAGGTATTTCATTGCATCTTGCATGCAGAAGTCATGTTTATCCAGTTGTGAATGTCATTGAGTAGGTTGTTGGGTGTTCTGGAATGTGGTTTTGGTTGAAATGAGAGTTATAGTGGCTTCTAGATTTACAAGCAAGAAGGCCACTTGTATTTTCTCCATAGTCGGGTTAGCAATCATGGTCCTGTTGATGGATGGACTGGTCCACCTGCGAAAATGGTGAATGTGATGGAGAGGCCCCCCCCCCATATTAATCATGATGAAGGAGAAATAATAATGTCTTTTTTATTGCAGAAGGCACTGCGCTAGGCATGTCACGTCTCATGACTTGGTCCTTCAAGCAATTGTTTGTGGCGAAGAGCAACAACGTTTGCAGAGAAATACTTTGCAGCTGCTTTGCCTTCATTCTCAAACCAGATTTTAAGGTCTTGTATGGTGAGATGCTGATCTGCGAAACACCAACCGAAGAAACAAAGGAGGTTAGAAAACATGTCTGCTAGATTATCAGTGAAGAAAGGGTTGCTGGATGGAGGTCTGTGCATGAGGTGGAGGATCAATGTTGATGTGTGTGGGATTGAGAAAACTACAGGGAGGTTTTGCAGTCATGCATCTTATTGTATGTTGGGGTCATAACTTTGATATGATCTCTGAGCACGAGAGCACTTTCTCTACCTCTCCTGGCTGCTCTCTTGGCAAATCTAAAACTGCTGAGTGATCATCTGAGGATTAGGTTTCTGTGATGAAGAGAAGGTCTATGTTGTTCACACTAAGGATATCATAGCTGTTGGATGAGTGTTGGTCAATGGAAAGAAACGTAGAAGAGGAGATATCTAGTGCCCACCACTCCCATGTGATATCCTCAGCATGGTAGGCCAAAAGCTGATTTTTTGTTGTTTGTTATTCCATCGTCTGGGCGTTCTTGGCATGTACCTTCATCCTGAAATAGGCTCCTTAGGTCCTTGGTGGAGACAGAGCTGTCTTCCTGGGTCCAGTTATGGGTGGCTCTAGGGTGCTGTTTTGTGATGAAAGGTGCGTACAGTGAGGGCCCACAAAGTGATGCTCTTCTTGAAGTCACATCATTTATAGGAGGATATGTTGTGGTCATCAGGGGACTTGTTTGGGGGTTGTTGTGGTTGGCATTGTTTTCAGTTGGTTCCTCTAGCACTGTGTTAGAGAAAGGCAAGAGTTTGATGCCGGTTCTGGTACTTGGGTCATGTGGTATATGGAGATGAAAGTGGTCATGGGTCATTTGGGAGTGAAACTAGGTCCTCTTACCATGCCCCTCATTGATTGGTCTGTGAGTGACATAAAGGTAACTTTGGTACTCCTTTCTTCATCCCAGGTCTTGCTGTCCTTTCGAGTTCTAGACATAGTTTGGTCTCGGAGCTACCAGGAGATCATGAATTTATGTCACACAACGGGAACCCAGACATTCCTGAAATATTTAAAGATAGGCATGCAGGTACATGAAACCATGGTACCGTCTGCTCAGGGAGTGCCTCTATGCAGGTCCTCAAGAAAAGGAGCATGCAGTAACTTTTCAATTCAGTTCAATACTCTCCTATAAGTGAACCTAAGGAGTCTCTGAACTTGAGTACTGTTGAGGTCTGTCCCTGAAAGCATTTGCTTTTTCAATGCATTCTTTTGGGGTCTGGATCAGAACCGGTTGTTCAAGATGGGGCCATCCACCTAGACCCACTGCATGATGGACACCACGGTGAGGGGCACATCTGCCCCCAATCCTGCCCTTTGTGAGTTCTCTGGCTGCAGAAAGTGCACGGGATTGGCATAGAATTGGTGCTGCTGCACAAAGGCAAGGGAATAAAGAGAGACAGGATTGACACGGAGTGCATACAGTACGCTGCCCTCACCTTGCTCAGTGCGGACACAAAGATATAGGGACTATGACGATATTTAGTCTGTCATATTCTGGGACCCACAAGTAAAAAACATCTTCAAGCACTGGGATGGGGCCAAGACCCTCACTTTTGTTACCAAGGTATATGAATTTAATTTGGGATAGTATACCTTTCTTTCTTTAAAATGTTTCTAAAGCATGAACATGGCACGCATGAGCATCAGAATGCTGTACAATAAAAACACAAGCACAATATTCAATACTCACAATAAAGTATTTAGGACATAAAATAATAAGAGGAATAAACAATGTCCAGATTCAATCCCTAAAAATAATTTATTTGAAAGATGGATCATAAAATCACCTCTAAAATGTCATTGACATAACACTAACTAAAATCATAGCAAGTTGAAAAATCAGCATTCTAAAGCCATGCTTTTCAAATCTTCTGAAACTTCAGATACTTTTTGGTCAATCTGGAGGTCTCAAGAAACAGTGACGCTCGACTCCGCAGAGCTCTAGAACCTCCTGAATTTTTCAATTAGTCAAATAAATACTCAAGGGTCTGAAAATACAATATTTTGCAAACAATGCAGATTATTTAAAATTGAATGCTGTATTCAATAGGTAACCACTGCAAATCTATCAAAATAGGTAAAATGTGGGCAATATCCTTGCCCCGCAAACAAAACATGCAGCTCCATTCAAAGCCGATTATGAAGGGGCAGGCGAAGATTTGGGAAGACCATTTAACAAAGAATTCCCCAAATAAATGTGTGAAAGAACCCATGAATTTACCAGTGACCGAAAGTGTGAGCCAACAATCAATGTTTTATCGCTCTGAAAGAAAACAAATGGAATTTCACCGGTTTTACCAAAGAATGTATCTGTAGAATTATAGATAAATGTGCATGTAAAAGAAAATCCTAATGATTCTGCAGAGTTAGCAAATTGTGAAGGAGCTGCCAAATTATTAGCCCGGTGGAACCATTTAATGAAGGATGGATCAGGTTCCACACACAAGAACAAAAGGAATTCTGTTTTTAAGTATTTCCATGGATCGTGCTCATAAGTCCCTCCTCCTCCTTTTATCCCTACTGTGTCGGAGCCGGTCTTCAGTGCCTGATCTGGAGAGGGGGTTGGTGAACACTGCAGGGCTGCCCCCGGGCGCAGGTTCCCTCACCACGCCCCTTTGTCTGTCACTGGCCTGCCGGTGGCATCCGATCCCACTCCATTGTGCTGTGGTCCAGGTGTGGGGGGGTGGTTCAGCCGCCCACTTCCGAAAGGCCAACCCCGGTCATTGTGTCTCTTCCTACCCACCGAACTGTCTACCATAGCTGGCTGCCAGGTTTCTTTGTCAGCCGGTCGGCCTATGAGGACGGCCCCGCTGGGTCTACACAGGCTTCCAGGTTTCTTTGTTTGTTCTCTTCTGTGAACTGATAGAGTCCACACACAGTGCCTTATCTGGAGGTGTGTGTTGTACCAATCGAGAGTTCTGTATCGGATATCTTTTCACTGGTTGCTGGAGCAGGTTACAGGCAAACCTCCATTAAGATTCCCATCTTGGAACGCCACTGGAACATGGTGGCCCACTGAAAGGAGGAAATAGAACAGCCAGTGGGAGCAGGGGCTCTTGAGTGGCCCGAATGGAGCTGAGTGCAGGTGAGAGGGCGACATGCCGGTGCCAAACATAACAATAAAGCCTGAAAGGGACAGACTCTGACTCCAACTTTCACCTGACGGCCAACAAGTGGATGGAGGACATCAACACCAGGGGGTGAGGTGATCGCAGGCAGGCAAACAGGGCGCCTCAGTCTACATGCATGAGGATTCTGGCCATCACAGGGCCATCCCAAAGCAGACGAAAAGACAGAGTAACATGCCAAATCCCACACACAAACCAAAAGACACAGGTGTTCAGGCGTTCCTCAAAACCGTGACAAAGCAGCCTGTCATGCTGGGGGACGAGATAGGGAAGGAGGAAGGGGGGCCAGGGGAGCCAACAGAAGCACCTCCACCAACAGCAGATTTCGTATTGCGATCCCTCAAAGTGCTAAAGCAAGATCTGAAACTCTCACTTCAGTCAGCGAAGGCGGATCTACAACGATAGTTACTGACCTCCATTGGCAAAACTAAATAAGATATTGCTTCGCTGGGCAAACGGGTGGAACACAACAACACTCCTCATCCATAATCTGCAATGTTGCAGTTTCAATACGAATACGAAAGCCTGATTGAAAGAATGCTAGTAGATTCTGCTTTTTGATCCACTCAATTTATTGTAAAACTACTACCTTTTCCAGGAATGTTCCCAAAATAGGAGGAGAATTTACGGGTCAGTAACTGGACATGGAGTAACATCCACATTTGCTTTCTTTAACGGGGGTGTGGGGCACATGACCTATTTTCAATGAGTCTTCTATTTCATGTGACTGTGGCAGGTTCAGACATCAAGAATGCTGAATATCTCAGCTGGAAGACAAATGTAAAGCAAGCAGTGATGGCTGAAATGTTAGCTATGGCCACTCAGCTGGAAGGGATTTCTGACCACTTATCTCAACTAGGATCAGGACTAGAAATGTATGTGCTCTCGGACCATACAAGAGTGGATCCCGCCGGCTCTCTCATAGCTTTGCCCCACGCAGCAGCAGTATCTGGGAGTCACTTGCAGTAGAGTTGGAATAAGGCCAATGTATTCAAACAAGCAGTTCCAAACTGGGCACCACAATCCATGTCACAATTGTATTGCGTAGACAGTGCCACATCTTTGTATTCAATGTGGTTGCTTACATGTGTTTGAGCATGTTACAATGATGTTGAGTCATGGTGAGACATAGTTTACTTAGCATTAAAAACTTGTCCAAGTCCTGTAATGCCTTTGAATTTCTGAACACAGATGCTTTCAAAATTTGAAGAGCATTGTCCTATTGCAGAAAAGATGTGAGAGGCTGTGCTGATAAACTGAATCTACATCATGTCAGAAAAGCTGTGTGTGAGCATCACTTGAGAATTCCAAAGTCTGCTAGTGTGTCAAGTCTGGGAGATCAACAGACAACTAAAGACTCACAAGATACAGGTCCATTTTATAACATGAACAGTACTTGGTTTAAAGAAATCAAAAGGGAATAATTGCAACTTGCTTTAGGACTGTAGGCTGTCATTCTGTAAATCTCTCCCCAGTGCTCCACACCCTGCAGTCCAACAAAAGTTGCTCACAGTGCAGAGGACCCTTCAAATCTCTGGGGATTTCATGGACCCTTACACTTATTTCTTTGATTGACTGTCCCTAATCTCACTGGACCCAGAGAGCTTCTAGGGTGAGTACCAGGATGCTTGCCATTGACCATGTCTCATCAGTTGTGAGGAGTGGGTGCTTGGAAGAGTCTCTCCCAGCATGTCTTGATGTCTTTCAGACACATTTTCTTGTATACACTCTTTCTTGCCCCTCTAGTTTTATCCCAATGCCCAGCATAGAATGTGCCCCTTCACATGCCTTGTTTTACTTCTTTCTCTTCATCTTTCTCCCTTGAGGCCTCTTGGATCTCTGCTCCCCTTGCTCTCCTTCATTGTTCCTGATTCTTCCTCCTACCCACTTCTTCACTTCTTTGCTCCCACCTGGTTCTCCTAGAGTGAGTTACGTTTTTCAGCATGTTTTACATTTTTCCCCCCTTTTCTCCGCTTCTCCTCCTCTCCCCTTCTGAACTCTCTCCACTGTCCTTCTCCTGCAGTTGCCATCCTTCCCTTCTTTACACATTCTTTTCATTTGTACTTCTCCTGGTCGAAATGTCTTCCATCCTCTATGCCTTCCTCTAATCTCCTCCCACTTGTCCTTCTCCTCCTCTTTCTGATTCGTCCCACTGTCTTACTAATTCTCCACTTCTGCATTTCACTTGGCCTCCTCCCCCATGATCCAGCTCTTCACACTGTCTTCTAAATTATCTACCTCCTCCATTCAGAAGTCTTCTTCCTCCTCTTCTATCTGAATCCTTCTACCCCCTTCTTATTTTTTAAGTTTCCACATTATTTGTCCTTCCTCCCTTCTCTCGACTCCTATACCTCTGCTCTCTTCCCCTCTCCTTTCTCACTCTTCCTCTATACTTTGCACCGCCTTTGCCGTACTCCTTTCCACCTACACAACCAGCAATGGCCTTGGGCTGCTTAATCAGAACTGTAGACTCAGATCCTGGGAGCACATATTATTTCCCCTCAGCATTATAGGTAGTCCAAGAACAATGCACAACAGCTTTCCTCATGTTTGCCCTCTGCTGACCACCCACTGTTTGCAAACAGCAGGACCCTGTCCCTGCCCCCTCCCTAAGGGGGAAAAAGATGCAACTGGGGAAAGCTGTGGGAGTAGGTGTGCTGGTTTGCTTTGTGTCATATGCCAATTTTCCAAAGGGATATCGTGATTGCAATTAAGCCTGACATGGAATAGAGGTTTGGAAGCTCAGAGTCTCCTACATTGCTCAGTTGGTAAGGGAGATAGTTGATAGGGCACGAGGGAAGTATCAGGGAGACCGGATGAATACATCCCGATGCTCGTGTGAGCTACTTAAAGCATCAGGTTGATTGCATCTTATGATGCGACTGTAGACTGTAAGAATGCCCATACCTGGCTCTTTGGGAAATGGAATGGTATGACCTCAGGGACAGGGTATCACTATACATTAAGGGTCTCATGTTCCAGTAAAACGTAAATTGGCCGCGGATTGCCTTTACATTTCCAATGTAACTGAACGGGATCCCCGCTGTCAAACCTTTGTCATTTTCACTGCAGTGGGCAAATGTAAAGGGCAAAAGGAAGCGTACAAGTGTGCACGCTACCTTTGCCCTTCACATTTGCACCAACCTAGGTTCTCAATACATGGGCAACCCAGCTCAGGTACATAATTCAGGGGCGTATCCAACGTTTGGGGTATCAAGGGAAGCGTCAGACAGAACCAGACACAGGATGAATGGGCCGGCATGGCTTTGCAATGCGTTTCTTTTTCCACGTAATTGATGGAAGTTATCCCATTTGATTATTTCTCGTTTGTTTCTGTTATGAAACATTGTGAAATCAGCTGATTCTAGTTTGAGGGTATTCATTTCCTCCCTCTTTGTGAAAAGGGGTCCTTTGCCCTGCAGACGTTTGTGAAGACCTTACACTCATAAGCAAAATATCAGAATCACTTCTACTAGTGATATTGTGATGGAAGTAGGCACTGCATGAAAAACAATATACCAGGCTTCATCACTACTAGAGGTTTTAAGGCCTGTGGTGTAAACGAACAAGGCTCCAGGACCATGGCATGGATTCATTGTTGGCCTTATTTATTAAAAAAGGAGTTGTGATAGCCCTTCCTAATAGATTATTGGTTTGCTGGATTGTGCCTCAAAATAGTCCCTGTGCTCGTTCTTGTGCATATTACAGATCGAGTTGCGGGGGGTTGGGTGGGGCGTTAAAGCATTAACGCAGCATCTCATGTTAGGTTCAGACCTAGAAGAGCAACTATGGACCACTATCTGCCCTCTGAGATGTGGCCCAGGAGTGAAACCGCTTTCACTTGTTTTGCGGATTTCAGAATGTGGCCTTCAATTCGGTGGACAGACCGACAGTCTGGGAGAACGAGGCCCGGGCTGTTTGACTAAGCACTTTAAACCTTTTGCAACTGCTCAGTTCATGTGATTGGGCATTTGTGAAGTCAAATTCAGTTCCTAACTCTAGATTTAAGATTAGAAATGACCTGCACTAAGTTGAATTTTGATCTAACACTTTTCAATTCTTTATTCTGAGTCAAATAAGGGGTGTTTACAAGGACATATTGAGAGATGTTAATTATATAGAACTGACAAATATTGGCTTAAACAAGAAAAATAGATGTGCTTGACATATACTGTGTCCAAATCCACTTGAGGGGCAAGCTTTCCAAAACAGAAGTGTTGGGTTTTGGGAGTCGGAAAGATTCAGTATCTTGGATTTGGGTGTCTTGTAATCTGTGTGGGGTAAAACTCGGCCCTAAAATACAAATAATATGCCTCTGGCCGAGTTAAGCCCAAATGGAGCAGAAATATGAAAATACACTGTTGGCAGAGACAAGGCCAGCATGTAATTCTGAACTATCAAGAAACCGAATGTTGGTTTCAGAAAAAGGAAAAACAAAATTAAATGGGCCCTGTGATTGAATGACAAAGCCCAAAACCGGAGGCCTACTGTCCAATACATGTGACCGAGACCCAAAGTGCACCTTTGATAGCACAGAGAGTTAGCATGGAAATGTGTGCAGTTTGCAGCTAAGAACAATGAACCCAGGTAAGAGGAATCTCCATTGCCAGAGTAATGCAAATGTATATCAGGACGTAAAGATAGCATGGTGCTGGAAGAAAACAAAGACTGTGTACTGTAAGATATGGATGTAGGAAATTGCAACATTTAAAACACTAATTTCTATTAATCAGCTGTGACTTTAAAACCTGTGGTTTTGTTTTTCAACGTCAGTAAGGTGCATGACAAGATTTTGATGCAGTTGTTAAAGCACCATCGTTTGTTTCACCCCTGAGAATCAGGGAGGTGTCCACAGGAAAACGATTGTGCAGAAGTAATGCAAAGATGATTTGATTTAGCATTGATTGTTTTAAAATCCAGCAGGAATAAAGTGCAACATTGCTGGTCCTGTGTAGCAAGAGTTCTATGGAATTGTGCAAATTCCACACTCAAAATGCATAACATACATCTTGAAGATGCAGGACAACACCTCCTAGCTAAGCTTTTTATTTGTGGCGAGTGGCACAGCAGCGACAGGGGGCTGGCAAGCTAAAACAATACTGGATGTTACTTTACTAGGCACTGATATTTGGCATGAAGGTGGGATTTTAAATAAAACCCTAGTAAAATTCTCCATGACCCAAAATATCCCTGAGGACAAAATAAAAATTGCTGAACTCACTGCTCTGTTGTATTTTCCTTTACAATTAATGGAAAAGGGAAGGCAAAATAAAGGTGCTATTATGCTATACACCCAGCAATCACTCATGCAGTTAGAGGATACATTACAGCAGAGCCAAATTCTTGAGCTTAAACATGATGACTTCATTGAGCAACTTAAAAATGAGGCAAAAACCCACAAACTGGCCAGTGCACAATGAAAAATTGAGTTCTCTGCACTGTAGGACACTCATAGAGAGAGTGTAGAAACCTTAAGTTGACTGTAACACAAGTCAAATGACCATCCTACATGCAATACTGCATTGTTTGATGATATTATGGACTTTAAACAGTCTATAAATAAACTACAATGTGAAAACAGTCAGTGCATCATAAAAGAGATTGACTCACAAAAGGAGTTTGATCAAATGCATCAGGATTGACATATTCTGAAGCAACAGAAATAGCAGCAGACACAAAAAAATGTCCTAAAATTGAAAATGGATGTAGAAAAGGGTCAGCCTGATCAGGTAGAAAATATAGATCTGAAGGAGTGTCTGAGACAAGCAGAGGCTGACTTGTTACATGCAGTGCGTAGAAGAGAGTAATTGTCATTTTAAATGGAAAATGCAATGCAAATGAGTGCATAATGCAAGACTCTCAGGGCTATACTCAGGGGGATATTGAATTCCTCCTAGATGAAGTACAGAAAGTATTGTGGCTCAGAGCAGTGTTCTTGAAGCCTGCCACACCTCAGATTTCAAAGCTGAACTCTCTGAATGTAAGCAGGAAATCCTGGCAGAGAGAAACAGGTGTGGGAAATTAAATAAGGAAAGAAAATATAAAAAACTGGCACTGAGACACTCTGATCAACCAGAGTATTGGATGGGGTTGTATGATGGGGGAAAGCAGCCCTTCCCATCAAGTACCTTATGTCATTTACCTACCACCTACCATGTACCAACTGGAACTGACTTCATGCATGCTACATATGGAGAACAGGGAGACATGAGGCAGGTGAGCTTGCCTATGCCTAGCAAGGCTGATCAGGAAGGCCAGTCTTTATCTGATTTTGGTGCAGATTTGCCATTAGCAAAAAGCAGGGAAGTTGGCCGGACCAGTGTGTCATGGGAGGTCAAAGTTAGCCATCCGAATATTTTTGACCTGGAAATACATTTGATGAGAAGATCAGAGAATTAGATTTACAGAAAATAATTTTGCACGGAGACCGCCTAGCCCTCTTATCTGAAAGGGAAAGGCAAAAGCGTCAGTCTATGAAGGACATTTTAAAAGCAACCACACATTCAGGATGAAAGGGGAGAATGCCCCCACACTACCTGGAAGGATGGATAGTACACATTGCAACAGTCTGAAAAAGAGACTGTGTATTATCCTTTGCCAAAATGTGACAACAGGGGAAGTGACCCTGAGAGCTCATGGCAACACAGGGAAAAGGAGGAATCCGTATATCATGCATTTGGGAGGCATTCACCATCTCACAGTGAAAGGAGGCGCCTCGAAGACCGGGATACGGGCTCCAACAGAAGCTCTGATTCAGAGGGAGAATGGACTGACACTCAGAGGTGCAGAGGGAATACAAAACAGAGAACATGTTTTTGTTAATGATCCCATTAGACAAATTAAAGCCATAAAAAGCTTCTTGACCCCACACCACAAGAAAGCTTAATATTCAGCGTGGGAACATTTGGAACTTTATGAACAAAATTTGCAAAATGGCCATTTTCCCCCGAGTACTGCAGTTTCTTTTCAGAACTCAGAGACCAGGATCATTATCAATGGTCCACCTATAAGGCAGCCATTTTAAAACACTTTTCAGCTCACTGGAACCCACAAGAAGCATGCAAGGCTGTATAGTGTAACCTCATAGTGTATAAGGTTTTAATAAACCAATTTGCACTTTAAATAAGAAAATAAATAATAACTTACAATGTGGGGAAGATCGATGGATCAGTTAATAGAACAAGCCACCTGGATGTATGAGTTACAGAAACCCCCAGACAATACAATTAACCCCAAAACCTCAAAACTGAATATCTGCCGCTGCGAAAGTGGCAGAGGCAAAAACAACCCCTTCTTTGGATCTGGAGATGGGGGTGGGGGGGCTTAAAGTACTCCTCCAGCTGACAAGCAGAATGAGGGACAGAGGAGACCCTCCACCCAGGCCCAATCAAATGGTAGTCAACCAGGGTATCAGAACAATGACCCTTCTGACCCCACCAACTGTTTAGGTCCTCAGTATAAAGCTATGAGGCTGATCCCAGGGTTAATCTACACCACCCCGGTACAAAGAGGGGATTCAAACCATGTGAGTACCTCTCCAGGGAATTTCTCTTTGAATTCCCCACAGGAAAAGAGAAACACGCCACCTCCCAACATGAATTTCTCAAGCAAGTAACCTTCAAACCCTAATTTTCCAAACAATCCTTCTTCTCCACGGTTCCATGACAGTAGATCCCTAAACCAAGGAGAAAGGGGAATCAGGACTGAAAATTATGGGGGAAATATTTTATACCCGAGTTACGTCACTAGAAGGAATAGTTACCCTTTTAGATGAGCAAAGACCTCCCTACAACATTGAAGGTAGGGAAAGTGTTACACTACTGGAACGACAGGTCCAACAATTGACCGAAGACCGGGGGCACATGCTGTGGGCTCCGTGTAACCCTCAGAACAACCATGATCCACAGAATGCCCAAAACCGTGGTCTGATGCCCTGGGGGAAATTACTAGAGGAAAGTCCAGACAATCAACAGGTAACGGAGGATTGGTCCCTGTTTGAAAGGAGATGCTAAGCCCTGGAGGAAGCTTTGTTCCTTAACTGAAAAGAACCCCTGGAAACGTCTCAAGCTGATACTGAGTCTTCCACCTCTGGGGAACAAGAACCCAAAGAACAGAGGGTAGGTAGAAGAGACAGAAGAAAAACTTACTTTGAGGAGTAGGAAAAACAATGAATCCCCTTTGAGAGAGAAGAATCCCTGGAGGATTCCAGTAAGGAAATCTTCTGTTTTAGGAATGAGGAATGGTGGAATCCCTTCCATAGAAAAATGGGCCATAAGAGACCCTGAGTCCGACCTTGAGGATATGGAGACTGACCCAGAGAGAGACATTCCAAGACCACAACCATGGGTGCCAGACCATGCAAAGACTGTAGTGGCATCCTCCCCACAAACAGGCGGTAAGAATTGTCTTCAGACAAAGGGTGACAGCAAAAGATCTGGGGAGAAAGAGGATCTCCTGACTACAAACATTTTAAAATGTATACTTATTCCTACAGATTCCTGATCTATGACCTTGGAAACCACCCAAGTACATAGTGACAGAGTTGAACATTAAGAAAATGACTGCCGAGTTGGTAAATAACTCACACTTTCTTTGTACCCTCGAGGAAATAGATTGCAATTGTTATGTCCCGGTCAAGGTACAGGGTCAGTGTGAACTATGAGCTCTGGTGGATACTAGATACAAAGCTACTCTCATGTCCAGAAAAGTTTTCTATCAACTGAATCTAGGAAGGGGGAGAATCACTCATACCTCTTTTCGTCCAACTCCAAAACTTTGATGGTAATGATATTTCCGTCGAAGGGACTGTGGATCTAGAAATCAAAATTGGGTGACACCATTTAAAACACCCAGTGATAGTCGTCACTCCAGAGGGCACTGCCTGTTTGCTGGGGAATAGTTTCCTACCAAGGTTATCTCATCTAATTAATTGCATGAACAACTGGTCCATCAAACTCAAGTAAAGAATTAATTATGTGAGCCATTTGATTGATTGACGTACCGAGCAAGAACGTCCAAGTCCCAGAAATCACTATCATCTCTGTCGGAGAAGGAACTGGCGATGGGATCGCTTCTCAACTATTGGAAATCAACGTTCCCCTGAGTTCCAAGTGGTACTCCACGTTAGAAGGTAATCTTTTGAGATTTTATACCAATCAGAATTTCAAAGAAACACCATGTCCCTTGAAAGAGCACAATGAAAACCAGCTCAAAGTATGACCGATATTCAGAAAAGGGGCAAACACTTATCTTTCCCCATTCAGATAAATCAGGTGGTGAAGCCAGTATTCAACAGAGTACATCTGAATAATGGGAAAAGCTTCATCAGAGAAGGATTATTCAGGAAACTCCAAAAAGATCAGACCATTCCCACATTTATATTGATTGATAAATGGGAAGTGGGTTTGAAAATACCAAATTCTAAGCATTTCCTGCTTAGCATGTGTCTGCTAAGCATTTCTATTGGAGATAAACTATAGAACATAATTGTTGGCCATTAGAAATGTCCCTTCTGACTTTTATTTGTGCAGTGACATTCTCAATTGAATCGCAATTCGCCTAGATCTGATTAACAACAAAGCATGTTCACGACTGGGGAGGGTCACCCCATGGGCTTTAACAACCCAGAGAGGGCATTTCAATCAGCTCAATTGTTAACTTGTGAAGTTGAAGTTCAGGTGGGAGAAGAGGTTACCATCCCAAGACAAGAGCGGCAATTCACTATCCCCCTCAAAATTAAGCGAGGACAGAACCTCAAATGTCAGGACTTGTACATACATTTTTATTCTCACCTCCAACAACACGGTTTGTAATTATATCTGACACCTCTAGTGGATCTAGAAGACAACACCATTCGAATATTGGTGGATAACAGCAACCCTAAAAGTATTACTTTTCTGGCACGTATACCTCTTTTGGAATGGCGGTCGATGCCGAGCACTTTTCTATAAGTTTAGGGAATTAAATCATCTGACCCATTCCAAACAACTGTTATGAAACCAGTGATGGTATCCGTCCAGAAAAGATGTTTACCTGTCATGGAGGCAATTCCTTGGTGTCCTCTTCATGCCATTATGGGGTGGAAGAGGAAAGCTGTGATATCAGAAACGATAAGGTAGGGTTTAGAGTCAACAAATACTATGAATCTATGGAACCTCATGTCCAGGTAAACACTGTTAAGAGAGATCTTTCCACACAACTGGAGGACACGGCTGAATTTTTGAAGCCAGAGGCTTTCCCAGGTTTCAGGCTGAAGGTCGAGGAATAGATCAAGCTAGCTGATGCCTTTGAGAAGGAGGAGCAAATACAGAAACTGAAAAAGGTATTCCTGGACTTTCAGGATCTCTTTTCAGTAGATTCTTATGACTATGGACGTACATCTATTTATTTAACCACCATACCCACGGACCCCAGATGGCTCCAATATTTGTGAAACAGTACAGTTCACTTCTCGCGCCTATAAAGTCTCTCACAGAAATTATCAAGAACTTGGAATCCCTTAAAATAATTTGTCCGATCCACAGTACCTTTAACAACCCGGAATTCAGGATACAAAAACCCAATGTGAAATGGAAACTATTTGCAGACCTGAGGGAGTTGAACAAAACGGTTGATATGTCAAGATGGCCACTTCCCTATATCGATCAAGGAGTGGTGCAGATCCAAGGGTCAAAAGTGTACAAAGCCGTTGATTTGACCAACGGTTACTGGACAGTAACCGCAAGTAGGGAAGACCAGTGCAAGCTTGTCTTTACCTTGGGGTCAGTAACACACATGGACTGAGCACCCATTGGATATACAAACCCCAGAAAGCAGTTCAATATATTCCTTCATAAGGCCACGCCCAACTTGGGCAAAAGGGAAAACCTGGCCTATGAAGATGATGTATTGATCAGGAGCTCACCTGTGGAAGAACATATGGCAGAAATGTGATATGTTCTGGCCCAGTTGCAGAAAGGTGGAGAAAAATTGTCCTTTCAGAAGGCACAATGGTGTAAGACCAGAGTCAACCTTTTAGGGCACAAAACCTCCCCCAAGTGTCTCAATCCCTGGTTGAAGAAAGTAGAAACCTTATTGAAATTAAAAGACCCTACTACTCTGCAAGAATTGAGAAGCCTTCTGGGACTCACTAATTGTAGTCGAAGAATCACTGAAGACAATGCAGAGGTCACTCGACCCCATTTCCATTTATTAAAGGCCAGAGACAAGAGGGATTGGGGCCCGGAACAATCTGAGGCAGGTATAATTTTTCATTTTATCATTATAATTGGTCTTTTATAACAAGCTTAATACCAGAGATCTGTTTCAAAGTGCAAGACCGGGGTTTCAAATGTGTGTTGCTATGCATTGTCTTGCTTCCAAGGCAAACGTGTTGCCCCTGAGCTATCCACCTAGCCTAAACAACTGAAAAGAAGCCGTTCTCAAGCTCATTGTTAGGCTTACCCCATTTAGAAAAAGGAATTCTTCTTGAAGATGGGGTTTTCAGATACCTGCCTGACAGCGGTATTGTAACAAAAGCATGACAAGGTCAACAAAGTTATCTCTTGTGCAAGTACATCTTTGTAAAAATTCAATGACTGTGAAAGGCACTCATGGCAATGGTATGGACATTGGAAAACGAACACAAATGTATCAAGGGGGGCACATCCTTGTAGAGACTCCTCACCAACCTTTGCAGTATTTACAAAGTGACAGAATCCAGGCTGGGACTGTAAGTAAATCCAGAATTACTTCCTGGATTCTGCCCATGCAGCTGTCAGGTATGGTCAAAAAAATAAGAAGAGTCCTAAAGCGCAAGGATTGGCAGACCTGGATGATTGTGCACAAGAAAACTGTCTCAAGGATGAAAGTCTAATAACCAAATACAATATGAAGGCATACCTAACTTCCCCACACAAGGGCCCTCATTACAAGTCAGGCAGTGGACCATGGTGCTATTAGCACCATGGTCCATGCCCTATTCCGCCATGGTGGATGGCAGAATTACCGCCCCATTCCAAGGTGAGTGGGGCGGTAATTCCCCATTCACCATTTGCCCTTCCCCATTCCCATTTTTGCCCCATACGGCATAATGGGGATGGGGAAGGCGCTAATTACGGCACCGTAAATTACGGTGCCGTAATTAGCACCAATGTCGCTTAGCGCCTTGGACTTTAACGCCTGCAAAAAGCAGGCGTTAAAGTGTGAATCAGGCGTTAAGGGTTAACGGCGCCGTTGGCGCCGTTAAACCCTTAACGCCTGACTTGTAATGAGGGCCCAGGTCTTGTTGGGGTGGTGGATAAAGGTCTCAATGGGAAAAAAGCTTTCGCATTGCGCACGCCAATATGGTGACTGGGGTGATGGCGATGTTGGCAAAATGTTGCGAGTTAGCATGTATCTAGTGGGTTATGAGAATGGGATAAGTGAAACAATTAGTGTTCTTTTTGTTTAGTTGATGCATTTTAGATTTGCATGTGCGTAGCAACATTATGACAAGTATGCCGATACAATGTAGTTGCGTGGCATGCCATGTAGCGCCTAAAGATGGGAAGCGAGAAGCTTTATATGCACACACAAGAAAGGAGATTTGCGGATGGAGAAACCACTTTGAGGGGGCGCGCTAGTCTCGAACATATAAACAGGCATACATACATAGAACTCTTTGAGGAAATGTATTTGGGACAGTTGGGGGAAAAAGGGGTGCATGGCGAATTCACAAATCTGCATACCGCGGAACCCCTCAAAGCTAGAGGTTGTGTAGGCTACAGAAACCTGGGGTGGTGAGATAAACTCTGTGACCTGGAAAGCAGGTTGATCGAGGATGAAGGCTAGGGTAAGGCAGCTAACTGCTTTGGAGCAGCTGCAATGGCATCAAATGGTCAGCTGCGGCCAGGCTCTGAGTTTATGACTTGGTGCTATTGTTGATAGGCGATGTCATCTTTTTAAGTACCTGGGAGTTGGTATTCAATGAGGAGGGAAGTCTGGTCACCTGGTAGGGTTGATTTGGGTCCAAGTAATAAACCTGGGTCAAGGGGTGTTTAAGGGCAGAGAAGACAAATGGTTTATGGGTTTTAATCAGGTTCTCAGGAATTACCATGGTGTGGGCAGAGGACATGCATGCTGAAATGATAGTCATATAGATTAGCATGAAATGAGAATTTCAGCAAGTCTGGGGAGATAAGATGCTTATCGTACGGTCAAAGGGAACTTGTTTGTTTCTCTCCCTCCTCGTATTGTTGAAGTATTCTTAGTAAAGCCATGTGTATCACGACTGGGTTTAGAGATCCCCAACCAGATGGAATTTGTAGTAAATTAGGATTGCTGTGTGAATATTCAGCCATGTGATGATGTCAGGACCCGCTACAGAGAGATCCCTTGAATTGGTGTGCTGCAAATATGGGATGAATCAAATGTTGAAAGGGGATGGTTGTTAAATAAATGTATCCAATGAGAGTGTGGGAACTGAAGGGGATTAGATTTCTTTGTAGTGGCTGGATCAATCATGTTTGGTGGGATGGGTTTATAACTAAATATGTAGTAGTGTGTTATCTGTTGCTAAATGTATTTAATGTGAAAACTGTATGTGGTTCTAGGCGAATCGGGTTAGTTTGACTGTACAGCGCCATCTAGCCCCTCCCAGCTGTTTGTGCAATAAACGTCCTTTACAGATAAATGTGCACTCACTTCTTAAGAGGTGGGACTATTTAGAGTTACAATTGGAAGGTCTGCCAACTCAGTCTATGAAGAAGACACTTGTCAGCGGGTATGCACATTTATTCTGGTCGGGTGCTCTAACAATGTTGCCAATAATGGGGAAAAAGAACCATTGACTGGCATTAGGAATGCCTGGTTGAATGATACCTGGAGTCCTCTTCTGGTTACAAAATAGGACCCCAAAGTAGTCAGGTGGCAGAGTTGAGGGCCACCCATCTGTATTTTTTTGGTGGGGGTTCCCCCGATCTCCCCTATATTTCATGTTTTAATACTTTTACCTCACCCCAAAAACTACTATTACCCTTCCCAACCACATATGTAAATTTTGTTAAAATATGTTATTTCTTTTTAGATGTTTTGGGTTCATTCAACATTAATTCTGTGTTTCTAAATTCAATAAGATTACCCCATACCCTCTAAATCTTGGTGCTCGTCTGAGATTTAAAGATTAAAAGTAAACAAATTGAGAGTTTACACTAAATGGTCAAAATCCAAGAGCAAGAGCATGGAGAACAGAGAAGATTATGTCCTAGCGGCCAAAAATCATAAACTGGCTGTCCTAGAGGCAAGAAAATCAGAGTATGAATCTAGGATCAGCAGAGCAGGGGATAATACACAAGAGATGTTTAAGGTGTTAAGAGAACTAGAGAAATCTTTTAGGGTTAGAGATAATGTTGTGAAGGATAAAGCCTGTTGTACCTCTCTGTAAGTCCTGAAGTCGGCCAAGCATTTTGCAACAAAATGATAGTAGAGGAAAACATGATTGCACTTAAACTTCACTTGATTTGTGATACTCCAAGCATGCCCAATGAGGATAATATGCAAGATATGTTTGTATTCAGGGCAGTTTTCATAGTGGAAGCCAGAGATATTGTGGTGCAGTTAAAACGAACATCCTGCAAAGGTGATGCTTGCCCAGCAATAGTGGTTAAGTCTCACACTCCCCATCTCGGAAATACCTCTCATATAAGGAATTAAGCTGCAAATATGGCTACAGGATGCATGCTTGGACCAGCTTGGAACCCATCGGAAAAAGGGACATACAACCACTAACATGTACCTGTAGCTGCTACAAATTTTGGACATAGTCAATATCTAGATGCTGAAATGGTCCTGTGGGATGTGGCAATTCTCCTCTCACAGCTCTGAACGTGTGCCCCGCAGTAAACCTCTGACAGATTAAACAATTAATGATAACATTAGCAACATATTCTGTTAGATTAGGTTAGGTATGAACCATGTCTCTGGATGATTACCACTTGTCCCAATGGCTATTAGGTCTATACCATCTTCTGCTACAAAAATGTCTCCATTTGAACTGAGGGCCGGGAGAAAGAATTGTGTTAGCTAAGCATCTGCTCTATAGAACTCAGGGACAGATGCTGATAAACGCGTCCCCACTCATGAATACATTTAGAACCTAAGGAAGCACCTCTAGCACACCTTTGCTTATGCCCAGCGCAACTTAGAGAAGTCGGCTGAATGGATGAAATCATACTATGTTTTGAAGACAACGAAAAAGGAGTATGTGGTGGGTGATAAGGTCTATCTCTACAATTTTCAGAGAAACCAAACCAAAGAACAGAAATTTCGTCCATCTTGGTGTGGCAATATTTTACTTAAAATACTGACTATTGCCTATAAGATCTGCATCCCAAAAGGAGAACAAACGGAAGAAAAATGGGTCCACATCAATCAGTTCAAAAGCTGTCATCGCTGACTAGCTTTAAGAGTGATTGAGGTGCCCACTGAAGTGAGGGCAGAGGAACCACCTGAGGAATGAAAGGTAGGATCAAAACCCCGGATGGAAACTAAAATATATTACAGGTGAATAAGGAAATTAAAAGATTATCAGAAACTATTTATGTAAAAAAATGAAAAATAATGACTGATGTTTTGAGGGTAGCTGAAAATTAGGAGATGTGTTTCAGAATGTCATGCAATACTATCAAGGGAAATGTTTAAACAAAAATGCTTTACAACTCTTTTTACTCTTCACTTTGGAACCATTAACATAAATTCCTTTCAGCCTGGGGAGCAGGAGAAGTTCAGAATGGACCCAGGAAACCAGAAAAGGAAGGGGCAAGAGGAGAGAAAGGAAGGAAGGGGGCCACTTCCATACCCCAGGAAACCCAGAATATGGATGGAAGAACGACCACCCACTACCGGATAAACATAGAATGGGCCATTCAAACCTCACTCTCCCCTGCTCTTTCACAACAGTAAAACATTCGAGCAGAGCCAGGGGGTATTTCTGTGGTGTAAATTTGGCCCCAAGACACAAATGAACGGCCTCTGGCTGAGTTAAGCCCAAATGGTGCAGCAATATGAAAACACACTGTTGGCCGAGACAAGGCCAGCATGTCATTCTGAACTATCAAGTAACCGAATGTTGGGTTCAGAAAAAGGAAAAATAAAATTCAATGGGCCCTGTGCTCAAATGTCAAAGCCCAAAACCAGAGGCCTACTGTCCAATACATTGGACTGAGACACAAAATGAAGCTTTAATAATATAGAGAGCTAGCATGGAAATCTGTGCACTTTGCAATTTAGAGCAATGAACCCAGGGAAAACAAATCTCCGTTGCCAGAGTAATGCAAATATATTTTAGGGTGTAAGATGAACATTGATGGCATGATGTTGGAGAAAAACATAGATTGTGTGCTTTAAGTTATGGATGTAGGATGCATGTATAAAGAAACACATTGTGGAATTTAAAGCATTAATTTCTGTTCATCAGAGCTGACTTTAAAACATGTGCTTAAACCCAAAGAGGCCTTCCCCCACATCAGATTCAAAGGCCAACAGTGACCATCCCCCTACATGAACCAGACACAGATAGGAAATCTCTCTTTGAAGCTTATGGAGAGCCATAAAGGGGACAGAGGTTATGCCTGAGACAAAGGTTTATTGGGGTGAACATATGACTACTGAGTCAACAAAAACGCTGCTAATGAATGGGAACTCTGAATAACAGTCAAAATTAAATCCAATTTTGCAACGAAGCTCTGAGCTGATGACAATTGACATGCACCAGAGAATGTCACATGAGTCAGCGGGTGGAGTACCCCTATGTTCTGAGGGGATAAGGAGACCAGGGCTCTACCATTAACTTTGAAAGAAGCAAATTGTTTTATTGCAGGCTGAATCAACACTGTGTGCCCAGCACTACATAAGTGTCTTGGGAAGAACAAACGTTTGGTTAATTGAAGTGAAAAGCATATGTCATTTATAAATCTGCCACATGCTTATATAGATTTTGTCCATTCATTTGAGAACTGTGACACTGTGCACTTTGTACACTTACAAAACTGGTTCAAAAAAGCCCCATCTGATGATATAACCTCCCTCGAAATCCGACCTTGTGAACCAGTGTTATAAGCTAAAATGTGATCATAGCTTCCCAAAGTTATGGAACAGAGAGTTAGGAAGATGAAAGCTTATTAAAATAGATACCTGTCTATACAATCTTGTGATGTTAAACGCTATCCTGTTTCAATAGATCATAAAAATCGGCCATTCGCAGCTGCAAACGACAACATGAGACACAGTGCGTTGCGACCGGCATGATCAGACCAATTCAGAAATGTAGAGTTTGTGTCGCTTATTTATAAATTGAAGAAAAGTGTCATGTTGAAGATTTTAAGTCCACTTGAAGTGTTTAGAAATGACACTCCAAATGGGTGGAGCCACAACTCCCAGAAATGGAGCAAGGGACCAATAAGAGAAAAGGGGCTAGGCCTTGTTTAAGGGGGAGGACAACTAGATGTCCAATCCGAATCAGGTGCCAATAAGCTGGCACCTCTTCATTTAGATATTTTGGGGGGTGATTATGGGTTCAAATGTAGACGTACAATGGGAACAGGGGGGCTTGCCAAAATGAGGATTGCCTGTCCAGAATGATGAGATCACTAAAAAGAGGAGAACTGACTCAAATTATCTGAGCTGTAAACGTTGACTTGAGCTCTATACAATTATTGGAAGTGATACAGAAGAATGGGAATGAGACCACGAGAAGGACTAACATCCCGAGCGAACCAGAACAGAGGGATTGATGCTAGAGGCTGCCCACAACTGCATCTTGAAGGGTAGTATTACCAGATCCCTAACCTTCCCATGAGATGACCCTCAGCTTAATGACTTCCCTGAGCATACATCCAGAGAGCTTTTCAATGTAAGGACGTAGTCCCAAGAGAACAAAACAATGGTGGGGGTCTTGTTAAATTGGTGTCTTTTTCCATATAGACATTTGTGGAGAGGGTATCCAGGAGTAGATCGTAGCAATTGTGATGTATTAATAATAGTAATACCACCCGGCATTGCACGTGTCTGTAGATGACATGCACGTGGGGATCTGCTATTACCCTGTGTATGTTTTATAGCTGGGGTATTCAACGTTGGCCCTGTCCTGATGGAGTGCTGTCTTATGTGCCCTGCAGGTTATTGCTTTTGTCTTCTTGTCAGCAAGTTTTGCTTCAGTTTGCTCTGGTGTCTCATGTTCCCTAGAGGATATTGCTCTTGTCCTCACGTCAGCAAATCTTGCTTAAAATTTAAAAAATATGTTTTTTTTCCAAAATGTTTTTTGATTGATTGTGCTCTCTTCTTCTGAATGAACTTAAGTAAAGTGTAACCTTGCCATTTCCCATATTTGGAGTGGCGCAATAATTATTTTAAAAAAATGTTTAGTTTTTTTCCCAATTTATTTTGACGTATACATATTTTCCATCCAAACAAAGCCTACGATCTTGCCCCAGACAAAAGAGGAATCCATGCAAAATTTGGTAGACGTGGGTTGAACGGTCGGGATTTGTATAACTAGGCAAACATACACACATACATATTTTTAAGTAATAAGCCCGAGCCATGGGGCATTACTGAGTCAGGTAACGCCCCGGGGCCCATAGTTATAGGCCTGAGTGAAGCGAGGGCCTTAATTAAGGCCCCGGGGCATTACCTGACTCAGTAATGCCCCCGCAGCATGGGGCTTATTGCTATTAATACCCCGGCCCGCAAGACCGGGGTACTAATAGCATATTTTTTTCGAAATGCTGCAGCATTTAGGGAACAGAAAAAAAAAAAAGAGTCAAAGAAAATGGTCTGCAGGGAAGGGAAAACGGAGTCCGTTTTCCCTTTCTGTGGCAGACATCGGGAGCGGACGCACTGGGAACAGAAGTGTTCCCAGCGCATTTGCTCCCGAATAAGGAAAAATAAGAAGGTAAGTGGGGTTGGGCGGGGGGACAGGGGATTGTTTGCTGGGGAGGGGGGAGGAAAAAAAATAAAACTTACCTGAATCCCGGCCCGGAGTCGGGTAAAGCCCCGGCAATGGCCAATCAGAATGTTTGTTACATTGACCCTCGCTGGGTACTAATCAGCTTTATATATAAAGATTGTCAGTCAACATAACTTTATTTGGCCTTCGGGCCATCAAAGTAAATCCAAACACAATTAATACAAGTGTACAATTAACAGAGACAGCATTTAGAAACCCATCCCTTTTAGGGTACAGTAAACTCCCTGGGTCCTGCCACTTTTTGCCCCAATTGACATTGACCCAGGGTTATAAGGTTCGCACAAGTTAGGGGAGTGATGGTTGTGGCATTTCCAAAAGGGTCATCTGATACAGGCAGGGAGTACAAACTGATTGTAATCCCAGTCATGGCAGGCTGGCCCACCCTCACACTACTCCCTAAGACCCCATTAGCCACCCTCGGTCCAAAAAGTCCAGCTTAATGGAGTCATAATGGTTTGGGATTCTGCAACAACCCGCCATGGTTTCAGAAGAGACAAACATACAACCTCTGATGGACCGCAGCAAATGTAAACACTTGTTAAGAAGGGCATCCCTTGGCTCTATCTTATTAGCTGTCAATTTGGGAAGTCCATGAAGGTATACTGAGGCTTGTGAGGGCCTTGCCTGGGTACGGTACTTAACCGAGCTCCTTCTTTCGCAGATGCTGTATGCCCCACTCTCTGCCCCTTTTGGGCCATGCATGTACATAGGAGTGGAACCCTGGTCTGCTAGTACGGAAATAGGTGGCCTTGAGTTTAGAACCCTGCGGCCCTCGCTTGTCTTGTCTTTTACGTTACAGGTTGGATTGGTGGTAGGTACTTGGTCTCCCAGGTGCCAGATTGTGGCAAGCGACATTCTCTTCTCGGGTGGCTATGGAGTGGGTGGCCTGAGCTATGGGGCATTCCAGGGTCTGAGACTTATGCCCCTTGTCAGCACGTGTATCGACCGGGGCATTCTCCTGTGGTCTCCCTTCTCCCCTCCAGTGGGCTTCCAGCAAAAGTTGCAGCAATGTTCTAATGTTCGCCAGCTCCGCAAGGACTTGGTTACATTTACACCCCCAGATTGGTGTATGACCTCACTGTGTGGATCTGTGGCCATGTCATTGTCATGATAGGGGTAAAGGCCTACAGGAATGGGGGGCTTTGTTGCCCAAAGTGGCATCAGGTAGAGAAAGGAGCTGGCTCCGAGTTCATAGACGACAGATGGTCGCTCCAGGTGCAACTTTGGAAACTAGGGGGAGGTTTTTCTCCTGGGGCGTCATGGGATTCTATTTCCCCTGTGGCCAGGCAAGGTGGAGCAAGTGTGGGCAGGGAAGTGGCAATACAAGAGCCCGCCATAGGTACAGAGGCGAGGACAGGGCTATGGATCACAGGGAGAGTTGATGGCAAATTTTGAACACCACCAAAGGTAGCCGGACTACTGATCCCTCTGTTTGCCCATGAGCACATAGTGGCAGGTGGCAAATAGCTAATAGACACAAGAGGTGCACAAATCGGGTTGATGGGCTTGTGATGCAGAACGGTGTCAGCAGGAGGTTGGGAATCAAAATCAGTCTTTCCAATCTGGTCCTTTGCCTTATTAATGGCGAAGTCATAACTCAGGGCATTCCCTCCATTGGTGAACATGCTTCCATTTGCGGTCAAAGTTTCGTGGGGAGTTACATTCCGGAAGGGTATCAAAAAGTCCAACCAGGTTATAATACTTCCGAGGCTGGTTGCAAACAGTTGGGCACCCATGGCATCTTGATACTGCCACTGGACTTGGTGGACCTCTTCTAAAGGGCCAACTGAATCGGTAGCAAGTGCCCTGGTGGCCCCAAAAACAAAGTCAGAGGTCTTGGCCATGGGCAACTCCTCCTGTTGCCGCTGTCTTGTCACAGCCAGAGTCTTGAGCTGGGATATAGGTATTTGAGTGTCTTGGGCAGCCAATAGAGTGCAAAAAAGGAGACGAAGAAAGGGAGAGGTTGGAGAGTGCTCTGGGGCCACTCTGGCATGGCTACTGTGCTCTCCCACACCGCACTTCTTTACAGGCAACTTTGACTCATCTCAGGTCTCCTGGCTGTCCAAGCTGTCCAAGGTTTTGGCCTCGAGCCCCCACAGCGCTGGACACCGAGTGGCGCCAAACACTGAGCCCTTGCCCAACCATGGGCTTCACCGATGCAGGGTGAATGCCAAGCTGATATGTTCAGGGAAGCGTGGCCAACAGGAACAGGGAACCAGAGAGTGCAACTTAAATATGGAGGAAGCCCGGTATACAGTTGACTGAAATAAGTTAGCAACGTATACTCTGTCTGAGTCCGAGAGGACAAAGATCTGTATTTAAAGCGAAGACAGAGCTATAGTGTAGATGCCACACATATACAGGACTCCCAGAGTCGGGAGACCACACAAGGACCAGTCATTTTAAAAAAATGATAAACATCAAATTTAATAGGGTTAGGATCTAAAAAGTGATTAAATAATGTGGTCCACAATACATACAATTCATAAACAGAGTAACAAGAAAACAAACAGTCGTTACGTGACAAGCTATAATCTAGCTGATTGACAATGTTTCAAACCAAAGACACATTCAACATCAGTAGGTACATTTTTACAAATAGTGTACCGTACCCTACAGTGGTTAGGTTTAGTATGACAACAAATTAGTAACTCTGGTAACAATACAGAGTATTAGCTCGACATGTTTCAGTTCCTACAGTTATTCTGGAACATTCATCAGGAGGTATATAATTAACCACGTAACCAAGACAACAATCAATAGACAACTAATAACATTCGCGGTATTCGTAGCATCTGTAAAGTAAAAGACAAAAAAACGCAAAACATAAGCTTAAAATTAGCCATTATTGTTGCATGTCCAAAATCCATGAACTAGGGTATCAAAGTAGAGGGAAATAAATACCTCCATTGATGCCTTGTGGGTGCTCTCTACTCAAAAAGTAGTAGGCGGTATGGGACCGAGGGTCGTTCCTACCTGGAGTAAGAAAACATACGTATGAGCGCTAAATAGTAGCTCACTCAAAAAAGCAGGATAAGTGCTTCGGCTTAGCAGCTATTGAGGTTAGTGTGAAGTACGAACCATATAGAGATAGAAATCTAGGCAGAGGAAGACCTGTGTTGAAAAACGAAATGACGTGTCCACAGTGTGCCTCATAAGTCGCTCCAAGCTGAAGTACATTAGGTAACTCCAGCCAAAAAAGATTAAACGTAGCGTGACTCTATGTCTAGTGCTAACCCGGTACCAACATGCCCCAGTGTGAAGGAATTAAGAAACTCGAGTGGCAAGGATACCGTGGTATAACGCTAAACGGAACCAAGCGAGTCATCCATAGACGGCGGCCACCCGACAGGGAACCACTGTGTATCGAGCCTTACCTTCGAATTGAAAGTAGCTGCACCGAGCGTAAATGGATCTAGCAAACGGCTCCGGGGAAAGATCCTGCAGCCAGCGATAAATGCTGTGTGGTACGTACAGCGAGCACTGAGTGCTAAGGAGGCAGCGGTGTTACTAGACCGGATGACCGATGCTAGGACGGTAGTCATGGAGATACAATAGTCCTACAACTATGTCTGGTCAGAAAGACAGCATGCAAACCAGAGTGGTTCTAAACGGCCGCCATCTTAGAATGGCAAAAGCCAGTCACGGAACAGATAATGAACTCCTGAGAGCGAAAAAGATAAACACTAGAATAGACTACTAGAGAAAGCACACTAGCTGTGACAATTAATACGGAACTACTCCAGAAAGGTAGGGACCATATAGAGTGTATAAAATCAATTGTAAAAACGAAACATCTGTAGATATAATCGTTAGAAACAGGAAGAGAGTTAAATTAACATGTAAAGAAATAAAGGTGGATATGGGTAGACAGTCAGCCTTACAGGTGTAGAATGCATGGTAAAGGGTGCAGCAAGTATTACAGACACCAATATCACTCTTTTAAACTCTGAGGTACCTGGTACACAAAAGGTAAAGGGTCAGAAAAATGCGGGCAATTAGATATTATACCATTCGACAGAGTCATTAAGACCCCTGGTATCACTTTGCAAAGTATATATCATCTTTTGCTCCATATTAAACAGTTTTTTCTCACGGATGGCATAATTAGATCCTTTGAGTGATAACAATATTGTCCATTTGAAGTCTTCATAGTGGTGTTTCAGAAGATTGAAATGTTTCACCATGGGGGCATTTTCAGTTCTGTTCTTGAGGCAGCTCCGGTGTTCCATGATCCGAACTTTGGCCTTGCGAGTAGTTTTCCCCACATAATGCAGTCCACATTTACAAGTGATCAAGTAAACCACAAATTCGGTGTTACAGTTAGTTAGGTTTTTCTGTGTCCAGAGTTTTGAGAGCCCAACATCAACATTTTTAGTTATAGAGGTCAATTTGCAAACCCCGCATGAACCACAAGGGTAGTGACCGGTGGGTTCAGGTAGACCCCATAGAGTGGTCAATCTGGGTTCCTGGATTGAGATAGATTTGAGTTTGCTATTGCTAACTCTGTTGCCTATCGTAGTGCTTCTTTTATAAGCAAAAATTGGCATATTCATAGTAGGAGAGGAGGATTGAAAGATTTTCCAATTCTTCTTAATGATGTTGGTAATATCAAAGCTCTGGTTAGAAAAGGTACTCACACACACAATACGATCATCTTTAGGTTTGATTGGTTTGGGTTCTAATAATGCCTCTCGATTGTTGTTGAAAGCCCTTTTGGCAGATTTTTCCACCAGTTTCTTAGGGTACCCTCTCTGTCTCAGTTTTTTCGCAAGGGTATTAGCCTCCGCCTCATATGTTTCTTTAGTAGAACTATTCCTTTTAAGGCGTAGAAACTGGCCAAAGGGGAGGTTGTCACGAAGGTGTTTAATGTGATGACTGGAGTAGTCCAGAAGGGAATTTTTATCAGTGGGTTTATGATAGGGCTTAATTTTCAGGACTCCATTAGTGGCAAAAATGGTTAAGTCAAGAAAATTAGTGAACTCGTTGCTAGACGTCATAGTAAACTGGAGGTGAGGATTTCGGTTATTCAGCCAGTTGAAAAAGTTGTTAGCTTCAGTCAAAGTACCTCTCCATATGACCAGGATGTCATCAATATACCGACTCCATTTCACGATGTTATTACTATAGGGATTGAGATTGCTATAGATGTTACTTTTCTCAAAAGTCTCTACATACAAGTTAGCGACACTCGGAGCCATAGTGGCACCCATGGCGGTCCCTTCAATTTGTTGAAAAATCCTACCGTTGAACTCAAAGTAGTTGCGTTTCAACGCCAGTTCAACACACCAAAGGATAAAAGACGTAGGGACCGGATCCTTATCAACACGGCCCAGAAGTATTTCTTCAATCGCATCTAAGGATGCTTGCTGGGGAATATTGGTGTAGAGAGATACGATGTCAAAACCAAGTAGCAACTGGGTATTGGAATCGAAGGCCAGATTTTCGTGACTATTGATAACATCTCGAGAGTCTTTTAAATAGGATAACATTTTTTGCACAAATCCCTTCAAATAATGGTCTGCAAAAGTGGAGAGAGGTTCGAGAACAGAGTTAATCCCTGCCACAATGGGTCGTCCTGGAGGGTTGACCAACGTTTTGTGCACCTTAGGTAAGGTGTAGAACGTGGGGATGCTAGGTTTTTTATTGATGAGAAAATCAGCCTCTTGCACAAAACGTTGGTCAACCCTCCAGGACGACCCATTGTGGCAGGGATTAACTCTGTTCTCGAACCTCTCTCCACTTTTGCAGACCATTATTTGAAGGGATTTGTGCAAAAAATGTTATCCTATTTAAAAGACTCTCGAGATGTTATCAATAGTCACGAAAATCTGGCCTTCGATTCCAATACCCAGTTGCTACTTGGTTTTGACATCGTATCTCTCTACACCAATATTCCCCAGCAAGCATCCTTAGATGCGATTGAAGAAATACTTCTGGGCCGTGTTGATAAGGATCCGGTCCCTACGTCTTTTATCCTTTGGTGTGTTGAACTGGCGTTGAAACGCAACTACTTTGAGTTCAACGGTAGGATTTTTCAACAAATTGAAGGGACCGCCATGGGTGCCACTATGGCTCCGAGTGTCGCTAACTTGTATGTAGAGACTTTTGAGAAAAGTAACATCTATAGCAATCTCAATCCCTATAGTAATAACATCGTGAAATGGAGTCGGTATATTGATGACATCCTGGTCATATGGAGAGGTACTTTGACTGAAGCTAACAACTTTTTCAACTGGCTGAATAACCGAAATCCTCACCTCCAGTTTACTATGACGTCTAGCAACGAGTTCACTAATTTTCTTGACTTAACCATTTTTGCCACTAATGGAGTCCTGAAAATTAAGCCCTATCATAAACCCACTGATAAAAATTCCCTTCTGGACTACTCCAGCCATCACATTAAACACCTTCGTGACAACCTCCCCTTTGGCCAGTTTCTACGCCTTAAAAGGAATAGTTCTACTAAAGAAACATATGAGGCGGAGGCTAATACCCTTGCGAAAAAACTGAGACAGAGAGGGTACCCTAAGAAACTGGTGGAAAAATCTGCCAAAAGGGCTTTCAACAACAATCGAGAGGCATTATTAGAACCCAAACCAATCAAACCTAGATGATCGTATTGTGTGTGTGAGTACCTTTTCTAACCAGAGCTTTGATATTACCAACATCATTAAGAAGAATTGGAAAATCTTTCAATCCTCCTCTCCTACTATGAATATGCCAATTTTTGCTTATAAAAGAAGCACTACGATAGGCAACAGAGTTAGCAATAGCAAACTCAAATCTATCTCAATCCAGGAACCCAGATTGACCACTCTATGGGGTCTACCTGAACCCACCGGTCACTACCCTTGTGGTTCATGCGGGGTTTGCAAATTGACCTCTATAACTAAAAATGTTGATGTTGGGCTCTCAAAACTCTGGACACAGAAAAACCTAACTAACTGTAACACCGAATTTGTGGTTTACTTGATCACTTGTAAATGTGGACTGCATTATGTGGGGAAAACTACTCGCAAGGCCAAAGTTCGGATCATGGAACACCGGAGCTGCCTCAAGAACAGAACTGAAAATGCCCCCATGGTGAAACATTTCAATCTTCTGAAACACCACTATGAAGACTTCAAATGGACAATATTGTTATCACTCAAAGGATCTAATTATGCCATCCGTGAGAAAAAACTGTTTAATATGGAGCAAAAGATGATATATACTTTGCAAAGTGATACCAGGGGTCTTAATGACTCTGTCGAATGGTATAATATCTAATTGCCCGCATTTTTCTGACCCTTTACCTTTTGTGTACCAGGTACCTCAGAGTTTAAAAGAGTGATATTGGTGTCTGTAATACTTGCTGCACCCTTTACCATGCATTCTACACCTGTAAGGCTGACTGTCTACCCATATCCACCTTTATTTCTTTACATGTTAATTTAACTCTCTTCCTGTTTCTAACGATTATATCTACAGATGTTTCGTTTTTACAATTGATTTTATACACTCTATATGGTCCCTACCTTTCTGGAGTAGTTCCGTATTAATTGTCACAGCTAGTGTGCTTTCTCTAGTAGTCTATTCTAGTGTTTATCTTTTTCGCTCTCAGGAGTTCATTATCTGTTCCGTGACTGGCTTTTGCCATTCTAAGATGGCGGCCGTTTAGAACCACTCTGGTTTGCATGCTGTCTTTCTGACCAGACATAGTTGTAGGACTATTGTATCTCCATGACTACCGTCCTAGCATCGGTCATCCGGTCTAGTAACACCGCTGCCTCCTTAGCACTCAGTGCTCGCTGTACGTACCACACAGCATTTATCGCTGGCTGCAGGATCTTTCCCCGGAGCCGTTTGCTAGATCCATTTACGCTCGGTGCAGCTACTTTCAATTCGAAGGTAAGGCTCGATACACAGTGGTTCCCTGTCGGGTGGCCGCCGTCTATGGATGACTCGCTTGGTTCCGTTTAGCGTTATACCACGGTATCCTTGCCACTCGAGTTTCTTAATTCCTTCACACTGGGGCATGTTGGTACCGGGTTAGCACTAGACATAGAGTCACGCTACGTTTAATCTTTTTTGGCTGGAGTTACCTAATGTACTTCAGCTTGGAGCGACTTATGAGGCACACTGTGGACACGTCATTTCGTTTTTCAACACTGGGCTTCCTCTGCCTAGATTTCTATCTCTATATGGTTCGTACTTCACACTAACCTCAATAGCTGCTAAGCCGAAGCACTTATCCTGCTTTTTTGAGTTAGCTACTATTTAGCGCTCATACGTATGTTTTCTTACTCCAGGTAGGAACGACCCTCGGTCCCATACCGCCTACTACTTTTTGAGTAGAGAGCACCCACAAGGCATCAATGGAGGTATTTATTTCCCTCTACTTTGATACCCTAGTTCATGGATTTTGGACATGCAACAATAATGGCTAATTTTAAGCTTATGTTTTGCGTTTTTTTGTCTTTTACTTTACAGATGCTACGAATACCGCGAATGTTATTAGTTGTCTATTGATTGTTGTCTTGGTTACGTGGTTAATTATATACCTCCTGATGAATGTTCCAGAATAACTGTAGGAACTGAAACATGTCGAGCTAATACTCTGTATTGTTACCAGAGTTACTAATTTGTTGTCATACTAAACCTAACCACTGTAGGGTACGGTACACTATTTGTAAAAATGTACCTACTGATGTTGAATGTGTCTATGGTTTGATACATTGTCAATCAGCTAGATTATAGCTTGTCACGTAACGACTGTTTGTTTTCTTGTTACTCTGTTTATGAATTGTATGTATTGTGGACCACATTATTTAATCACTTTTTAGATCCTAACCCTATTAAATTTGATGTTTATCATTTTTTTAAAATGACTGGTCCTTGTGTGGTCTCCCGACTCTGGGAGTCCTGTATATGTGTGGCATCTACACTATAACCAGAGAGTGCAGCCAGAGGCCAGCACAGCACCAAAGCTCTGCGCCCTTGCCCCGCCGCTGGCTTAATTGCTGCGGGGTGAACGCCAGGCAGATATGTGCAGGGGAGCGTGGCCAATAGGATCCAGGAACCAGAGAGTTCTGCGGGAGGCCAGCACAGCGCCAAACACTGCACCCTTGCCCCGCCACGGGCTTCACTGCTGCAGGGTGAACACCAGGCTGATATGTGCAGGGGGGCATGGCCTACAGGATCCAGAAACCACAGAGTGCTGCCAGAAGCCAGCACAGCGCCAAACACTGTGCCTTTGCCCCGTAGCTGGCTTCACCGCTGCGTGGCGAACACCAGGCTGATATGTGCTGGGGCATGGCTACAGGATCCAGGAACCAGAGAGTGCTGCCGCAGGACAGCACGACTCCAAACACTGCGCCCTTACCCAGCCCCACCGCAAGATTGTATTAATGCCACAAATGACTCTGGGTGATGTTGGAGAAGTTTGAAATTGACAACCTCTCGGCCAGTGTGAATAACGGTATAGACCTATGAATTAATGTTCATCCACCTGTATCCCTGTTGCAAACCTCAAAATGTCCCTTAAGGGAAGATGGAGTAAAACAAAATTTCAAACTGTTGAACACTCCCAGCGCCTTGCATTAAAGCAGATAGGGTGAAAAATATCAATTGAATATCTTAGTTTGTGATTTTCAGGAAAGCGCTTTCTAGTTTAAACAAAGAGAAACAATGTATTTAAAAGCACACTCTCTAATGAGAGTGAGAGACTCCAAATTGAATGAGAGTTTGTTCAATGCCTCGGGTTAAAGGAAAAGGGTTTATTCTATATTGAGAAAAGAGGATGTTGATTAATACTGTTGTGCCAGAATGTGGCTAGAACGGAAAAGTTGCAGGGAGGACCGAAATAAAGAGTGCGTCCGTGTCTGTTATGTTGCCAAATAGAAAAGCATTACATTTAGTTTAAAATCAGACCGTTTACAATCTAAATGGTAAACCAAAACTGTCATGTCATGTTCTCGGGCGCTGCCTAAATGAAACTGATCTTAGGAGTATTTTGTGAGTGACCCAAGTATATGAAGTAGTCCATAGACGCGTAGTTCTATTTAACAAGGGTTCAAAGAAAGTAAAGATGAAAACAATGCAAATGCTGTTGTGTCGTCCATGTTCTTTGATTTTTACTCCCGAAAGTGAATTGTGTCCAACTTGCTTGCATTGAAGTTGTTGGAAGGAAAGGTTGTGAGCCACAGAGTAAGGTGATATATACTGCATGAAAAGAATGTTGTCTACTTAAAAATAAATATGTATTCTTTCTGCACACCGGCCTGATTCTTGGTTTGCCTATTGGAAAAGGAGTGAGGGATAATAGTGGTGTTATATGTGCTAAAGACATTGGGACACATCACAAGTCTGGCGGGAACGGAATTAGCGCCGCCAATACCGCTCTGCCGGATCATGAGCCGATGCAAATACGGACGACTGTCGACTATAAAATCCGCCAGCACTATTACAGCCAGCGCTATTACATCCGGCCAAATGAGGCACAAACACAGCCGCAGCACAGGGCCATGTACAGTGGTATTAGTGCTGAAAATGGGCACTAATACAGGCAAAACACAGCAGAGTAACCTCCTGCTTCCAGTTGGAAGTAAATGAACACAGGTGCCTGAAATGAAGACATAGGTGATCCTAATTCACACCAGAGGGCTACATAAGGCACACCCCTACACCAAACACTGTTTCCAACACCATGCTGCTACTAGCTGCTGTGAGCTGGGACAGGCAGCTGCTCATGCTGTGACTGGAAGTACAGAGACAGGACAACCATACCAGGGCACAGGGAGTACAGGATGGGGGTAGGAGGAGGAGGAGGAGAGCCCAAGCAAGGCATGCACCGATCCCCTTGTTCAGGCCCTCACCAACAGCCAGTTGGTCACCCTGTACCGCCTCAACAGCGAGACCATAACAGAGCTGCTCACCACAATACAAGACAACATAGGGAGCAGGATGAACATCCGGACAGCTCTGCCCCCCAACTGCAGAATCTAGTGTCCGTTCTACAGTTCCTTGTAACTGACAACTTCCAGCATTGTGCAGTGTTGGGTCAGGTGCTTGAAGCCCTTCTGTGGCAAGTGCAACACCACATCTCACTGCCTACCACCCCGCCCAGGTCAATGCCATGAAGGCACAGTTTCATGCCATTGCGCAAATGCCAAATGTGATTGCGGCCCCGAAATGTACCCATGCCCATGTTGCGTTGGTGGCCCCCCAGGCCCACAAAGCAGTGTACCACAACAGCAAGCACTACGACTAACTGAATTTGCAGGTGACCTGCTACCCAAACCTGTACATCACCCACTGCTGTGCCCACTACCCTGGTACCACCCATGATTCCATGGTCCTACGGAAAAGCACACTGCCAGGATACATGGAGAGGCACAGAGGACTACGGACCAGAATTGTGGGTGAGGAAAATTGCCTGCACACATGCCCTGCAAAGTACATGTCCAAAATGGGGGTGTGTGAATAACCATACAAAGCAATGCATGAAAACCAAATGCAAAATCGTTACCTGCCCACCGCCGGCATCAACGTCACAGTGCAGCCCAGGGAGCATGCACATGTTGGACTCAACTGGATAGAGAAACTGCTGTACACATACAGTAGCAACTACAAAAAAAAACATGAGAGGTACCACAATGCAACATGCACAAACCAAAGCAATGCTGGCAAATGTCCACAATGCCTCACGCAACAACAACCCTGCCAGTATCACAGCCAAGCACCCATGTGCGGCCAACCCACAGTGGCCACCCGTTGCCACCAGATGCTCAGGGAGGGCCCATGGAAAACCCAGCATGCCACATGCATGGTGGAAATTCACTGCCACCATGTCACTGACAGACCCCTTATGTAACATATGCTGCAATGGAGCAGGATTCATGTGAATCAAAAACAATGCATGACACGAGTGACACAGCATGCACAGACATTGAATAGACACATGAGGCGAAATGAAGGCCCATTTGCATGCACAAGATCTCCAATGCCCTGATATTGTGTAAGGCCACCCCCACACCTTACACCATGACTAATGCATGTGCCTCTCACCCTGCAGGTTACTCTGGATTGCCACAGCTGCCCTGGCTAATGACCCCTGTGTGTGATCCACACACACCACAGTATAATGCCGACAACCACGCTTACAGCAGGACCCATGTGAGCATCGAGCTTACCTTCAACCTCCTGAAGGTGTGATACCACTGGAGCCCTGATGTACGCTCCAGAGAAAGTGGGTACAATTGTGCTTGTGTGTGACATGCTGCACAATATCTGCCTGATTAGAAATGTTCCACTACCCCCTGATGTGGCCATACCACCCCCAGAGGATGGGAATACGGTGCCTGTGGCAGAGGCAAATGCAAACATTTCCAGGGATGATGTGAGGGGTGGGAGATTGGCCCGCCAGGAACTGTTACACCATTTCTTCTGAACTTTCACATGGCACAAGCCATGCACGACTGTGTGACACTCACCGCTATCAATAAACAGGACAATGACACAATCAGGAAGGTCCTCTCATTGATGAAGTTTAACAGATTTAATGAACTGAAGTGCCCCAAATAAACCCCCTCCCACCTCCAACTCCCCAGTAAACTATTCCCTTCCCTCCTCCCACCACCAACTCCCCAGCACACTATCCCCCCTCCCTCCTCCCACCACCAACTCCCCAGCACACTATCCCCCATTCCTATTCCCACCATCACCTCCCCAGCAAACTATCCACCCTCTCTCCTCCCACCACCAACTCCCCAGCATGGCCACTCAGGGCAATAAGTGTCTCAATGTTGTTCATAACCGTGGCCTCTTTACCCCCTGCTAGCCCCCAGTGATCTTGGGCACAGAAGGCGCTGGGATAGATGCCTCAGTGTGCTCTGCTGGGACTCCTCTGTGGGAGTTGTCAAACTGGAAGGGATGGAGCCTGGCGACTGGAAGTACAGAGGCAGGACAACCAGGCCAGGGCACAGGGAGTACAGGATGGGGGTAGGAGGAGGAGGAGATCCCAAGCAAGGCATGCACCAATCCCCTTGGTCAGGCCCACACCGACAGCCAGTTGGTCACCCTGTACCGCCTTAACAGGGAGACCATAACAGAGCTGCTCACCACAATACAAGAGGACATAGGGAGCAGGATCAACATCCGGACAGCTCTGCCCCTCCACTGCAGAAGCTAGTGTCCGTTCTACAATTCCTTGTAACTGGAAACTTCCAGCAATGTGCAGTGTTGGGTAAGGTACTTGAAGACCTGCTGCGGCAAGTGCAACACTACATCTCACTGCCTACCACCACGCCCAGGTCAATGCCATGAAGGCACAGTTCCATGCTGTTGCCCAAATGCCAAATGTGATTGCGGTCCGGAGCTGTTGGCATGTCAGTTCGTTGCTCTGGCGGATGGCCTCAGTGAGTGCCGAGACACCTTCCAACATCTCCCTGACCATCTACCCATATACTTTTAGGGCGGTTGTATTGGCAGCTGCCTTCTGCCCGGCTCCTCATCATGTTCCGCTCGATCCTGTGGTTGGCTCCTTGTAGGTAGTCACAGATTGCCTGCAGGTGTTCAGAGTGTGTGTGGCATATTGCCTCCATCTCTCTCTGCCTGTGCTCCATCTCTTCCAGCCTCTGCAGCATGGTGCTGCTTGGTGGTGTGTGGCGTATGGGAGAGGAGCTGTGCATTGGCCATGGGCTGAATTCAGGGAAGCCATGAGAGGGCGTGTCAACATCAGGCTCAGGAGTCTGAGCAGAATGGCAGCAGGGAGGGCTCTCCGTGGTCTGTGGGCGCTGGCAGTAAGAAGGGATCTCTGGGGTTTGCGGTCCTTCTGTAGGCTGTGAAACCTGACTGGTGTCCCCCTGTGTCTCCACAGTCACCCTGACAGCAGGTTTGGCCTCCGTTTTTGACCCTCCAGCTGTGGGAGTTGGTACAGTGTGCCTTGCGCTGGTTCAGTTGGGCTGTGGATTGGACATTGGCCTGGCCCATCTGTGTTGCAGTGTCTCACGGTGGGAGATCCACCTTGGTGTAGCATGACTGGCCCTTTGTGGGGTGGTGGTGGCAGACCTTGAGGGCCTGGATGCACCACTCAGAGATGGGCCTGCATCCTCCTACTCCTCTGATGCCTCTGGCGATGCATGTGTGCCTGTAGAGTACATATGAAATGTTGTCAGGTATGGTTCCTCACGTGTGTTGTCATGCAAGACACATTTGCTATGGTAAAGGGTGGGACCTCACACATTTGGCCAAATGGGCATGGTTAGTCAGAGGAGATTGGATGTGGGCCCAGCATCAAGGGGATGCTTGTAGCTATAAGTGTGTGACACATGGCTAGTTGGAAATTGGCCGGTGTGTGGGGAGGGCAGGGTGTGCAGGGTGTACATGCTTGTGCAGCTGATGTATGGAATGCATTCTTCTGGTCCTTAATGCTGCTGCATCCCCTCCATTGGTGGCACTCACATGGTGGGGGTGGGGCTCACCCCATGGCACTGGCATGGCTCTACGGGGTACTGCTGTGCAGCCAGCAGGATTGTGCGGTGGTGTACAGTGATTGACTAGCTGAGCCCATGCCGGTGTAGAGGACATTTATTTCCCTGTGGCTTGTATGCCATGCCAACATTGGGCAGGCAAACTGGGCCTGCAACATGCTGGTGTGCCTGCTGCACAGTGTTGTGGTCACTCACGCACCACAATCACACTGCCACAATGAACACCAGTCGGGGTGTGGTGTGCATGATATTTGGATAGGCTACTTACCACCCCTTCCCACTGCTGTGATGCTCAAGGATGCCCTTCGTGCCCTGCCCCATGGCTTCTGCGGAGGGTGGCTGATGTGCTACCCCGTCACTACACCCTGTTGCCATGCCTGGCTTCTGACTCTGATGACATGTGTCCCTGTCCACTGGGGCATCTTTTTTCTGGGCACTTGTAGGGGGGTGGGTGATGGGTTGACTCACCTCCTGCCTCCTGGCTGCCGGCACCATAGACTCCCTCTATTCCATCCATGTCCAGCACTGTGCTGTACGTTTCCTCCCAGGCGGAAAGGACCAGTGGCTAGACAGTGCCCCCTCCAGTCGCAAGGGACTCTTGGCGGTGTTGTGACAGCAGTCCCTGCACCCTAACCCTCAGTTTGTTCTACTGCTTGCAGCAGTCCTCTCTGTCACGTGGCACACTTGCCACTGCAGTTAACTTTTGGCTGATGGTATGTCAAATGGATGTCCTGCGATGTCCTGCGGTTTTACGCTTCCGACTGCCATAGCCGGTCAAGTGGCACAGTGAGTAGAGCGCTCGCTTTGACATCAGTGCAGAGCCTGCGAATGCAGGTTCGAATCCCGGCAGCGCCAAACTCAGCGTTTCATCCTTCCGAGGTCGATAAATGAGCACCACACACCGTGGGTAATAATAAGCAGCGCTCAGATACCTGAGGGTTCGTAGCGCTATATAAATGCCAAATTATTATTATTATTATTATTATTTATTATATAGTTAATCGGACTTGGCAATGACCTCATCTGTGAGGACCACAAGCTCCCCCTCACTAAATTCTGGTTATCGCAGATGATTTTCTGCCACCTTGCCTCTGATCCTCCCCTGAGACATGCTGCCGGTAGCACTATTAGCGCTGACATTTTGGCAGTAACCCTTATTTGGCGCACTTTCCACCGGGCGCCAATAGCGTTGCTGCTGGAGTTGGGTGTGCATTCACGTTTGGTTGTGATGCAGCGCTAATTCCACTGCATGACCCAGCGGTAGCGCTACTTCCGCTCAGCAGAAATTGTGCCACATTACTGGTGGACTTCATGTGAGGGCCATTGTTGGTGAAGAACCCAAACATATTTAGATTTTGGTGTGGCACTTTTGTTTGGGTGGGGGGGCAAATTGACTTGACCATTGAGGGAATAAAGATCTTTAGTCTTGACAGGGAGTTTCTCTTGGTCGATCTATATTGAAACTAGTTCATACTACTCTTGAAGGCAGAGTGTGATGTAACAAAATACAAGCAATACTGTTGCGAAGACTACTGCTGAATGTCTTTGCAGGGAGCGGAGATTATGCGGAGGTGAAGAATGTTGCAATACTTGCAAGAAGGATAACGCTTTGTACCAAATTGCCAAAGCTATTGAAATGGCACAAATGCTGGAGGAGAAATTGACCAAGGATGTTGCCAGATTCATCAATGATATGAGAGTTTGGAAGACATTTATGATATTGCCCTAGACCTGTAATTGTTAGGCAGAATCATATGCAGTACCCTTTGTGAACACCACACACAATTAAGACTACAAGTGACAGTACAAACTCACCTTTGGTATGAGCCTGGACTACACAGTAAAGTGGTAGTGATGGCTGAGCAGCCATACTTATCTCAAGAGTAAAGTGAGCAGTATCAGAAGTTACACAAAGGACAGCAATTACTATGGTTCAAACAAACACTGATTCAAGGTTTCTGAGTAAAAGAATATACATTTATTTACACATCATTTATAAAACAATTCACTGAAGTAAAGCAGCAGAAAATCACACTCTTAATACACTACACCACACCCAATAGATTCTGGACAAGTTAAGCTCAAAATGAAGTGTGAGCAAAATGGCACTCCAGCAATTTAAAAGGGAGGGAAAGACAAGGTTATTCACAATTAAGCAGCACCAACAAGTAAGTAGGCAGGGCAATCTAGAAAAGGCTACTACAGTGAGGAAATTAAGTCAAGGACTGAGCCAATGTCAATGGACCAGAGTCTTTGCAGAGGATCACAAAGTTCACAGTAGTTTGCGGTTAGGTTTTTGCCAAGAGTTCGAAACGAAGTTGGTCGGAAGAAAAGTTACTTCAAAGAATAGAGAAGGACAAGCCCTCAGATTGGCGAAAGATTTCAAACACTTTCACCGTGGTCGGACAGAACGAACAACCGGGTTAGCACAGTACCTTTAGAGCTGAAGAATGATGTAGCTGAGGCAGACGTTCCTGGCAGATCCTGCAGGCTCCCGGTTCCTGAAGCGACTGTCGGACTGAAAAGAAGGAGGAAGACTGGAGGGTCCTGCACTGCCCAGGGAAGAAATCAGCAGCGGAGCAAAGCGATGAATAAAAGGTGCGCTCCATAAAACCCAAGCAGGGTCCGATCCCCTGGCTATCCGTTTCACTGTAGCTGGGCACAGAAAATTCGACCAGAGGAGGGAGGCCTGGCTTGCAGTTTGGCGAACTGGCTGGTCCCACCAGCTCAAGGGGAGAAGATTCCTTGCAGATCTTCCCCATCGTCGAAGTTTGGAGATTTGGACCTGCAGCAGGGCATCACCGGGAGGTTCAGTCATGGTAGAGGTCCTCTTCTGTCAGCTTCTCTTCTGTTCTCTCGATCCAGTGGTGACTCTGCCTTCCAAGTCCCAGAGACCTGCTTTTTATGCAGTTTTCCCCCATTCACACAGCCTGGCTGTCAATCACACAGCAGGGTGGCTGTCCTGGCGGGACAGTCACCACAGCCAATCGTACAGAGTGCAACATGGGTCTCCAAGAAGACCGTGTGCAGGGAGTCTCAAACCTCTACCTCACCTCCTGTCCCCCTCAGACATTCAGGCCCCTAAGGAGGGCTTCTGTGCAGAAGCCCGCCAAAGGTTGGCGAACAAAGGAACCAAACCTGGTTTGGCACGCAGTGTAAAACACGAGAAAGATCTTTACAAAAAGAAATGGTGAATAAACCCAGCCGGAACTGAAATAAAATAAAAGGGGTACAGCGGATTTAAAGTTCGAGGCTACTAACTTAGCCTAAAACAGTACCAGGGCTATTTTCATAGTCCGCAGTAGGGAAAAAATGATAGATACCACTGCCACCAGCCACATCTTAACAAAACGGTAACGAAATAATGTTCAATGAGAGACAGACAAAAAGGGATAACTATTAACCCTTTCCAGTACTCTCTGGAAGATATTTTGTACTGGGTCTGTGAATTTAAAAAGACTAATAAAGTCAATGGCAACTTTACATGTTCTGGGAGACAGTAGTCAGTCCCAGAAAAATGGAGTTCAGAGTGGGAATTCTGAAAAAGAAAACCCTGTGTCACTGCACTAAAAGTGCTGTGTGACACACAGTAAAACAATGATGCCTATGGAGTAGGTGAAGCTCCACAGTCCATGAACACATACAAATGTACAACACATGGCCAAAAACACATGTAAGAGTGGGAAAAAAAGGCTCACACTCTTACCAGGTGAAAAAATAAATCCTAGAAATCCAGCAAAGCTGCTGAGGGACTCAGTAGGTAAGGGAAATTAGCCATTCAGGAGAATTCTCCCTAACAGTAATCTACATGTTTATATGGAAGTGTGAATAGAGTGATAAAGGGTGCTGCATGATTGAGCCTCGAGGCGCTTCGGTTGTGTAGTCTTGAACAGCACTGGGTGAGATGACTATGCCAGGGAGAGAACTAAGCACATTTACATGGCAAATTACCAGTATTTTGTGGTTCACACTCCAATTTGCCAAAACAAATAAAATAACTCTTCGGAAAAAATGACAAATTCCTGCAGACACAAATGGATCATATATTTTGTTGTAAGAAATTGATTCACAGAGAAAACAAGGTAAAATGTTACAAACAACATCTATTCATGAATGATGGAAGACATCTATAATTAACTAAAGTATCTCTTGTAGAATAGAATTTCCAGAAAATACCTAGTGCAAGCAGTCACTGGGTATTTATTTGAATTTTGCAGCGACTTGTTTGATTCACAATACACAGAAAAAAATGCAATTCACCCAGGGCTTGTCTCAATCACCCGCCATGTTGTTTGCCCTATATTCATCATGACAATAGTTCTTGCCCTGAGCTGCTCACAGCCTTCTGCTGTCAATTTGCCTTTCAGAAAAAGTGTCATGGAAATTCCCAAACATCACAAAGGCAGACAAAACATGCTGAGATCTTGCTGCCCATTGCTTCTGGAAGTTGAAAGCATCAAAGGGGTTCCACATGTTGCCCTGTTAATGAGCAAAAGACCCCTGAATCACACACATCTGTATACTTCTTCCTAAAGAAAATCTTCCAAACTTGCCTGCCGATTTTGGATTCAATAGCGCTAGTGATGCCCCCGCCGCAGAAGAGGCGGATTCCGTTTAGACCCGTGTCATCAGCGTAACCCCTGGCACTCTGCACCTGTCAGGCGAGAAGAGGTGGAAGCAGGAACAGCCTTAGCAGGGCAAAAGAGCACTGAATATGTTCATTATGACATTGATGCGTGTTTTGGCACATTTTGCAAACAGTTATTCCTCAAAGGAGCGCCATGCTCGCCCTACCCTGCCCGCTGGTTCAGGCAATTACTGACTAAAGAACATATCATGATTCTGACCAGTAATCATTGAAACCGATAACACAAGTTGGAGTTTTGATCCCTTTTAGTGGAACTACTCAAACTGTTAATCTTAGATTAAATAATTGAAATAATGCATCGGCTTTCAGAGTTGCATGGATCTCCTTCATCAGATGGTAAACAGCAAAGTAGGACAGATAAACAGTAATTGCTTTACTTATACTAGACAAACTGACAATATATGAATGATTTATAGACATAGCCAAGAGCCACACTGGGGGTTATGGGCCCTGAAGAGCAAGGTAAAGACAGAGTAAAACGGGGGGCTGGTGGCTACCCAAGAACGTAAGGAGTGGGGGAGGGGTGGATGTTTCCCATGCTCAGGCCACATCTGAGAGGTGCAGCCCGGGCAGGATGACAGGCCTCTGCCCCCCACCCTAACAAGGAAATGAGTGGACGGAGGGAGCTGGTCATTTTTTGTTCCTGGGCCATGTTTTTTAGGTGCGGCCCAGGCAAGTTGGAGAGTGGCACAGACAACACGGTTGTCAGCTTGACGCTCCCGTGATGAGAGCGAGCGCTGTGCTGACAGCCTTGAGGGTGTGGGTGTCAGCATGACGCTCCCGTGATCAGAGCGAGCGCTGTGCTGACAGCCTTGACCGTGTGGGTGTCAGCATGACGCTCCCGTGATGAGAGCGAGCGCTGTGCTGACAGCCTTGAGGGTGTGGGTGTCAGCATGACGCTCCCGTGATCAGAGCGAGCGCTGTGCTGACAGCCTTGACCGTGTGGGTGTCAGCATGACGCTCCCGTGATGAGAGCGAGCGCTGTGCTGACAGCCTTGACCGCGTGGCTGTCAGCACGGTGCTCCCGTGATGAGGGAGCGCGTGTTGAGAGCCATGTGGCACTGGTAGCATGGCTGTCAGCATGGTACTCCCTCTCATCACAGGAGTGCTGCGCTGAGAGCCATGTGGTGCTGGCACCATGTCTGTCAGCACAGAGTTCCCATGATGAGAGGGAGCCCCCACTGACAGTCATGCCGCCAGTGACCCCAGGGAAATGGCGTGCCTTCCCACAAGCCAATTTCTGGGCTTCACTGGTTCTCCGAGCCATACTGACTCGTATAGCCAGGGAATTGCCAATGGGGGAGTGCCACATCACTCGCTTAAGTTATTTGGCTTATGTTTTGAGCAACGGCTTATGTGACTCACCAAAGATGGATTTTGGCGCCTTTCTGTCGTACACCATATTTAGTTTCCAATGCCAGTCAAGGTATAATAAGTCTAGGCTAGATAGAGGTATATGTGAAACCCTGTAAAAAACAATGGCTACATTTTCTCTGTTGTAGATTCCATTTGGGATACCAATTCATTTGTTAATTCATTCATTTTGTCATTTGTTATACCACCTTTTACCTTTATTATGGTGCCCGCACGCTTTTGGTTGAACACCCTCGGAGGGACTGCAGTCCAAAATTTGGGAACTATTGGGAGGAGCTATTATGCATGTGTGCATTTAAGCCATTAAAGTTATGCGAGGGTGGCCAAGTCCCTGGTAGTCACCCATGTTTTAAGGGAGTGTGTATGGCCGCAGTGGAGGAATATTAGCGTTTAAGGTGATAGAGAGTTATGTGGGAAGTTACAGTTCAATCTTGTGTTGTTAAAAGTGGCTTCATTCTTATGGCAGAGGGGATGTGCAGTAGTGTTTGTGTTCTGGGTGTGCGCAGTGTAGCTGCCCCTTCCACTAAATTGCGAAGGTCTAGTGTGTGAGGTGAGAAAAGGGTTATCTGTACAATCAACAATGACTTGTTCCTGGTTCCATCTATGGAGCATTGCTGCGTCTCACACTCGATTTAATTGCTTGATGAATGCATAATATTTGGATTACTATGAATTAATTGAATCCGAAATGTATGTATTTCACTGAAAATAACTTTCGGTTTTCTCTCCCCTGGATATTTTGGACAACCGCCTTACCCCAACCCCCTTACTTACCTGTGTGCAGCAGACCTCCTTGGGTGCTGCCGTCTCCGGCATCCCTTTGCGACGCCAGTTCCATTCACTTGAGTGGAGGGGATCCAGTGCCGTAGAGTCCTCTTTTCTTTTTCTTTTTTTTTACTTTATTCCTATGGGTGCAGGGGACACCCTTGCAGCCCCCGCTGCCCTTGTTCACTGTAATGCCACCACATTTTTTGTACGGCTGAAATTCGGTCAAGGCTACCGTTCATTTACTTTTTAGTTTTTTGTACAGATACCTAATATTCTCCCTCTGAGAGGATCTCAGAGAGAGAAATGGCCATCCCTAGTTCCTTCTAGTGCGAAAACAAGGACCCTATTTCCTGATTATGTGCAGCGGCCTGGCCCATCATCCTGTGCTTGGAGTTACCAGCCATGCCAGCCATAAGCGACAGGCCCGAGGTACAAGGATGTCCTCATACGGAATGCTCATCGAATAAGGTCTATAGTTTTCTCTCTGGCAATCCACCCCGATGCCCCATGTTCCGAGTGAAATGGGGGTTAGGTTGATTTCTCTCACTAACATTTAATCATCTGGATATTTCTATGCGCTATTCTGCAGGTATAGAAATATCAATGTCTGGAAGATGAAACCGTGGTTCTACTACCAGCTCTTCGTACCGTTCTGTAGGAAGGCTTTACCAACTCAGAATGCCGCGGGCAGTGCCCTGCAGCACAGAAATCCCCTTTCATGAAAATGGCAGCAGAATGCTGCAAGCGGGAAGACGTGGAGTGGAACTTGGTTGATCTCAGACCTTAGTGAGAGACCTGTGTTTGTGTTTATAATCGGCTTAGAGTGGGAAGAGCTTGGTGGGCAGGGCAGGAGAAGGTATGGTGTGATTGGACAGAAGGGTGGAGCGGAGCTTGGCACTCAGCATATTAACAGCATTTTGGCCTTTTGGTTAATTTGCCAGTGGAGCGGGGGTGGGGAGAGCAGGATTCAGACCACAATCAAGCTTATTTTTCACATAATTAGCCCTTTTGCTAGTGATGAAACATGTATTTGCAAATTGTCACAGATGAGTTATCAAGCTCTGATTTCATTGGGTTGAGTCCAACTCTGGAGTATGAAATTCTAGGAGTGAAAAGAAAACTCCACACACATTGCCTACTGCACAGCATCTAGAGATGTGGAGAGATACAGCAAATCAATTCTGGAAATCTTAAAGAAATGTGTGATTTACTATGAGCCAATTTGGGACTTGCAATTACTCCTAACATTGTTGGCTGTGACATAAACTCCTTCTTCTGCTTCTAAGATTCTCCCCTTTGATCTCATGGCTTCTCAGAACATTGAATCCCCTCAGAATTTGTAATAACAAACACAGAAGAAGACCTTGGGTCTCATTACAAGTATGGCGGTGCATTAAAAATGCCAGGGATGCATAAGTAATTCCCTTACTGACATATAACCAACACATTACTGCACCACCAAACCCTCGGTTTGGTGGTAGGATGGAGGATTTACCTCCAGCTGGAGGTACATCCTCCACCTTACCACCAAAAAAACATTACCACCTGCAGTATTACCACCACATTCCTCATGGAGTCCAATGTGCTCCAGAAATTGTGATTTAAACCGTTCTACCACCACTTCTGATTCTATGGTAAATCTGCAGGACCAAGTGGTGGTAACGGAAATTCCACTTCACTGTAGTTAAGCAGATTGAATGCTGCGGTACCACCAAACCCATTTGCTAATACCTCCTGAAAACTAGAGAATTGTGTGGTCAGTATATAAAACATACTATGAACTCAACACCTCATGACCTATAGAGCTTGAAATGTGAATATGAAATAGGTGATCGAGTCTACCTCTATTGCATCTAATGGAACCAATCTAAGAAGTTAATGTTTTTGCCTTTGTGGAAAGGAACCTTTCAAATTATAGACACAATATTTTGGGTTGCATACAAAATAAAAATACCAGGTGCAAATCAGACAGAAGAATGATGTGTACATATTAACCAGTGTGAGGGGTCAGAAATGTGAGGCGGACAACTTTGGAACGTTTTTTCACAATTGGCCATTTTATTAACTCATGAGGGATTGATAAACGTCTTGCTATCCCTAACCGAAAGAGGATTTTCTATCAAAACAGAGCTAAAGGAAAACACTCTAATAAAAGGAATCTATCCCTCAAACATATAAATACGATACACTCATAAAAGGTAGAATATGGCACTCCAGACTGAACAAAAAAAACAGTTTCACTTAATATAAACCTGGTAATTATGTATCCTTGTAAACTGAGTCCAATCTCCTTCCTCAGGTTCAAAGCAGGATCGCCAACCAAAGTTCAAAGTAAGAAAAGTTCCTTTCATAAGTTCTCACTTTTCCAAAAGTCTTTCACTTGGAACTTGACAATGTTTCCACAAACACAAAGAATTTTATCTTCCAAATGATATTGAATATCTCAAAATCACTTCTCCTTCTTGGAAAACAAACACTTCCAAAATTATTCTTGATTTATAACAAGGTTCTCGTCAGGATGATTTTAAACACAGTTCATAAAACACAGTAGTGGCTTTGTTACTTTCTTAGCTTCACAACCACAATGGAGTATTTCATTATATTTTTCCTGGTTCATTAACCTGCCCGGACTACCACTAAGAATCCCTTTTCTGGTATACTCGCCTGCCAGGATGAAAGTTCCTAAGCCTACTACAAGTACTCTGTGGTGAGGCTTGTGTCACACTTTCAGAAAGGTCCTTGACTTTCAACGACATTGAGATTCACAACTTCTTCTGTGAGAACACAGTACACATTGGTGCTGTGTGTTCCTCTATTTTTATTTGCCACATGTAATGTAGGTAATATTCCTCTCCTCCCTGATACCTCTTATGAGCAGGGCTTCTCTCCTGGCACTGTTGATCTCTCAATTTCACATCATACAACTGCTTACAATGTCTCTGTATAACCTTTGTCTTTCTTTGGCTTAGGCAATGCTTGTTTGAATATTGCGTATTTATTGCCTCTTCCCCCTTGTGGGCATATTGGTTACAATCTGTCTGCAGCATCGTTCTCTTATTACTTGACCAATGTGGGTTATAAGCTTTCTGAAGGTTTGCCCCCTCTTTACTTTGGCAATGGTGGTTATTGATCCTCTTCAGTATTGCCCCCTCTTTACCTTGGCCATGCAGGTCTTTATATGGCATCAATATTTATTTATTTATTTACTTATTTATTAATTTATTGATTGCTTGTTAGGCGTTTATACAGCAAGTGCATTCTGTTTCAAAGCACCCACAGGGAAACAAGGAGGGGACTTGGGAATGAGACATTGAGATACATTAAAATAACAAATACAGTGGAGGGAACAACAAGTACAAACCTACTTAGCCTTGTATATATTCAGAACGTGCAAATGCAGAAGTGATGGGGCAGTGCGGATAGGTGCTGGGGTGCCCATGCTCGTGGAAGAGCAACAGATGAAGTGCAAAGTATAGTAAGAGCGAGCCTCCAGGACGGAGGGTGTGCAGAGACAATTGATGAGGACAGACAGAAGCTGGGGGCGAGTCAGTGTGGGAGCTCAGGGACCCATGGATGCATAAGGGCCCGGACACAAATCAAGCAACTGTGAGATTAGCAGAGGAGAGAAGGGGTTTGGAGGAGGTAAAAAGGAAAGCCTTGAGAAGCTTCCGGAATTTAAGGAAGTCCTGCTCAAGAATCAGAGGGAGGGGGAGGCTGTTCTATAGAAGGGAGCCAAATGAGGGAAGCGATCAACCTCCTGTCCTCTGTTTAGCCAAACGCTTTACACAAAAAGAGGTGGCGCCAAAGGAGCGCTGAGTTCTAGAGGGAGAATATTTTGTAAGAGAGATTTTGAGTTAGAGCGGTCACTTGCCCTATACAGCCTCGCGGATGATACAGAGGGATTTTAATTTAATCCAGGAGTTGCAGGAGGCGTCCTCTTCAAGCTCTTCTTCGGTTCCTTCGTCCAGTGGTCAACTCTGCCTTCCAAGCCAAAAGGCTTGCCTTTTATTCAGTTCTCTCCCATTCATTCCAGCCTTGTTGTCATTCACCGAGCAATGTGACTGTCCTTGTCGGACAGTCAGCCAGCCAATCACCACAGAGTGCATTTGGGTCTCCTAGGAGACTAAGCACAGGGAGTTCCGGGCTCCTCCCTCACTTCCTAGCCACCGCAGACACTCTGGAGCCAGAGGCAGGCTTCACTACTGAATCCCGACATTGGCAAAATGAACAAAGAGACCAAACCTGGTTTGGGGCGCAGAGAAAATCTCTATGGCAAAAAAAGAAGTCCGGGGACCATTTTGTCAAACACAGAAAACACATAGGATTTTAAAAGTTCAAAGTCCCAAAGTTTAGCAAAAGAGCTAGAGGTCTCTAAGGTGGGAAGAATTTAGCATGAAACTGAAAATTCTCTCTAACACTCCACACTGTTTACACCAATGTAGTCCAGTCTTGCCCCACATAAGAAGATTTGTTAAGTTATAAGTTATTTCTGCCCATAATGGAATTACTAATGCCATGACACGCTAAGGACAAACACATGGGTCACTCACCGACTGTCGGTAGAGCCCAAGGCATGTAGCGGCACAGGGCGCATTGAGCCAAGTCCATGAAGGTGAGCATCCTCAGTCAGTCCCATGTCACTGTGTGTCTCAGCATAGAGAGCATGGCTAGCAAGGAGGACAGCACAGCAGGAGTCAGAGTACAGTCCTGGGTCCAGGAGGCCGGCCAGGGCCATGGCACAGAATAAACACACACCAGCAGCAGAAGCAGTGCTGTACTATGAGCGGCCTGGATGAGATGAGCAATCAGTTGCTGAGCAGCGAGCATGAATGTGGCTGGCACTAGCCCGTTATGTCTTTATGATGGAGAGAGGAATTTGTTAGGGCCATTTCTGGGGCCAGCAGAGCCGTGCCAAGGGTCTGCATACTCCCAGCTCACAGAAGGCCCTTCCCTGGTCCCAAGAAGTCAAGGTCCACACAAGGAGCAAAGGGTAACTGTGGTTTATTATACGAAACGCACACGGGTCATATGCATGAACAACATTCAGGCACATCTCATTGCAATCTGGCTCGCAGGCCAGTTTTATACATTCGTGATGCAATAACCTTTGTCACTCAGCAAACTCCCTCCAAAACTTATCGAGGCAAAGGATTGGCCCCCCAAGTAGTAGGTCCAGTATAGGACCCTATACAAAGGAATTGATATTGGACAGTACTGTGTCAGGTGGTGTACTTGGGTCATCCCCAAAAGTCGCTACTTCTGAAATGTTACAGTAAGGAAGCCCAGTGATTGGTTGGAAACCCTCGCCATCTACTCCCAGAACCCAGTATCCTGATTGGTCAGGCTGCTGGCCCCCAAGTTTGGGACAAACTCTGTTCCCAGCCCATGAGACACCTGTTCTCATTACATGTCTACTATGTCCCAGCAAATTGCAACTAAATG